>NW_011494781.1:1079093-1102530 GCF_000754665.1 Bison bison bison | reverse complement strand
AGCGGGGGATGAAATGGCCTAAGTGTGCCTGCCTACCTCCAGCTCCGGTGGGGGCCAGCAGAACTTGGCATGCCAGGGTATGGGTGTGGCAGTTTTAAGATTGCCCATCTGTTTGTTCTGTGGCATCTCTCCTCCCATCGAGTGGGGGAGTTCTTCATCCCTCTCCCCTTGGACCCAGGCTCACCTTGGGGACCCGTGCTCCCTAGAGCCCTGAGTCGACATGCAGGGAGTCCTTGCCCCTTGTGCCGCCATGTTGTGAGGAAGCACACTCAGTGCGTGGGAGTGCGCACAGGCGGAGTTCTGAGACCGCATGAAGAGGGCCTGGCCAGCCCCAAGCTGTTCTGGCCACCGCCTGGCTACAGCTGCTGAGGGCCTATGCCAGAGCTGCCCAGCTGAGCCCTCCCAGACTGTGAGAAATCAGAAAATGACTGTGGTTTTCTCTTTTTTGCTTGTTTTTCAATGGAGTATAATTGTTTTACAATGTTGTGTTACTTTCTGCTGAACTTCAAAGGGAGTCAACTGTGTGTATACATATATCCCTCCCTCTTGGGCCTCTCTCCCTGCCTACCCCACTGCCCACCCATCTTACCCTCCTCGGTCACCAAAGAGCACCCAGCTGAACTCCCTCTGCTATACAGTAGGTTCCCACTGCTGCTGCTGCTAAGTCGCTTCAGTTGTATCTGACTCTGTGCGACCCCATAGATGGCAGCCCACCAGGCTCCTCTGTCCCTGGTATTCTCCAGGCAAGAACACTGGAGTGGGTTGCCATTGCCTTCTCCAATAAATATCACATATTAATGCATATATGTGGAATCTGTGATTGTTTTAGACACTCGGTTCGGGGGGAGGGTGGTGTTTACAGAGTGATAGACTACTCTGGACTCCCTACCGTTACTGCTTCTGCTCCGGACCCAGAAACCAAATGCTTCCCTGGACGGCTAGTGGACGCCTAGAGACGACACAAGAGTTCTTCTGTATCTCCTGGTCTTGGCTCTCCTAGTCTTTCTCAGCTGATGGGGCACCAATGCCATGCCCTGGGCTTGTTTATTTACAAGTGCCTCTTAGCTTATTTACTTTCAGTTTCTCCCCTGCTTTCAAAGGGACTTCAGGTGCCTTGGCTGCTCACATAAGTTAAAATAAAATCAAGGAAATCGGGTAACTTCAGTAGAGAAGTGGGAAGTGAAATGAATACATCAGGAACCTGAGATAAAATGGATGCTGGAATGAGTCAACATTTAACTCCAGTTTCTCAGCAGTGAAAGAGTGTTTTTTAAAGCGTCCGTTCTGAATTTAGGGGAAAAAAAGGGGGGTAGAGTAGTTCTTCAGGAGAGACAAGTTACTTTCCTGGCCCTTCTATCCAGAAAAATTAAGCATTTGAGCATAAGGCAAAGGCAATAGCATAATATTCAGTATTTCCCACATCATTTGTTTTTTTAAGAAAAGTCTTTTTCATATGGCAATTTTTACTGTCCTTGCATAATGAAGCATTAGTTGAGAGGGTTTGTCCTCCTCCGGGGACAATCTATCTGTTGGCACCTTGGGGGGTCCCAGGGATCCTGGGGGACAGAATCCACCTGGGGTGGGGGGCAGGCCCTTTGTGGACCAGTAGCCTTCACTGTGCTTTTGGCAGGGATAGGATGGTGAATGCCAGGGGTGGATCTTTTGTGCTGTTTGATTAAGGCCAGATCCTGGTGATTTAGAGCCCTCAAGACAGAGTGAAATGCTGACACTCTGTTCTGAAAGTTGTGTCAGAGCTTAGGCTTAGGCCTAGAGCCAGGGCAAGGAAGAGGCCTTGTGTGATTTTGGACAGGCACAGCAGTGCGCGGCAGCTTGCAGTGAGCCATAGCTGGAAGCAAGGTCTTAGGCTCCCAAACCCAGAGTCCTGAGCACTGGACCACAGGAGTCAGCAGTTAGGGTTAAAGTCCCTAGTCTTGGCCTGCCTAGTCAAGAACGTAGTCAGGTGAGAAGGCAGAAGGTGAAGAGTAAAGTAAAAAGTTTATTGAAAAGAACACGTGGAAAGGCACTCTGGCGAGCTTGGAGTGAGAGCCGCGCCTTTGGGAAGTTTAAATCCTTTCTGAAGTGAAAGTGAAACTTGCTCACTTGCGTCCGACTCTTTGTGACACCACGGGCTATACAGTTCATGGAATTCTCCAAGCCAGAATACTGAAGCAGCTGGCCTTTCCCTTCTCCTGGGGATCTTTCTAACCCAGGGATCGAACCCAGGTCTCCTGCATTGCAGGCGGATTCTTTACCAGTTGAGCCACAAGGGAAGCCCAAGAATACTGGAGTGGATAGCCTATCCCTTCTCCAGCAGATCTTCCCGACTCAGGAATTAAACTGGGGTCTCCTGCATTACAGGTGGATTCTTTACCAACTGGGCTATCAGGGAAGCCCAAATTCTTTATAAGGGGGCAGTTTTCCAGGTCTTCTTCTTGCCTTAGGCCAATCACCTTGCTTTGTCCCCCACTGGTTAATTTATCTCAGGACCCTCCCCTGGGGTGCACACTCACACCCTAGCCAAGATGGATCTCAATGTAAAGGCTTCTGGGAGGAGCAAGATCATCATGGAATTATCCTCTGACTTTTGACTCCAAGGAGCCTTTCTGTGCATGTGTAGTGTCTCCCTTGTCAGATAAGGTTTTTTTTTTTCCTTTCTTTGACCTTTCCATGATTATTCCCTTGAGGTAAGAGACAAAGACTGGCTATTTACCCTGTTTTTGTTGGCTGTGGGCTTCCCTTGTGGCTCAGCTGGTGAAGAATCCACCTGCAATGTGGCGGATCAACCTGGGTTCTATCCCTGGGTTAGGAAGATCCCCTGGAGAAGGGAAAGGCTACCCACTCCAGTATTCTGGCCTGGAGAATTCAGTCCATGGGGTTGCAAAGAGTCTTACATGACTGAACGACTTTCACTTTCACTTTGTTGGCTGTAAATTCCTCAACTATCTCTTATCTCAAGAAATGCAAAGAGCAGCCTGAAAGTGAAAGTAAAAGTTGCTCAGTCTTGTCTGACTCTTTGCAACCCCATGGACTATACAGTCCATGAAATTCTCTAGGGGTCTTCTCAACCCAGGGATCGAACCTAGGTCTCCCACATTGCAGGCAGAGTCTTTACCAGCTGAGCCACAAGGGAAGACCCAGGCTGATTATAAATTTCCAATCAGGAGCCCATCTATATCCTATTCATGAGGGCTGCTTCTCCCTTAGAAGAGTCTCTTTAGAGTATCAGCCCATCTTGAATGGACTGCTGGCCTCATGGATCCATTTGCGCATTAATAAATCAAGACCCTGGCTAGGGTCCTGCAAGGGTCCCTGGATTGCAGGCCTAGGAGACGGCTGGAGACCACTGTTTGTCCACAGGAGCTGGGCCAGGCCTCCTTTCTCAGGCATTGCAAGGAGTGGCTCTGTGGTCCTGGTGATGTGTTCATTCTACACAAAAGGCAGATGCATGTGGTACAAGTGCTTTTATGCATTATTTCCCTGCATTAAAAATAAATCTTTCAAAAAATACGGCCTGACATGGGGATTTCATGATGGAAATAAACAGTTTTCTGACTTTGTGGTTTACTTGCTCCTCCACACTTACTTAGATCAACAGATAGGAAGTGGGGGGCACATGGGGGTCTCTCCTAGACACTGACCAATGGGTAGGGTTGTCTGTATGTGCCCGGTCAGGAGGCCTGAGCCCTGTCCCTGGGTGATGCTTGGGGGTTTGGTGGGCATGGGGTCGGGGTGCTCTACCTCAGGCCTCCAGGTCCTTAGAGGGGTTGTCCAGCCGGGAAGAGTGCTGGACCCAGCAAGAGGGCCTTGGAGCCCAGATGTGCCAAGACATGAGTACCAGGGCCTCTGGTGCAGTTTTCTATGGCTTGACCCTGTATGGAACTCAGATTCAGGCAAAGTCTGGGGCAGGGTAGGGGAGCCCCTGCGACTCCTGAGATGGAATTTCCCACTAACTGGTGTGCTAGATCTAGCTGCTGATCTGCAGAGAAAAGGAGGAGGTATGCTCTTCTGTTTACCAAGACCCATAGCGGCCTCAAGAACATGACTATCTTTCGGCAGGATGGTAAAATGCTGCTTCCTCCTACTTCTGCTGCTGCTGCTGCTAAATCACTTCAGTTGTGTCTGACTCTGTGCGACCCCATAGATGGCAGCCCATCAGGCTCCCCCGTCCCTGGGATTCTCCAGGCAAGAACACTGGAGTGGGTTGCCATTTCCTTCTCCAATGCATGAAAGTGAAAAGTGAAAGTGAAGTCGCTCAGTCATGTCCGACTCTTAGCGACCCCATGGACTGCGGCCCACCAGGCTCCTCTGCCCATGGGACTTTCCAGGCAAGAGTACTGCAGTGGGGCTCCACTCAATTCCATTAATTCACATGGAGCTGGCTCTGCTCAGTCTCTTACTGGACACCCAGACAGACACCATGACATCCGCACATGCCACCCCCGTGGAGTACCCTTCCCTCGTGAGTGGGAGATCACGCCCAGAAAGCCGGCACCCTCTCTCTCCACTGCTTCCCTCTCTCCCATGAAGGGACATGACCAATCCGGGAATTTATCTGGGTGGAGCAAACACGGGATCTTCTGTGGTCTCGCCCTTACTCTGCATGGACAGATTCAAGTTTTTTTTTTTTTTTTTTTCTTTCTAAGTGAATTTTATTTATTTAAAAATTTTTACTTATTTATTTATTTTTGGCCTTCGTTGCTACATGCAGACTTTCTCCAGTTATGGCAAGTGGGGGGCTGCTCTCTAGTCGTAGTGGGCAGGCTTCTCATGGTGGCGGCTTCTCTTGTGCAGCAGGCCTCAGTCATTGTGGCGCAAGGGCTTAGCTGTCCCTTGGCATGTGGGATCTTCCCAAACCAGGGATTGACCTGCGTCCCCTGCATTGGCAGGTGGAGTCTTAACCACTGGACCACCAGGGAAGTCCTGTACTGAATCAAGCTTGAATTCTGATTTGCGCCACTTCTGAGGGCTGTATACCTCCTGAAAAAAAGCAAACCCTCTGGTCTTCACTGGTAGCTCAGTTGGTAAAGAATCTGCCTGCAGTGGAGGAAACCCCTGTTCTATTTCTGGGTTGGGAAGATACACTGGAGAAGGGATATGCTCCAGTATTCTTGGGCTTCCCTGGTGGCTCAGATGGTAAGGAATCCACCTGCAATGCGGGAGACCTGGGTTCGATCCCTGGATTGGGAAGATTCCCTGGAGAAGGGAAAGGCTACTCACTCCAATATTCTGGCTTGGAGAATTCCATGGATATAGTGGGGTTGCAAGGAGTCAGACATGACTGAGTGACTTTCTTGCCTGGCCATCTCCAGGGGTTCCAGTTCACCTCCTCTGTGGAGTGGATGCTGGCAGGTTAGACCTGGGAGAGCTGGGACTGCGTTTTAGACCTGGGACCTGGACACCTCTCGGAGAGATTCTGTCCCAGGGGCCTTTCCTCACAGCTTCCTCCCAGGCCCACGACAAAGCTGTTCTCTGGGTGACCATGTTTCCTCAAGCCTCCTCCTCACTTGGCGAATAAAGTCACGAATGCAGATAGCCTGGAAGCCTTCGCTGTCAGGACTTGCTGCCCCAGCCGCAGGGAAGGCAGTCAGCAGGTGGCCTTCAGCTGCCATGACCACAGCCCCACCTTTGTTGCCAGCTGCCCTTGCCCAAGGCCGTCCCCTCCCAGGTGACCATACCTGGTGACCAGTGGAGGCACGAGTGCAAGGCCTGACAGAAGCAGGGCTTCTGAATGCTCTTGGATCCTGCTGACTCTACTGGGTGTGCCAGGTAGAGAGAGGTCAAGTGCCAGATCATGTGACCTTGGTCTCAGCCCTCTGTGCTTCCCAGGAAGCTGCTGAGAAAGATCTTGGATGCAAAGGAAGGTGAGCACTTCTGCAGTTGAAGAAGTCGTCAGGAATGAGCATTCCTCTCCAAGCACAGAATGAGAATACTGCCTGCAGATGCCAGGCCCCTCTCCTCCACAGAGCTCCCCTGAAAGGAGCTGCCTTTCCACCCAGGGCACAGTCCTGGCAGCCTGCATCTCTCAAGCAAAGCTTAGTCGAAGGATCCTTGAATGATAAAACCTTGGAAAGAAATGTCCTTGAAGAAAAGGGCCCAGTAGATGGGATATTGTGTTTCTGAGCCTGGAACAGTTTTGAGACAATAATCAAGGCTCTTATCACAAGGAGAAAAACAGATAAAAAAATCAGAATAAAGCAGGAGGCAGTTGCAGTACAATTACAAGACAAATGAAAAAAGGGGCACGGAATGAAGCCATAAACGAGCTGTAAGAACTGAGAACTTGACCTTGATGCTAGGAATATTGTCTCCAGCCTGCAGAGTGAGATGTGCTCTGTAGAGAAGGGCCTCCACTCAAAGGTAGCACTGTTCAGCACAGAACCTAACAGTGTCTTGGCTGTGGCATGTGGGATCTAGTTTCCTGATTAGGGATAGAACCTGGGTCCCCTGTATTGGGTGTGTGGAGTCTTAGCCACTGGATCACCAGGAAAATCCCAGTTTTATAGTTATAGTAATGCAAATGTGCTTGTTGGTTCTTAATTGCTAGAAATAATAAATACAGAAATGGTTACTTATTTTTCACCAAAGTAAAATGTAAATGTTAATACTTTGTCAATGTCCAAGTAAAATACAGTGACAAGGAGAGGACAGGGAAGAAGGTGGGAGAGATGTTATTCTCACCTTACAAAGTAGGATGCCAAGAGTTGCTTTTGGAAGCTGATGAAAACAGAAATATATTTAGGAATATTCTGAGGATTCCAGTTCTGAGGCAACAAATAAAATAACTAAAATACTAAATGTAAATACCAGACATTAAGACAAGAGGGTAATGTAAGTGGGCACAATTCTCACTTTTCAACTGGAAGCCCAACTGAATTTATCCAAAGCTGATCATTTATGAGAAAAGATGCATAATCCACAGGCAATCACAGATGACTAAAAACCAGAACTCTACCATGATTCTCCTCTGGGAAGATGGAGGGGTGGAGTGCAAGACGTCGTTTCATCATAGCTCTTCCACTCATCAAATGATGTATTGTGACCTTCATAAAAAAAAAAAAAAAAAGCTGTCTTTGTAGAAAACTGGAAAATATAGAAGAGTATGAGGTGAAAATAGTAAAAATATTCACAGTTCTTCTAAGATATGCTTTTTATTGTTGGTGTGTTTTATATTTCATTATGCTGTGCCATGCTTAGTTGCTCAGTCATGTCTGACTCTTTGTTACCCCATGGACTGTAGCCTGCCAGGTTCCTCTGCCCATGGGGATTCTCCAGGCAAGAATACTTGAGTGGGTAGCCTATCCCTTCTCCAGAGGATCTTCACAACCGTGGAATAAAACTGGGGTCTTCTGCATTGCCGGCAGAATTTTTACCAGCTGAGCTACCAGGGAAGCCCATATTTCATTATAAGAATTTTCCTTAAATAATTGGGCTACCCTAGTGGCTCAGCTGGTAAAGAATCCACCTGCAATGTAGGAGACTTAGGTTTGATCCCTGGATTGGTAAGATCCCCTGGAGAAGGGAATGGCTACCCACTCCAGGATTCTTGCTTGGAGAATTCCATGGACTATACAGTTAAATAATTACTATACTGAAATAATAACTGGGTACATATTTTTGATGTTCTGTCTTTTGAATGTTAGATTGTTATAAGCACCTACTGATGACAACTGCTGCTACTGCTAAGTCACTTCAGTCGTGTCCAACTCTGTGCGACCCCATAGACGGCAGCCCACCAGGCTCCCCTGTCCCTGGGATTCTCCAGGCAAGAACACTGGAGAGGGTTGCCATTTCCTTCTCCAATGCATGAAAGTGAAAAGTGAAAGTGAAGTCGCTCAGTCGTGCCCGACCCTTAGCGACCCCATGGACTGCAGCCTACCAGGCTCCTCCACCCATGGGATTTTCCAGGCAAGAGTACTGCAGTGGGGTGCCATTGCCTTCTCCAACTGATGACAACAGATTCCTTTTAAAACAAGACTTTTAATAACTGTACTATATTTCCTTATTTTATGTTCTATCATTTGTATAATAATTCTCATATTATTGGATATTTGGATTGTTTCCAATATATGCTGCTATGACAAATTCTGAGGTGAACCTTTTTTTAAAAAATATAAATCTTAGTAATTCCTGATGATTTCCTTAGGATATAATCCTAAAAGGGGGATGGCAAAATTAACATATATAAACATTTTAAAGTTCTATGTTACAAAATTTCTTTCAAGTAAGATTCTACTTAGTTTTTTTCCTTTGAAGACCTACTGGTCTACCCTTTGTCATCATTTGTATTGTTTGGATCTGCAGGATGTATTCAATGTTAGTCACACATTTACTTGGGATTTGAGATTTGGCCGGGAGAAATTCCATGAGTGTGTGGCATTGTTAGCGTGCTGTAAATATTGACCTTGGTAGCTAGGTGTAAAACCACAGGATTTGTGAATTCAAACCACTAATGAGTTCTCAAAATAACATCTCTAAGAACTGAATTCAGGGTTGAGTCAATTGTGCTGAGAGCAGGAGGGAAATATTGCTGACTCCACGAAGACTGTACTGGTTGGGATGACCTGATGAACCAAGATAGGTTGAGATTAACTGTGAATGTGACCAGCTTATCTGACTTCTTCTCCTCTCCTTTGCCCTCCCCTTCTCTCCTTTTTCCTTCCCTTATTCCTCCTTGTCTTTTTTCCTCCTTTCCTCATCTACCCATCCATTTATCCATCCCTCATCTATCAAAACACCCACTCATCCATCTACCCATCCTTCCTTTCATTTATCCATCTTCTCATCCATCAGTTCATCCATCCACCCACATACTCATTTATCTACCTATCCCTACTTCCATCCCCCATCTATCCATCCATCCATCCACCCACCCTCATCTACCGAGTCTTGTTCCCATCCTTCCATCTATCCACCCATTCATCTATCATATCAAGATTTTTGAAAATTTCTTCAAATTACTACAGTAGCAAATCTCTTTCAGTGCCTCAAAAAAATTAGAGAATTTTCACCATAGAGACCGATGGGGCCGAACACTTCTGTGACATTTAGTCATCAAAAGCAGCTGCTGGGACTTCCTTGGTGGTTCAGTGGTAAAGAATCTGCCTGCCAGTGCAAGAGACATGGGTTCAATACTCGATCAGAGAAGATCCCAAATACTGTGGAGCAACTAGGCCTGTGCGTCACAACTATTGAGCCTGTTGGGGAGCCACAACTACAGAGCCCACGTGCTAAACTACGGATGCCTGCATACCCTGGAGCCTGTGCTCTGCAGCAAGAGAAGCCGTCACAGTGAGAAGCCCTCACACTTCAGCTAGAGAGTAGCCCCTGCTCTCTGCAACGAGAGAAGAGCCTACACAGCAACAAAGACCCAGCACAGCCAAAATAATAAAATAAATACATAGAATTATAAAAAATGCAGCTGTATATGAGAAAACATTTCTCATAATTCAGCACACGGGCAGTATTTGTGAGAAGACTCTCTCCCTACTCCCCTAAAAAACTACATATGTTTATCTACAGTGAAGAAAGCAGAAAACGAAAAAGGATAAAATTCAGATCCTAGGAGTTTAAGAAGACTATGTTTAAGCCTTTTGTAGAGAATTCAAAGCTCTCTAGAAGTTTCCTGTCATGAGGTAGGGCAGAATTTGACAAAGTACAAATACCTATGAGGGAATTGATCTTAACCTGTGGTTACTGTTGATACTTTTCTGGTTTTGACCTCTCTCTTGCTTCAGCAACTGCTTTACTGAGGAGGCTTCCTGTCCGGAGAGGGGGGCATCTGCACTCTTGATGGTTCTTTTGGGTCATTAATCTCACTTTGGTTTTGTGGTTCTATCAATAAAATCAGATATCATGGGAGAACACTGACAATGTCTAACTTTACAGTCATTTTATGAACGCTCTTGAGTCATCCTTTGAAGTCAGTCCAGGCTCACCAAATATTTATAAATCCAATACCTCATTCAACAGGGCACGTTGGGATTTCCCTGTGTGCTCCACATTGCCCAGGATCTGCTGTAAATGAAAAGTATGATTCTGGTAGCTAGGAACTTCAAGCTCACTGTGGTGACAAGTTGCATTTATGAAAGGATTGACTAAGAATGCAAATGAATAGCGATAGGTTAGTAATTATTCAACATTCACTTTGGGAAGTAGTGGGTCACACTTAGGATGAAGTGGCCAGTAGATCTCAGCCCTGGGAGTGTGAAACTTTATCCTGAGGTCAAATGGGCATCATTGGGAATTTAAAGTTGAAGAATAAAGTGGGATTTGTGTCTAAAACCAGACCGAGGGTTACTTCTTCCCCAGGCTCCAAGACAGAGATATAATACTTGTCACAGAATATGGACTGAACACTGAGTAGTATTCATCCCAGCAGACATCAAAGCAGTCATATTGATCATAAAAACAAGAGAGACTGGGATGTCAGAGTTGGGGTCTGACGGACCTAACTGGTCAGTTCTGTACATGAAAATAACGTTAGAAATGTAATCAAGGAGGTCTGCAGGGCCAACTTCAGATGAAGCTGGTGTGTTCCTTGGTCAGCTTTTCTTGAGCAGAGTTTATAGTCAAAATGGACCCACCCTCCAAAAAATAGCAGATGGTGGTACAGACAGTGGCCTGATTCACTGGAAAAAGAAACTACACTGAAAAGCTAAGGAAGTGAGTAAGTAAGAGAAAGGTGTTAGAGTTTTCTTTTATAAAAGGATGGAGAAGCAGAAAATAGAAAAAACTAGAAGTGAGAGTGAGTAAGATGAAGATGATAAAATGGGATGAAATCTGGGTAGAAGATGAAGCTGGACAAACTTCTTCATGCTTCAGAGGATTAAGGGAGTGAGAGCCCAAGCACAAAGCTTTGGAGCAGGAGGGAGAACTTAGACAAGACAGGGGATGATGTGGAGAGAGAAAAGAGTGGGTGCCCAACGCTGAGAAGTGGGCTTGCTGTTTTGATCGCCACCTGTCCCCTCCCCACCACCCCAGGCTTCCAGGCGACCAGTGCAAAAAACACACTGGACCGGACTGTGGGAGCAGATGGGAGACCCGCCAGGATCCAGGGAGTTGGAGACAAAAGCTACATGAGCTGGAGGAGGAAGGGCCTCTGGGTGCAGATCTGCTATGTGTTTGGGTGTTTAGAACATTAACCATCAGATATAGATGTAGACACACTAATTTCCTTTTTCTTTTTGGTTATTGGTGGAGGAGAGGTTGAGTTGTCACCAGGAGTGAGAATTCCCTTCAATCCTTTTCTGTCTTCTCTTGACAGGCCTGTGGGTGCTGTTTCCCCAGAGAGGAAAGTCTGTGTGTGGGGAGAATACAGGAGAGGACTTGAGCAGGGTCTCTGGTGCTGGTGGGGAGGGCTGCCTTACTGGGACAGTCTGCAGGTCTGGAGTGCGCGGGGTTCACCAAGGCCATTGACTCCCCTTAACAGGCCTCAGGGCTGCCCACCTTGGGTAGTGGGATTTACCAAGTGTTGATCTTGGTTGAAGAACTGCTTAGGCTTCCTTTGCTGTCCTATGTGTAAGCTCACATCAGAAGAAAGTGGAAGAAACTGAAAAAGAGAGGGGCATCCAGAACCCCTTCAGTGTGGTTATGGAGAGTGAGGAGTGAAGTACCGGAATGTTGGCCCCTGGCATTCCTCTCAAAGAGGGATTTGATCAACCTGGTCAAACTAAGACTCTGAAGATCCACGGGCAGGGCCTCCAGTCTAATCTTAAGCTGGAAGCACTGGGAGGCAACGTGCAAATTTATGCAAACAAAGAGCAAATCAACCCTTGGCTCTAGTCTGGACCCCTCTGGTCTCCGCTTCCTCCAGAGTGGAAGAAAGCAAGATCCTTCTCTTGGCACATGGCAGAGAGGGCTGTGGTCTGACTCAGCCTCCAGCACAGCTCAGGCCCTCTCCACAAAGCAGTGCCTTTCTTGTCACCCCAAGAAAGAAGGGGCCCACTTGAACAGCTGGCAGTGTCATTGACAACAGCTGCCCAGGATCCATTCCCAGCTCCTCTACTGCTGTGTGCACGGATAGCTATGATGGTTAATTTTGAGTGACTACCTGGCTGGGTAATGAGGTGCCCAGGTACTTGAGCAAACATTATCCTAGTGTTTCTGTGAGGGGGTTTTGGATGAGATAAATATTTAAATTGGTGGACCGAATAAAGCATATTGCCCTCGGCAGTGTGGGTAGGCAGCAGAAGAATAAAAAGACCAGTATCCCCCAAGAAAAAGAGAATTCACTGGAGGATGGCTTTCAGACTTCTGGCATCACTGGCCCTTCCTGTGTCTCCAGCCTGCTGGCGCACCCTGCAGAGTTTGGACCTGCCAGTCTCTACCATGTGTGAGCCAATTCCTTAAAATAAATCTCTTTGTCTCTGTATACATGCCTTGTTGGTTCTGTTTCTCTGGAGAACCCTGACTCTAAGCTTTCTGTTTGTTTTCTGTATTCTGGGGTAAAAAAATAACCCTGAATCACTAAAGTATATCGAGGATAAAATAAGATGATGGAAGCTGGTGGTCTTTACACTTTAGCAAGGGGTGCCATCATTTGGAGTTTTGTTAACATTCAGATCTCTGGGCCTTTGTCCAGGAGATTCTGATTCAGCAGATCTGAGCAGGAGTCCAGGAGTTTGCATTTCTACATGTCCCCAAGTGATGCTATTGTCCAGGGAACATACTTTGGGAACCACAGATGCAGGTGATGGTCTGGATGGGCTCATTGCATGTGGATGGGGTGCAGCTCACAAGCATCCCTTTATTGACTGATGACTGAGATGGGCCTGTGAAAGAAGACCCTTGTACCCATGGGCCCACCCAAATTAGGCTTATATGGTCCCTATGTGCCCACAACACAGCTCATCATGGATCTCAACATTTGAGAACAAGATCCACACAGATAAGGAGGCACCTGCAGGGCTTGCTTGTTTGCTTGGTTTCCAGAACCCAGTGCATGAGCAGCTGTAAAGTGTTCTCATCCCCCCACCTCCAAATGTACCCTGTGGCTCACAGTCTTGCAATTAAGGTGAAGAAAGTTTAATTTGACTTTGAGACTTGAAATTTTTACACTTAGCACTTTAGAATAATTGAAAGTGAAAGTGTCAGTTGCTCAGTCATGTCCAACTCTTTGTGAGTTGGACTGTAGCCCACCAGGCTCCTCTGTCCATGGGATTCCCCAGGCAAGAATACTGGAGTGGGTTGCCATTCCCTTCCCCAGGGGATCTTCCTGACCCAGGACTGAACCTGTATCTCTTACATTGCGGGGCAGATTCTTTACCATTTGAGCCACAAGACAAAGTTTAGACAATTGAGTGCATTTTAAAGCCAAAAAGGTAAAAAAATCGATTTAAATGATACTGGATTGTATTATTGAGAAAAGTGAGGGGAAATCTAAGAGAATAATCTTAATCTTCAGGCTCTTTGGGCATGAGAAACCATAATCGAAGGCTCCAGATTTGGAGAAAATTATTTCCAAGTGATACATTTCACTTGAAGTTGCCTTTGTCAAATTCAACACAGCCATGGGAGCTGTCTATGGTACCCCACCCAGAGGATATGCACTGTGGGTGCTTCACGCCATGCAGAGCTCATCACTCGGATCTGAGCCCCTGCGGAACCTGGCTGGTGATCTCCTTCTCTCCCCTCTTTGCCCAGGTGACACCCAACGGCACAACACACCCACGGGTAACCCACTCAGCTGCCTGAGACTGCCAGACACCTGTTGCCTAGAGATGGGTCATCAGTTTGCATAACTAGTCATGCCTCTGCCTCCACAGCAAATGCAGAAGAGCACATAGGAGTGGGATGCTGAGCTGGAGCATGAGTGCCCCTTGGAGTCTGGGTGGGTGGGGGCCCTGGGGTTCAGGAGAGGACTGTCAGGAGATGTGTTGGAGGGCTCATTAGCTACTCTGACTCAAGGGTGGGCTAATGGAGCCCATTGTTGGGGAAAACTCCAGAGCAGGTTCTAAAAGGAGAACCCTCCTGCCATCCTGAGTGACCAGCGACAGCCTAGGTGGGCATCTGCGGCCCTGCTGGGAGTTCAGCAGGAAGGTGCTGTGGCAGGAGGAGCCAGACTGCCCTTGGGGACAAGGTCTCTGCTCATGCCTTATTGTCAGGAACCTGGGAAAGGGGACACCTGGGACTGAAGCATGCCAGCTGGCTTTCCGTGCTCTCCCAGGCAGTGGGAGCCTGGGTGTCTCCCTGGGATAAGCATCTTCATGACTAATGGGGATCTTGCAGGAATGAGGAGGCTGACTCAGTAGGTTGGGGTGGGGTCTGAGAGTTTGCATGTTTCACAAGCTCCCAGTTCTGCTTCTCTGCAGACCACACTGAGCAGCAAGACTCTGGTCTAGACAGACACTCCTGATAAAGACAAAAGCCAGCTTTTGAATTGTGGATGCAAATTGGAATAGGGAAAGTTCCTCACTGTCTTCTGACTTCCCTTTGCATGATCTTTATCTCCTAATGGTGGAGTCCTTAATGCTATGGGCTGTGCCACATGTGTAGCAGTGCCTGGCAAAAAAGTCTATGGGACAAGGTCAAGGATATCTTGCTGAAAACAGTCATCACTGTGGGGTTTGCGTTTGGTAAACCTGGAGATTATTGCTTACGTGTGAGTCTACAAAGAAACTTCCAGGAATGGACTCTGGATTCTTGGAACATCTGTAACTGAGTATTTTATGAGCTTATGTTTTTCAGGCCTGCCCACCCACTCCCCAACCCCAGGTTATGTCATAGACAACTTCCTTATCACCCTCTAAAGGTGTGCTTTCTGTGTCTATACATTCTGGACGGAAGTGACTAGTCATGTTAAGTCCATACTTTTCTCCCATCTCCACTATCTTTTCTCCAGAGACAACCCTGACCCTATAGAATGTTGTCCACTTGGCCACTAGGGTTGAGGTAGGAGTTGCCCTTCACTGCATTTGATATGGCCCTATCCTTCTTGCGCTTTAAGATGTAAGGACTTCCCTGGGGTCCAGTGGTTAAGAATCTGCCTTCCAATGCAGGGGACATGGGTTTGATTCCTGGTCAGGAAACTAAGATCCTACTAAGCTGGCATGCTTAGAAAGATCCTGTGCGCTGCAACTAAGACCTGAAACAGTCAAATAAATAATTATATTTTTTAAAAAGATGCAATTGGCTTCACTCCACTCAGGTTAAATGACTGGAATCACAATCTTAGTTCATCCACAAGATTTACGTGTCCTCATATACAGCGCTTTGGAGTACAAGTTGCCTTCTTACCTAACCAGCTTTAGGGCACCGTGCTTTCCAACCCTTCTTGAAGGGCCGAGACTTTCACTCCTTTGCCTGTGGATGCCTGTCTTCCTTCTACAGTTAGAGCTGTACACTGGGACATTCCCCTTTTCTCTCAAGTTTGCTCAGCACATTTCTTCTCACTACTTTCTTTCTTAGGAAGGGAGGTCCTGGGTATGCCCATGTCACCCTCCAGAGTCTTAGGAGTGTTGGGGGAGTCGCCATAAAGGTTGTAAATATCCGTCTCTGGATCATTCTCTGCACACATTCACCTGGCTGCTGGTCATTTGCAAATATTCTCAACTTCAGAAATAATCCCTGTTTTGGCTCCTACACCACAATTTAAAATGGGGCACAATTATTCTGTAACATTTACACATTAAATGGACTTTGAAACTTAAAAAAAATGGAATTCATTGAATATGTCTCTGGTTAGAAAACAGAGAGCTGCTCCTTGTCAGAAAAGTGAACTTTAGAGAGCAATCTTACAAATGACTGGGGACAAAATAAGCAGTGATATTAATAATCATTTGCATTTTACACTGACTTCACATTTGCTAACTTTAGGTAGTCTCCAACTGTGTGAGGGTTTCTTGTCATTCGAAAGTGAATCAGCGTAGAATTCTTGAGTTTCTTTCATAAGCCTCTTAGGAAATGCTAAGTATATTTCTGTTGTTCCATAGCTTTGGGCCTTGGGCTAAAGCCATGCATGTTCTGATGGCTGACTTCTTCATGCTCTGAACTGCAGCTGAAAGGTTCTCCAGGGTTTTTTAGGTCTGAAGTTTGGAAATGGAGGGCGCCCTCTGAGCGGGCTGGACTGCCTCTCTGCTCTGTTTCTAACTTTCTTTCTTATCGCCACTGAAATGAAAGAGGCTCTTAGTGTGATGCTGGAGGGAGCAGGAAGTGGTAAAAGGTGTGTGGTAAGCGATTAGGGACAGAAAATGCAAAGTTGTTTGTAGTCAGTGCGTCCCAGGATGGCTCTGTAATTTCCGAAAATGAGGCCAACCAGCCTTTCTTGGAAACACCCTGAGAATGTTACTATTCTCAGGCTGTGCTTTGATGTTAGGACAGTCCCACTGTGCTGTGCAGGGCTGGCTGGGCCAGAGGGCAGCTCTGTCCAGAGGTCCCCTCAGCTGTGGTGGCTGTGGCTGCCCAGGTGCCAGGTGCGGGCAAGCATGGAATCGCTCCTTGTGCAGGCTCCAGGCCTAATTGTCTATGTACTGGGGGTGAGGCCACCCACCTGTGTTAACCAGATTGGAGGCCTGCCTTGTGCCATCACCCCACCTCTACCACCCTGCCCTCGGAGCTGGTGGGCAATGGAGACTAGTGAGGGCTTTCAGTGAGACTACATGAGCTTACCCCCTGGGGATGGTTACTCAGCTCATTGCCTAAGTCTTGGTTGACTAAATACAGGCTAGAATTAGCCCCATTTTCCTATAAACTTTCTTTCCCTGATTTTGTTGCATGCTGAGGAATGATTCTGGTTCTGGGCTGACCTGGTGGACATCTTCAAACTGTGACATGTTTGTGGATTATTGTGAGAGTTTGGTATCCATATGAGATTTTACTTGGGTCTTCCTGGATAGCAAAGTGGGTGAGTCCAGGTTTTACAGGCCTGACATTTATATGATTTGGGGGTCTCTGCAAAGTTACAGCACAAATTGCTGATGGCACCTACTAGGAGGGAGGAGGGGTATGATGAGTCAGTAGGTATACACTTAGATTCTTACTCTGTCAAATTTAAGAGAAAACATGATGATTTTCCATCGTTAAGGGTCCTCGAATACGTGGGTGAGCTGGGAAGATAAAGGGTCTTGGGACTTATCTTCATTCAAGTCATGGAAGGTCCACATGGTAGCCAAAGATGTGGTTCTAGAACATTTAAGAAGCACTGACACATGATCTGACTAGGACATTGATTTTAAAATAATATCACCATACATGATAGCATAGAAGAATGCTAAAGGAAACTCGTGTTGGGAAAAAATGCACAGAATTCCATCTTTTTAGTGTGAGAGCTATTCTCTCCTGAGTATAAATGCATGTTTTAAAATACCTGTAATAATAGTCTTGGAGTGAGGAAGATGTTTCTAAGAAAGACATGAAACTCAGAGCCATAAATAAAGATTGACACATAAAAATAAAGTTATGAGAGCAAGACATAGCATAAGGCAAATCAGAAGGCAAGAAACACTGAGAAAATACTGGCAACTCAAATTGTAGATAAGAGAGATTATTTTCCTCCTTTATAAAGAACTGTAAATCAATACAGAAAGACCAATAGCTCCAAAGGAAAAGGAGTAAAAATGCTAATAAATAGTTCTCAGACCAGGAAAGCAAATCATATTTAAGCACAGCAAGTGAAAGCCCACCTCACTCTAGATAAAAGAACTACTGACTAGAGCTACACTGACATTTTTATTTATTAATTTCTAAATGTGATGCTGATTTATCTTAAGTCAAACTTTAAAAAATATTCATTTAATTAACTTATTTGGCGGTACTGGGTCTTAGATGTGGCACACAGAAGCTTTGGCCACAGCATGCGAACCCTTAGGTGTGGCGTGTGGGATCTAGTTCCCTGACGGGGGAATGAACCTGGGCCTTCTGCACTGGGAGCTGGAGTCTTGGCCACTGGAGTGCTAGTCACTCAGTTGTGTCCCACTCTTTGTGACCCCATGGGTTGTAGCCAACCAGGCTTCTATGTCCATAGGATTCTCCAGGCAAGAATACTGGAGTGGGTTGCTATTTCCTTCTCCAGAGACAAGGGAGAGTGACTACTCATGGGTTAGAGTTTCTTTTTGGAGGGATACAAATGGTCTGGAATTAGATAGTGGTGATGGTTGCACAACTCTGTGAATATGCTAAAACCATGAAATTTTTCACCTTAATAGAAGGGTATCTGGTATGGTATGTAAAGTATATCTCAATAAAGTAAATAAATAGGATTTTCAAGCCATTAAAGGAACCACTGGACCACCAGGGAAGTCCCTATACTGAATTTTTTTAAAAAAGCACTTTTTCTTTTTTTGTGTGTGGAAGTTGACAAAAGAATTCTAAAATGTAGGAAATTCACAGGGCCCAGCAGCAGGCCAGAATGATCTTGAAGAAGAACAAAACTGTGACCCCTCACCTCACCGTGGAGATAGATCTGTGAGAAAGCTGGAGGGTTAAGACCCAATGTTGTCTACACAGAGACAGGCAGACCACAGAATAGAACAAGAGAGTCTACAAACAGACATGGATGGTGGCTTGATTTATGCATAATGGACACCGCAGTATAAAGGAAAACAGTTTTTCCTCTATCAGTGATGTATATTCAAAAATATATACATATATAAATTTATCTTGACTTTACTGGCTTTGTACTCAACAATGAATTGCAGTTCTAAACATGAAAGGCATAAAAAAATAAATCTTCAAACAAAAATAGGAGAACATTTTTATGACCTTTGGTAGGCAAACATTTTCTTAAACAGGACACAAAAGTTGCACAGAGGGGACTTAATGAAGCATTTCTGTTCCTCCAAAGATAACATTACCATAGTGAAAAGACTTCCCTGGTGATTCAGTGGTAAAGAATCCCCCTGCAAATGCAGGAGACATGGGTTTAATCTCTGGGTTGGGAAGATCCCTTGGAAAAGGAAATGGCAACCCACTCCAGTATTTTTGGGATTCCCTGGTAGCTCAGCTGGTAAAGAATCTGCCTGCAATGCAGAAGACCTGGGTTTAGTCCCTGGGTTGGGAAGATCCCCTGGAGAAGGCTACCCACTCCAATATTTTGGCCTGGAGAAGTCTGTGGACTATACAGTGAAAAGAAAGTCCACAGAATGGGTGAAGATATCTGCAATATGTAGATCTGACAAAAAACTTGTATCCAAAATGCATAAAAAGCTCCTAGGAAAAGATTAAAAAAGTAAAAAAAAAAAAAAAAAGGCACTTTCCCAAATAGGAAACCCGAATATTGATAAGCACATGAAAACTGCTTAGCTTTATTAATCATCAGGGCAATGCATTAAAAATCACAAGGTAACGTGACCACACACAGCCATTAAATTAATATTGTGAAGTGTTGGCAAGAATGGATAGCAAGTGAACCCCATACCCTGCTGGTGGGAGCATGCACTGGTACTATCAGGCGGGAGAGCTGTTTGGCAGTCCCTACAAATCTGAGCATATGCCTGCCCTATGACCCAGAACTGGGTCAACTTGGGCTGGGTGGGGTGGGGGTAGCACCTGGAAAGAAGGAGGTCTCTTAGACTCCATGCATTCACTTTGTTCAGCCTTCAGCTCGTATGTTGTTAGACTTAAATACAAAGTTCAATGGTAGGGTAGTATTTAAACATTAAACTACACTGAAGTTTCGGAGATAAAGATGGGATAACATTGGTGTGGGGAAATAGGGCATTCTCATATATTGCTGATGGGAGTTTAACATCTGAGAAATGAAATTGGTATTCTCTATCAAAATAACGAATGCAACTCTCCCTGTAGTTTCTACAGAGAACCTCATATAAAATGATATCAATGTATGTAAAGCAAAACATTGGAAACAAGTGAAATGTCCCACATTTGGTGACTTGGTACCTCTTCTCTGGTTCGTTCTCATCGTGGATTGGTACATACCACACAAATCAAGCAGGATGCTCCTGGTGTTTGGGCACAAACAGTTGCCAAGGCAACAGGGGAAGCTTTCTGCATATTCCACCTATCCTTATAAGTCTTTTGCATTTTGACCCGCCATGTATCAATCACTTGTTGAAATATAAAGAAAAATTAAAATAAAATTTATAATCATAGAACAGTATCAGTTTATATTATTTTCTACTTGCAATACACTATACACTATTCCAAGTTTGTGGTCTTCCTACTTATTTTGCATTGTGATATCTTATAATTGTTATAGGGCTTCCCAGGTGGCTTAGACAGTAAAGAATCTTCCTGCAATGCAGGAGACACAGGTTAGATCAGTGGGTCAGGAAGATCCCCCAGAGAAGGGAATGGCAACCCACTCCAGTATTCTTGCCTGGAGAATTCCATGGACAGAGGAGCCTCACAGGCTATAGTCCATGGGGTCACAAAGAGTCAGACATGATGAGGGACTAATATCACTACCACAACTACAATTTTTATTATGTCATTAAATTGATGTACCATAATTAACCCAACTATTCTACTGTGCATTAAGATACTTTTCCATTTTTACTATTTATCTCACCTTTTTTATTTATTTTCTGGAGATTATCTGCTTGTTAGTGGATCCCAGGTCATATGGTTCAGCTCTGTTTCTGGGCTCAGGATGGATGACCCTGTGGCTCCCACCAGGCTCCCTCCTTTGCTGGTGCCTTGGGCAGTATGCTGCTGCTGCTGCTGCTGCTAAGTCGCTTCAGTCTATGCAACCCCATAGATGGCAGCCCACCAGGCTCCTCCATCCCTGGGATTCTCCAGGCAAGAATACTGGAGTGGGTTGTCATTTCCTTCTCCAATGCATGCAGGCATGCTAAATCTCTTCAGTGGTGTCCGACTCTGTGTGACCCCATGGACAGCAGCCCACCAGGCTCTTCTGTCCACGGGATTCTCTAGGCAAGAATACTGGAGTGGGTTGCCATATAAGCAGTCACCAAATCAGCAAACACAGAAGAGGAGCTCTTCCAGGACTCTGCCCTTTTGGGTTGAGGACAGAATCGGAGAGGGTGAGAAGAGGCTGTGGGGCCATGGCTGGCTTCGTGGGGACCTCATGAGGAGGACAGGGGCAGGGGGTGTGGATCTTGTCAAGCTCACAGGGAAAGACCTTCTGTCAGCAGTAGGTTGCAGGCAAGGCTTTTTCTGAGGAGTCTTTTTAAAATCAAAAGCATTGATGAGAACTTGCTTCCAGTGTAGGTTATGACAATTCCTAACTCATACTATGAATGGGGGTTGAATGTGGCACCTCTGTTCTTGAGAGGGGCAGGCTGCTGCTCTTGTTCAGTTGCTCAATCATGTCCGACTCTTTGTGACCCCCGTCTTCCCTGTCCTTCACTATCTCCCAGAGTTTGTTCAAACTCATGTCCATCGAGTTGGTGATGCTATCCAACCATCTTTTCCTCCTACCCTCAATCTTTCCCAGCACCAGGGTCTTTTCCAATGAGTCTGTTCTTCACATCATTTGGCCAAAGTATTGGAGCTTCAGCTTCAGCATCAGTCCTTCTAGTGAATATTCCTGGTTGATTTCCTTTAGGATTGACTGGTATTTGATCTCCTTGCTGTCCAAGGGACTCTCAAGAGTCTTCTCCAGCACCACAGTTTGAAAGGATCAGTTCTTCAGTGCTCAGCCTTCTTTATGGTCCAAATCTCACATCTGTACAGGTTGGTTCCCCTCATTACACAATGGACTTTGCAGTTTACATAACCTTTCACTCCACTCTGTGTGGGAGTTGCTGTGTTTGAAAGGAGAATGGTCCCACTGTGGTTGAGGTGAGAATCTCAGGGCTGCTACTGCATCTCTTGGTCCACCCACACCTGCCAGTCTCCTGACCTCCCTGAGTTCTCCACCTGCGTTGTCTGCATCTTCTCCATGTAGGTGCCAACTCTTCAGAGGACTTGCTGTGGGAAACAGCAGATTTGTTCAGTGACTCTTCATTTTCCCCCGGCTGGGGCAGAGGAGTTGGGCTCAGTCTGTATACTCTTTAGTAGATTCCCAGTAATCTCAAATGTCTTAATTCTCTGGATTCATTTTTTTTTTTTTACGTCTACAGTAAACTTAGTGAAATGAAAGTCTACAAGCCTTTAGTGAATTGAAACTCTTTTATGCTAATAATTGTGAAAGTAGGTCAGTTTTATAAAAGAAAATATGTAAACCAAACAATTAGAAAAGTATTTGAGAAATTTAACATACATGTGTGTATTCTGTTGCTAAAAACATTTTTCCTTCTTTGCCAAATGAAATGGAATTTTCAGAGAAATAAAACATATTTTTTGAAATTAAAAAATAATTCTTGTATATGTTTTGATGACAAGACTGTCCACTGCTTTTTGACTATTTTTTAAAGGAAATCTTGGGAGCAATAGAGCATTAAATGTTACAGAAGATCTGGAAAACATTCAGCTGACGTGCATTTGCTGAATTGTCCCCAGGGAAGATTTTTGTGGGAAAGCACTGGCTATAAATTGAGGATGCAGTTAGTTTTTGTGGAAAAATTTAGCCTTCATTTCTGCATTGGAAATGAGTCCTTGGCACTCCCCTGTAGCTTCTAAGTGAAATGTGTGGGGTGTGATGCTCACTTTCACATGTCAAAGTTCTCCAGGGAAGGGTTGAATCATGAAAGGCAGAACTGGGATTGACATGGCTTGTTTGCGGTGAATGAAAGTGGCCTGAGATCTAAGTGGGGTGAAGCCTGTGAGGTGGCTCTGGCCATGTGCTTAGGGTCCCCCTCTTCCTTTGGATGGTGCTCGCTTGTGCACTGGAGGAAAACATCTCCAATTTCTTACTGTGCTCCAGACCAAATGAAGGGGATCCTCATTCCCCAAGACAGTAACGAACAGGCCAGGGCTCCATGTCTGGGATAAAGTCCAGGCTATCATCCTGATGGCAGAAAGGTCTCCTTTCTTAATCTGTATCCTTAGAGGGATTCTGGACCAAGGCTTCTAAACTATAGCTTGAGAGACACGAATGGGTGTGACTAGAGTTTATATTTTTGCTTTTTCACATGTGAAGAGCAGAGTAGAGTAAGTCTGCTATGTGAGACCTCTGTACCTCGGTGGGGCTCTTCTCTCCACGTGCATGGGGCTGTCAAGTCGGTTGCACCTCTCTCCAGGGTCAGAGAGAAGTCTGAAAGCCACTATTCTAGAAAGAAAGCCTCTGAGCATTTTATTGAAGGAGACAAGCTCCTCTTGAGTGAAAATGACAAGAAACCTCCAAAAGTTATAAGGTTCTGGAGTCAGCCAGGATCTGTTCCAAAGATCTGCAATAAGGACTCCAGCTGAATGTTCCTGCAATATCTGTGCTTTTCATCACCCGTGGAAGAGCTTCACCATTTCTCTTAGAGGAGCTGGAACTATACTCTGCGGCGTCACTGAGGAGCACAGTTTCTGTCTTCCCTCCAGGAAGCATTTGTTGAGGACTGGTGAAGGTCACCCAGGGTTGAAGTCATCCAGCCCGCTGGCCTCTGTGAGAGTCTGGTGCACAGTGCCCCCACACAGAGACTATGTAGGG
>NW_011494781.1:1075665-1078993 GCF_000754665.1 Bison bison bison | reverse complement strand
TCAGGAGGAGACAGTTGGAGGAGTAGGTGTCAGCCAGAGGAAAAGGCCTGGATATTCCCCCACACTCCCCTCCACGTGTCCATCTTCCTTCCCCACCTCCTTGCAGATCGTTTCTTGCTTGTCTGTTGTTGCTCCATTCCAGGCATCGTGGCAAGACTCCCACACACACATTGATCTACTGAATTTTTACAGCTGTGTGGGGTGCAACAGTCTCACTTCACAAATGTGGACTCAGGTTTAAAGAGGCCAAGTGACAGCCTTATTATCTACAGCTCGCTCATGTTCTTCACCATATTTTGTGACTGGCCCCCATAACCCTGTGTGATTGTGTCATGGGCCCCCATCACCCTGTATGATTGCATCATGGGCCTCCATCACCCTGTATGATTGTATCAGGGGCCCCCATCACCATGTACGGTTGTGTGAATGGACCCTATAATTAAATGTGTGTGCCCAGGTTGCATGTCCTAAGCTACTGCTCCAGGCTGTATACACCAAAGCAGCAAGGCTGGGAAGAAGGAAGTGAGCAGGGCCCAGAGGGTGGCTGGGGGAGATCCTGTGGGTAGGTGGTCCAAGGCAATCTCATCTCCTCCCAACACGAAAGAGTCTGGAAATGAAGCCTGGCCCAGGGCCACGAAGGCAGCAGGCTGTCAAGGGATTTGTATAAATCTAAACTGTGTGATGCCAAGTTTGTTTATTCTCGGCTGAAATGACTTCCTTTTTTCTGAAAAAAAAAAAAAAAAAGCCCATGATAGACATAAAATATTTCTTGCAAACAACTCAGTGCTGTGCTCAGGCCCAGTGACTCAATGCCATGTGGATTGTATTTCCTATAAAATGCTCCAGGGGTGAAATATCAAGGGGAAAAGTGTTGGACAGGAGACTTTTGGAAGTGGGTTGTCCCCAGTGTAGACATGTTATTTCCCCACACTCTTTCCTGTGGAGACAGTGGCAGAGCGAGAGGGGGGCAGGGTGGGACAGTGTGAGGCAACGTCTCCCGACTGTGCTCTGGGGACCCTGGGCGTCTGCACAAATGTGAGGGCTTAGCACTGCTTCTTGAAGCATTTCTTTGCTTGGTGGGTGTGTCAGCTTTTTCACTCAGGGCAGCTTAAATGGCAGAAATTTACTGTCTCATTTCTGGAGGCTGAAAGTCTGGGTCAAGGTGGCGATGGCTGGTTCCTTCCAGGCTGTGAGGGAGACTGTTCCAGTCTCAGGAGCTTGCTGATCCTTGGTTTGTAGATGCATCATCTTAATCTCTCCCTTCACATTCACATGGCATCTCTTTGTGTCGGGGTTTGTCGCTGGTCCAAATGTTCCCTTTTAGCATAAGGACCCAGTCATGTTGGACTAGGGCCCACCTTAATGACCTCATCTTAATTTGATTAATAGCAAAG
Organism: Bison bison bison; assembly: GCF_000754665.1. Lineage (NCBI taxonomy): Eukaryota > Metazoa > Chordata > Mammalia > Artiodactyla > Bovidae > Bison > Bison bison. The sequence continues at coordinate 1,077,599 of NW_011494781.1, read as the reverse complement.
ACCCTATTTTCAAAGATCAGTTTACAGGTCCTGGGAGTTAGAATTTTAACAGATCATTCTGGGAAAACACAACTCAATATATCACAGAGGTTGTTTGAAGTTTTTCCTCTTAGGACTTTCCTGGTGGTCTAGTGGTTAAGAATTTGCCTTTCAGTGCGGGGGACATGGATTTGATTTCTTGTTTGGGGAACTGAAACCCTACATGATGCAGGGAAACTAAGCCTACTCACCACAACTCTTGAGCCTGCATGCTCTAGAGCCTGTGCACCACTAGAGAGTCCACGCCCTGCAATGAAAGATAGTGAATGCTGCTGTGATGATTCCCTGTGTTGCAACTAAGACCCAACACAGCCAAATAAATAACTAAAGAAACATTAAAAATGTTCCCCTCTCTACTCTGTCCCTTCTCTTTCCTCCACCCACCCTGCTAATAAAAAGGTCCTCGCCACATGTATCAGGATACAGGCTAAGTTGCTCTAGCAAAAGGAAGCCCCACTAGACTAGTACAGCTTTCTTCCCCTCTTGTGGCACAGGGCAGAGGCAGTGGCATGGGCCAGCAGGGAAGTTTGCTCTCTGGGGTCACCAGGGATATCAGACTCCTTCCTTTTTCCTAAGGGAAACCTCAACAAGGAGCCTGCCTGTGTCCCCTGGATGGCTTCCTAAAACAGACTGTCGGGTTCCCCTTGAGGTCCGCGTTGTGTGCTCATACCCTTCTCCCTTTGCAGACAGGTAGAATTGACTGCGGGCTTCTGTCCTCTAGCTGGCCTGCCATCTTAGGACTGGCAAGCTTGGGAATCTGCCTAGCTCCCTGCCACAAAGCAGAAATCACATTTATGAACCTACACACATACATTTGTATCTATACTATGTTAAAAAATGCTTGCACATAGGCTCAATTAATGCTATTGAATGTCCATGTTATTCTTTTAAGGAAGTGTGCACTGCTCAGAAAGCAATGTCACAGAGCCTTAGACCTTCTCAATCCATCAGAGCCATCTGCATGACCTTACCTGTGACAGAGGTTCTGCGGTGCTCTGTCTCTGGAAGTCCACGCTACAAGGAGGGCAGACAGACTGACCTTTGGGGAACTGTGAGGGCTCCCTGGGTATGCCCCACTTCTCTGCTTCTTGTGACCATGACTCCCCTTCTGTGTGTCCCCAGTATATAGCCATCCATGTTTGCCTGCTGCTTGAGGACCAACTATCCCCTTAGATGTTTGCTTCAACAACCTTTAGGGAACAAAGGGCCTTGCCTCCTGCTGGGGTCTTTTCTGGAGGCCTGGAGTGGGTGGAGACCCTTCAGCAGCCTTTCTCCCTAGCTCAGATAAAGGTTGGTACGTTAGTCTAGCTCCCAGACATCAACTGGCCCTTTTCAGCTTGCTAGTGGTTCAGACAGTAAAGAATGTGCCTGTTGCGCAGGAGCCCTGGGTTCGATTCCTAGATTGGAAAGATCCCCAGATAAGGAAATGGCAACCTGCTCCAGTATTCTTGCCTGGAGATTCCCATGGACAGAGGAGCCTGGTGGGCTATAGTCCATGGGGTTGCAAAGAGTCAGACACGACTGAGCAGCTAACACATACAAATACACACACACACACACACACACACACACACACACACACGCACGCTTAATCTGGAAAACAGCCTGAGGCCAAAACTGTGATAGTGCTTTGCTGGGATTGCAAACTGGAAAGCAGGATAAAGGAGGGAAGTGACTGAAGATAGCTGGGATGGAGAGTAAACACTGGGGTACCAGCCGCAACAGCCACAGCTTCATCACCAGCACCACCGCCTGCTCCCTCTTGAGGACCGACAGCAGGGGCTTTCAGAGTGTTCTGTGGTCATTAGGGCAGAGGAAGGAGAGAATTCTCTGCCTCTTGTCTCTCCAAGGTGAACACCTCTCCCACTGCATCCTCCCCACCCCCTCCTCCCCCC
>NW_011494781.1:1073053-1075565 GCF_000754665.1 Bison bison bison | reverse complement strand
CCATCCCCTCTTTCCCCCACTCCCTGCACCAGTATTGACCTCTATAGTCCTTATGGGGAGTTGGAGCCACAAGTTCAGCCTGGTCAAGGTACCAGTATCAGTGGGTAGATGACCCATTGCTGCCAGTGAACTCATGCATGGGGCCCCCAGATATGCAGTGATGGTGGCAGTTTGAGGGACCCGAAGGATACAGGCATGGATTAGAGGTGTCACATTAGTGGGCCTCCTTAGGGAGCTATGGGAGAATCAGAAGTCATTACCCATACCTTTATTCTCAAGTGTGAATATTCATGAGAATCACCTGGGCCCCATTCTGGAAATTCTGGCTAATTAGATCTGTGTTGGCCCTTGATCTTCATTATAAATAAGCCTTCTTAAAACAACATGGAGGTTCCTCAAAGACTTTATGATTCAGCAATTCAACTCATGGGTATATACCCAAAACAAATGACAACAAGATATTGAATAGATATATGCACTCCCATATTTATTACAGCATTATTCACAATGGCCAAGATGTGGAAACAACCTAAGTGCCCACCAGCAGGTGAGTGGGTAAAGAAGATGTGTTATACACACACAAAGGAACATTATTCAGCCACGAGAAAGAAGGATATCTTTCCATTTGCAGCAACATAGATGGAACTCTAGTATGTTAGGAGAGATACATCAGACAAAGACAATACTGTATGATATCACTTATATGTGGAATCTAACAAAGCCAAACTCATAAAAACAGAGAGTAAAAGGGTGGCTGCCTGGGGACAGGGGTGAGGGTAGCAGGACAGATTCTGTTTAAGGGTTCAGTTCAGTTCATGGCCCCAATGCCAAGAAGCTATTTCTCTTCTTGTGTGAGTAGAAGAAAGGATTGCCCAATGAGCAGGGATATCACTCAGTTCAGTTCAGTTCAGTTGCTCGGTCGTGTCCGACTCTTTGCGACCCCATGAATCGCAGCACTCCAGGCCTCCCTGTCCATCACCATCTCCCGGAGTTCACTCAAACTCACGTCCATCGAGTCAGTGATGCCGTCCAGCCATCTCATCCTCTGCCATCCCCTTCTCCTCCTGTTTAAGGGTACAAACTTACAAAGGGGAGTTAATAAGCTCTGGAAAGCTAATGAACATTATAGTGAGTATAGATAATGGTTTTATACTATAATCATCAAACTTGCTAAGAGACTGAAACTCAAAGATTCCAACTACCTAAAAGAAAGGATAACTATGTAATGTGGTAGAGATGCTAATTATTGCTACAGCAATCACATTTCAATAAATAAATGCATCAGATTAACATGCTCTGCATCTTAAATTTACACAATGTTATATACTGAATTTATTTTAGTAATTAAAAAAAAAAAAAACTTCCTAGAGATGCTGATTCCTGAGGGTCACAGATGACAATGGTCCATGGTCTTTCCTCACACCCAATCTTTCCCTGTTCCCTTACAAGGAAGAGATCATAATCATCTATTACTGCTTAACTAATTACCCCAAGTGCAGTGGCTTGTAGCACTGACATTTACTACTCTGTGATTTCTGTAGGTCAAGGATCTGGAACAAATGATGGTGGGGCAGATGTAGCTGAGCTTCAGAGACGCTTAATATGTTGGCAGAACTGTAGTCATTGTAAGGCTTGAAGCAAGGAGAACGTTGGTCCTCACAGGTAGGATTCAATACATTTTGATCTGTCAGTCAGAGGCTTGGTTTCCTGCTACGCAGATTTCTCCAACACAACAGAGCATTTGCTTCATTAAACGGAGCAAACCAAGGGAAGCGAGTTCAAGCAAGATGAAAGTCACAGTTTCTTGTGGCCCAGTTTTGGAAATGGTATCCTGTATTCTGTTCATCAGAAGCAGCTCATCAGGTCCAGTTACCATGCATTGGGAGACGATTCTTCAAGAGTGTGAATACCAGGATATGGTGACCACCAAGAATGATTTCAGAAGCTGCCTACACCGGTCTGCCCACTGGCCCACAGTGATTCAAGTTCCTCCTCCAACGTCCTTGAAAATCTCATTACATAGCTCAAAGTCAAGAATCTCATCATCTGAGTAAGGCTCAGGATGTGTGAGGTTCCTTAGGTGTGGTTGTTTAAGTCTAGCTCCTCTGGATTGGCAGAGCCTCAAACTAAATGGACAAGTCATCTGTCCCGACACACACCACACATATTGGAAGGACAGTCTTGGGCAAAAGGTATAGACATTTCTGTTCCAAAAGTGGGGTGGGCACTGGTCTATAGCAATTCTGAAATCCATCTGGGCAAATGTTAGAAGTTCCTTGATTGGGTCTCAAGGCCTGGGGGAAATTCTCTATGCTCTTGGCAGCACTCTCCTGGCTCTTGGTTCTGTCTTTTTAGTCATTCTTATTTTTTCATCAAAGATTAAAGGTGTTTGATTCAAATGTATTCTTTTTAATGGCTGAATAATACTCCATTGTGTATAACCAATACAATATTGTAAAGTTAAAAAATAAAATAAAATTAATTAAAAAAAATAAAAAAATAAAAATAAAGG
>NW_011494781.1:1044316-1072953 GCF_000754665.1 Bison bison bison | reverse complement strand
AAAAATAAAGGTGTTTGCCTCTGAGCATCTCTCTGCCTGCTTTGTACCAGTATAATTGGGGAAGGGGGACCCCAAAACTTCTTTTTATTGTGTTCTGTCTCTGTCTCTTTCAGTTTAAGCTGAAAGTGTATTTGCTTTTCTCAAACACATTTTGGGTCTTCTGTGAATCTCCCTGGGACAATCTCCATTAGACAATTGCCACCACCACAAACCTCTTTGAGATAAGCCCTTCTCTGCCTTGGGCTTCTGCTGAAACAGATGAGGGAGAATTCCTTCAGTTTTGCAGAGGCACTGTTGTTCAGCTGAGAGGAAGTGTCTGGTACACAATTAGTCTCTTGAAAGGGTCCTTTGTGCATCTCAATAGTACCCTGATGCTTTGATCATTCTAAAGTCCTAAAAAGATTGTACAGTCTCACTATTGGCTTATTTCTGGGTCATTTTTGAAGGTTCCTTAGCTTTTCTTAATTTTAGCATCTTTTACAACTAGAAGAAGCCGAGAATTTTCAAAATCATCAAGTCTTGGTTCCTTTCTGTTTCATAATTTTTCTCCCAATTTATCTCTTTCCTTTCATAAAGCAAGAAGAAACTAGGAAATACATTCAACCTTTTGCTTGGAAATCTCCTGAGCTAGACCACGCAGTTCATTTGGTACAGGTTCCACCTTCTCCGTAACTGGAGGTAAGCTTTCTGTTGCTGGGAAACAGGATCCCCTCTTCCTCAATTTTCTCCAGTGTGTTTGCCATAGTGCAGCCCACATATGTGCTAACAGTATTCAAGGCAGTTCAGGCTTTCTTCACCATGCTTCTCAAAATCCATCCAGCTTTCACCCACTGCCCAGTTCTGAACCCACTTCTACATTTTTGGGTGTTTGTTGTAGCAGCACAATACTGGTGCTGAAATCTGTCTTGATTATCTATTGCCATATAACACATTAACCTAACCTTTGTTTCTTAGAAGCATTTGTTACCTCAGTTTCTACTGGTCAGGAATCTAGGCACAGCTTACTTGCAGCCTTGCTTCAAGGTCTCACAGGCAGCAGTGCATGTATTTCTGAGGCTCTGGTCTTCCCAAGGCTTAGTTGGGGAAGGACCTTCCTCCAAGTTCATTCACATCGTTGTTGGCAGGATCTGGTTCTTCACAGGCTGTGGCCTCAGTTCCTTTCCATGTGGGTCCCTCTTTTGTGATAGCTTGTTTCATCAAAGCAGTAAACTGGGAGGGCCAGAGGGTGTGAGAGCAAGGCTGAAGTCAAAAGCCTTGGTAGGTTAAACTTGGAAGTGGTGTCCTGTCATATTTGCCATATTCCATTCATCAGAAGTTGATCACATCAGAAGTAGTAGTGCGCGCACACGCACATTCACAAACACAGACAGCAATACACATAACACATATAAACACATATGTGCAAACACATATATACTCACACAATACACACACACATTTAAAAATACACATGCACACACACATACACTTACACACTCAGCTCCCCACACACTTGCATACTCACACACACACACACACATGTGCACACACCTGTGTGTGCTCAGTCACTTCAGTCATGTCCAGCTCTTTGCAACCCCATGAAGTATAGCCTGCCAGGCTCCTCTGTCCATGGGGTTTCCCAAGCACCACTGCTGGAGGGGGTTGCCATTTCCTCCTCCAGGTCCATGCACCCACACATGTTCAAAACACAAGACAGGGGCTTCCCTGACGGTGCAGTGGTTAGGAATCCACCTTGCAATGCAGCAGGTACAGATTCCACCCCTGGTTGGGGAACTAAGATCCCACATGTGGAGCAATTAAGCCTGAGCTGAGAGGACTGAGCCTGTGAGCCATGGCTAGAGAATCTGTGTGTCACAACAAAAGATCCCATGTGCCACAGTTAAGACCCAACATAGCCAAATAAATAAATACATACATGTTAAAACCCCCACAACACATGCTTGCACACACACACATACACACATGTGCATACATGTAAACACTCACTCAAAACCCCGCCCCCACATGCTTGCACACAATACACAGGCATACCTGCACACAGATGCACACACACACACACACACACACACAGGGAGGGGGAAGGAATCCTGGAACATAGAAATCACTGGGAGCCATTTCACAAGCTGCCTAGCACAGGGGTCATGCGGTGAGGAGGCCCCTCTGCACCCCTTTCCCTGGAGTTTCTGGGGCAGGAAACTTCTTCTCCTTTGGCCCCCGTTTCCTTGGGGAATGGAGCTTTCTCTGGGCCTGCAGTAGCAGCTGGGGGCTTCGGCTCCAAGATGGCACACCCAAGTATAACACTATTGGTCGAGCCAGGCACTTCACCATAGTCATGGCCCGGGAATCCCTCCCATGTCCCTCTGTGTGTCCTGGGCATCCTCACAGCAAGGCAGCTGGTTTCACAGACAAGGGTCTGAGAGTGAGCCAGGAGAGAGCTTTAGAAAGCACACACAGTGATGTCTACTGAACTCTACTGATGGAGGCAGGCCTGGAAGTCTGCCTAGGTCTGGGGGCTGGATGTGGGCTCCCTCTGGATGGGTGGGTTGTGAGACCACAATAAGAAGAGTGTCTGGGATGGGACAGGGTAAAGACCCTCTGTGCAAACTCACTCTTCCCCACTAGCCAATCAGATGGTTTAAACTCATCCGGAAAGGGAGATATTCATTTGTTATTGCTCCTCCTAGAGAGAACACTCACAGGCTGAGGAGTGGGCTGGAGACCTGGATTCACAAGGCCTCAAAGGACAGGAGACTCGGCCCAGGGAAACACTGTGGGGAGTGCTTTTGGGGACATGTGAGATGTTTCACAGAGCCAAGCAGAAAGGACTTGGTCACTCTCTGGCCTGCTCGCTTCATGTCGGCGCAGGTGGCTGACTCCCCTTCAAGACTGGCCTTCAGCCAGTGACTGGGCGGTGGCTGACAAGAGCAGAGGTGCCTTCAGGGGACACTGAGACATGGGGGATGAGTCACTGGGTGGTGCCCCCACCAGACAATCCTGACCTCCCGGGTTCTCCTCGGCACCCAGGGGTGGCAAGGCTGCAACCTCGCCAAAGGTGGGCCCCTGGAGCATGGGGCAGAAATTCCCCATCTGGTGTGTCTGGGACGTGGTTCTGAACCATTTCTAGGTGTTTTCCTGAGTCTAGGGCCTTGCTGTAGTTTTGCAGATCCTAGCAGGTGGGACAACATGAGTGGTGTGCATCCTCAGTCATGTCTGATTTTGCCACCCCATGGACGGTAGCCCACCAGGCTCCTCTGTCCATGGAATTTTCCAAGCAAAAATACTGGAGTGGGTTGCCATTTCCTATTCCAGGGGATCTTCCCTACCGAGAGACAAAACCTACAACTCTTGCATTTCCTGCATTGACAGGTGGATTCTTTATCCCTGCAGCACAGGTGGAAAGCCTGCTCTTTCTGGGTGATCTTCAGGAAAGTTGTCCCACTGGCCCATAAGAAGGAAGGATGGGTATTGTGAGACCAGAGTGGGCTGACAGAGCTGGCAGGATCTCAGCTGAAGCGCCCAGACCAGATGCTGCTCCTGTTCTAGATTCCTGGTCTGTAAATTCGGGGCTGTATCTCACTCTCTGGCCCTCCCCCAATTCTCCTGGGCACTGGGGCCATTGTCTGGTGTGCAGATCATTAACAAAACACGCTAGGTTGCAAAACATTGATTCCTGAGCACTTTCATTAGCTCCATCTGTATTTCCCAACATCTTCCAGCTGGCTCCCTCTCTTCCTCTGCTCTGGCGTCAGGACCCTGTCTCTCCAGCGCACAGCCATCCTCCTGTGACTCTTTTCTGGGATCCCACTTGGCAACAGTTCTCTCGACAGAAACAATAAAAGTCTTTGTCTGCCTTCAGAGAAGTCCAGGAAACTTCTTAACCTGGGTTGAGAGATGATTTTCTAGTTTTATTCTTTCCTCTCATTAGCTTTGTGTACTTAAGAACTCTCTATTTTGCAAAATGATAATATTCTTTAATTAACTCCTTTTTGGAATTGTACGTTTGATAATGGGCTTCCTAGTTGGTGCCAATGGTAAAGAACCCGCCTGCCAGTGCAGGAGATGTAAGAGATACAGGTTCAACCCCTGGGTCAGGAAAATCCCCTGGAAGAGGGCATGGCATCCTGTTCCAATATTTTTGCCATGGACAGAGGATCCTGGAGGGCTACAGTCCATGGGATCATAAGCAGACACAACCAAAGTGACTTAGCATGCACACACACACGCACATTTGATAATAGACATCCACTGATGGGAAAGCATTGTGCTAGGAGATTCACCTACACTGACTATATAATCCTCACAGGATTATAAACTAAGGTAAACTAAGACATGGAGAGACTAGACTGCAGTCAGCAAGGAGTAATTCTCCAAAGAGCAGTGGCAAATTCTGGGACACACTTGCCATGCAGAGGTGATTCCAGCTCCTTCTACTGAATATGGGCTGGCTTCAGTGGCAGGAAGGATGGTGTGCGGCTTTAAGGCTAGATCAGAAAATGCAATGCAGCTGCTTCTTGACTCTCTTTCAGGACCCCTGTTATTGGATTCCGGGGCTTCCCTGGTGGCGCTAGTGGGAAAGAACCCGCTTGCCAATGCAGGAGATAAAAGAGACGCGGGCTCAATCCCTGGGTCGGGAAGATCCGTGGAGGAGGGCACGGGAATACCCACTCCAGTATTCTTCCCCGGAGAATCCCATGGACAGAGGAACCTGGTAGGCTGCAGTCCAGCTGCCTCAGAAAAGGCCACAATTCCAGGTGTCCCAGCCACATCCACTGCCCACTGTCCAAGTGAGTGATCTTTCAGATGTCTGCAGCGTCTAGGCCACCCCAAGCTATTCCTGCTGAGTGCTGGCCAAGTTGAAGATTTATAAGCAAAATAAATGTGGTGGTTGTTTAAGGCATTACATTTGGCAATAGTTTGTTGCCCAGCAATAGATAACCAAAGCACCAGGGCCGAGAGTCAAACCCAGGTCTGTCTGTCTCCCGGGGACCCCACCCCAGAAGCAAAGTAAAAAGAGGAAACTGACCGTGCCTCTTGATCTAGGTCTGCTGCCCAGGTTTTATCTGATCACCTTCACAAAGCCAGAGACACAACAGCCATTGGTGATGAGGGCTGCCCTGCTGACACTGTTATTTCCCACGGTTTCTAGGAAGCCACTGTGGCTCTGGTTCCCTGGAAGACCCCTGCCAGCCACTGGAGCTGTTTGCTTAGAAGAAAGGAGCTAATCAGGGGGCACCTCACCACCTCTTGGAGCCACCAGGGAGAATATCTAGACCTGGAAGACAGTATTGTTTCCCTGGCCTTTGGTGCCCCACTTCAGAAACCTCTAGCCTTTTACAAGTATTTTCATCATCCTGTCCCCATGAGAGATGGGGTTGAGATGGAGCTGGTGATTCATTGTTCCAACCCTGTCATTTGGGGTTGTAGTTGCAGAGACCTGTGCTGAATGCCTTAGTCCCACAGACCATCAGGAGTGATGTTCACATCCCAACCTCCCCTGGCCAGCACTCTGGGGGGTCACTGCCATCTGAAGTTCAGGGACAGACACTTGGGTGCAGCAGTTCAGGTGTGTTTGGGGTGCTGAATTTCACACTGTCTGGACCTGTTTTTACCAAGTTGAGGTCCTTGGAATATGCAGCTGTCATTCTAAGATCCTGGGAACCCCAAGCACTGTTGAAGACATATCTTATATATGCAATGAATTTGTAATGTATTTTTCCTTTTTAAAAAATATTGTATTAAAAAACACATAACATAAATTTTACCATCTTAACCATTTCAAAGTGCATGGTTCAGTAGTGTTCGGTACATTCACATGGTGGTGAAACAGATTTACAGAAGTTTTTCAGCTTTCCAAACAAACTGTCCTCATTAAATACCAACTCTCCACTATCCCCTTCTCTCAGACCCTGGAGCCCACTATTCTACTTTCTTTCTCTCTCTCTCTGTGTATGTGTTACTCACTCAATTGTGTCCAACTCTTTGTGACCCCATGGGCTGTAGCCTGCCAGACTCTTCTGTCCATGGGATTTCCCAAGTGAGAATGCTGGGGTAGGTTGCCATTCCCTTCTCCAGGACATCTTCCCAACCCAGGGATTAAACCTAGGTCTCCTGCACTGCAGGCAGATTCTTTACCGTCTGAGCCACCAGGGAAGCCCTTTCTGTTTCTACGAATTTGACTCTTCTAGGAAATTCATATAAATGGAATCATATAGTATTTTTCTTTTGTGACCGCTTATCAGTTAACAGAACATCCTGAAGGTTCATTCTGTGTCAGAATATCCTCCCTATTTAAGGCTGAATAGTATTCCACTGTATGCATATACCACATTTTGTTTGCCCTTTTATTTATTCATTGGTGGACATTTGGGTTGCTTCCACCTTTGGCTATTGTGAATCATGCTGTTATGAACATGGCTATGCAAACGCAATGTGCTTTTTGTGTTCCTTTGGCTTTTGATGATGGCCCCTTTCCTCCTGGGCAGACTCAGAACAGCTTGGACCCTCAGCAGTTGGCTGTTCACAGAGTCAAGGCTGCAGCCGGCACTACAGCGACCTGGAAGGAAACTGGCTTCAGCAGCTGCCAGATGTCCTCACACTTAAAAGGTCCAGGTGCCACGAGATACAGCCCATGAATCACCCATAACTAGTTTCCTGACAGCCATGGTTGTCATCCCACCTGTTGCAGAAAAGAAGTCTCCAGTTTCTTTGGCCAGGTCGGCTTACGTGTTTCCAGCAGCAGTGTTTGCAAATGCAGTTACAGGGCCTGTGCCTCTGGGCCTCCCGTTGGATTGTCTGCTGAATCGTAAGCAGACCCAGGCGGTTTGAGAAATCCTGATGGAGCAACCCAAGAGAACACTTAGAGAAGCCAAATTTATTGCAAATAGATATGAAGCCTTCTAATCTGATTGTACATCTGTGTAAAATTGTTCAGCAGCGTGGGCCAACAAATACTAAGCAGAGTGAAAAACTGGCTGTAAAGTTTGATAGGTTGTGGGGGCTTGCATGACAGATGGGGTGGTAGGTGGGTGGGTGAGGGAACTGGGCTCAAAGGTTAATGCTCTGGGTGGCTCTCAGACCTACAGGGCAGTCTGGGCATTAAGACACATGATAGCCTAAGATCTCTTTCCAGAGCAAAAGTAAAGACTGCAGGCTGCCTGCTATGATAAACGAGAGATATGAAGGAGAGAGGGTCATAAATTGTGGAGTTTAGGAGGTGTTAGGATGCAAAGAGCAGTGGGGAAGTGAGAAGAATCTGACTGCATTTCCCGTAAAGTATGGTTTAGCTCCCAAATCAGTCTCATGTTGTATGTGTTTGCAGCACACTTATAAATACCAGATTTGCGGCACTGCTCTGGAAATGATCGGTGGCCCTAGGCAACACTGAACAGTTCAGAGATGACCACAGTGCTATCAGAACCAGAAAACCAGGTGTGGCTCCCATTCAGCACTCGCCAGCCCTCAGGGGGAGAGGCTGGGCAAGCAGGGGACAGCTGCCCCCACACCCAGCTCTCACCACCTCCTGTTCTACCTGCATGGCTCTTGTTGGGGCTTTGCCCTGCTCCACCTGCTTGCCCCATGTGACAGCCTGACAGATGTCCATCTGGCTGTAGATTGAGGGCTGAAGGCTGCTGTAAAGACTGTTGGGCTCTGCCTGGTGTGTCTCAGAGCTAGATGGACACCCTAGACGATGGCCAAGCTCTGGTTCCCTCCTGAAGGCTCTTTGTGGTCATGATTTCATCATCTTTGAGTAATGGTTTGGATTGAAACTTAAGCAGGAGAAGAATGACCACAGGAGCAGCAGTTCTGGCTTAGTTAACCCCCAGAGAACTGGATTTGTGCAGGAGAGGAAATCAAAACTAAATTCTGTGTATTTAGAAGTGAACAGAAAGGGGAGAGCCATACAGCAGAGCTGAGTATATAGAGCCGGAGTGGCACTTGGAGGGAAATTCACAAACTATAATCATGGATTAAGAAGCATACAAATAAAAGAATTTGAATCAAGTATTAACTCAAGAAGCTAGAAAAAGGCCAGCAACATAATCCTAAATAAAAGGAAAGAAGGAAGAAAAACAAATGAAGAAATGTAGTCCTTATTAAAAAACAAACAAAGGTTCTTTAAAAAATCAATTATTTATTTTTATTGAAGTATAGGTACTTTACAATGTTTCAGATGTACAGCAAAATGATTCAGTTACTCGCATATATTTATATATAAACACTTTTGCAGATTCTTTTCCATTATAGGTTATTACAAGATACTGAATATGAATAATAATAATAATATGAATAATTCCCTGTATTATTCAGTAAGTCCTTGTTGTTTATCTGTTTTATATATGCATGCATGCTGCTGCTAAGTCGCTTCAGTCGTGTCCAACTTTGTGCGACCCCATAGACGGCAGCCCACCAGCCTTCCCCGTCCCTGGGATTCTCCAGGAAAGAACACTGGAGTGGGTTGCCATTTCCTTCTCCAATGCATGAAAGTGAAAAGTGAAAGTGAAGTCGCTCAGTCGTGTCTGACTGTAGTGACCCCATGGACTGCAGCCTACCGGGCTCCTCCGTCCATGGGATTTTCTAGGCAAAAGTACTGGAGTGGGGTGCCCTTGCCTTCTCCGTGCATGCATGCTAAGTCGCTTCGATTGTGTCTGAGTCTTTGTGACCCTGTGGACTGCAGAGATCCAGGCTCCTCTGTCCATGGGATTCTCTAGGCAAGAATACTGGAGTGGGTTACCATGCCCTCCTCCAGGGGATCTTCCCCACCCAGGGATTGAATCTGGGTCTCTTATGTCTCCTGCATTGGCAGGCAGGTTCTTTACCACGAGTGCCACCTGGGGAACACATTTTATATACAGTAGCATATATATGTTAATCCAAAATTCCTAATTTATCCTTCCCCTTTGCCAATGTTGAAACATGAAATAAGTGAGAAAAAAACCTAGTAGTTACGATCCATGAAATGAGAACTGGTCATTCTCCCCATCACTTCTACGGGCCCCGAACCTTCTTGCAAACCTGATCAGGGAAGAAAGAGGGCACATGCAGGTTTAGAGGTAGAGAGTGTTCAAATATGAGAAGTCAATATATGAATTTTATATCAATCCATTTGGAAATCTAGACTTGATGAATTTTTCAGAAAACCAAGTCCATTAAACTGAATCAGAATTCTGCATGCACCCAAAATACAGTCAAAGTTCTCTACCTCTATGAAAGGCACTGTCCTCACACAGGTTTTAAGACTCATGTGACCTTAAAGGGAAGGCCCATTCTCACAATAACATATATTTTCAGAGAATTACAAAAGAGAAAGATTTGTATGCAATTCTACAAAGACAGAAACACATTTGAGAGTAAAGATGGACAGAACAAAAATGTATGTAAAATAGACATATAGTAAGTATCATATTTTTGAGCTTCCCAGGGGTTTCTAGTGGTAAAGAACCCACCTGCCAAAGCAAGAGACATAAGAGATGCAGATTCAGTCCCTGGATCGGGAAGTTTTCCTGGAGGAGGGCATGGCAACCTACTCCAATGTTCTTGCATGGAGAATTCCATGGACAGAGGAGCCTGGAGGACCACAGTCCCTAGCGTTGCAAAGAGCTGGACATGACTGAAGTGACTTAGTACACATGCACGCAAGTATCACATTTAACGGCGATGTTTTGGAAGCATATCCGTTATCATCAGAAAAAATACTTGTATGGCTACCACGAGCACATGTATTCAACATATTTTATAAGATCTCAACCAAAACAGGGAAAAATAAGACAGAGAAATATTTAAAAGGGAGACACATGATTTTAATTATCTGCATGTAAAAAGATCCAACATAGTAAATTATGCTAATTTAAACTCTTATAGTTTGAGTAGCCGGACCCAAGATAACTTTACAAAACATAAATAAATGCCAACATAAGGATAATGTAAATTTTCAGAAAAAATTGTATTCATATTATTATTGAAAACTGACAATATCATGTAATATACATAAAAGGGGCTTCCCAGGTGGTACTAGTGGCAAAGAACCTGCCTCCAGCGCAGGAGACATAATAGAGGCAGGTTTGATCTTGGTCGGAAAGATCCCCTGGAGGAGGAAATGGCAGCTCGCTCCAGTATTCTCGCCTAGAAAATCCCACGGAGAGAGGAGCCTGGCAGAAGAGCTGGATATGACTCAGTGACTAAACAATAAGGACAGTACAAGATATATGTAGAACACTAAGACTGTTTTCTGAAAGATCTAAAAGAAGACTTGAACAAAGTGGGAAATGTACCCTGTTTGTGGGTGGGAGATGTTGCTACCAGGTGGCTTGTAACCCTGGAGTCCCTCTCAGAGGAAGGCGGTAGTCTCTTTCCAGTGTAGCAGGAGGGTGCCCTCGCCAGATGTGCTGGGGAAACGACACATTCTGCACCCCAACTCCTGGACCAGGGCAAAGCTGGCTGCTCCTCATCACCTTGGGTCCCCCTCATCCCCTCTCCACTTTCACCAAGCCTCCTCCTTGGAAGGAAACCTGGCTTGGGAGGAAACCTTGGGAAGAGCGGAGACCAAGGCCTTCCATAGGGCTGGGAACTATCAGCTCATTTCCCAGAGCGGAGAACTGGCCCATCCTTCTGAGACACTCCTCCTGTGATGAATAGACCTTTGAGAGGTCAGAGTGGAGGGAGTGTCTTGTCTCGGGGAGTTTTCATTACATCACCTGCACTATCAGCCTCTCCTTTGACTTGGGTTTTTGCCCTGTGGGAAGGGGGCATTGTGGGGACTGGTAGAGCTGCCTGGGGGCGGTCCCAAGGCCCTGATAATGCCTGCGGAGACTTCACTGGCTCTCAGCCCTGTGAGCTCACCTCCAGAAGGTCCTTGACCTCATAACTGCAGGGTATTTTCCTGGCTTTCTGAGCTGCCAAGATTAGCTACGCTTTTCCCCTCATTAGGAACCACAGTCTTGCCTGAGATGGGAGGATCCTGCAAGCGTGCAGACCAAAGGGCTTTGAGAGCTCACAGTGAGCATTCCCGGAGCATCAGCCTCACTTGGCCATGCTTAGGGTTTAGCGATTGCTCAGACTGTGGGTGGGGCCACTGATACACATGTTTCCTTTTTGGTCTGAAGTCTTTTTTCCCCAGTCATGAGAGTGGAAAGGTTTGAAGTTTGGTTTATTTGGAAGTTGAAGTGAGGTTCATCACTCTTATACCTCAGGGGTGGTTGTTAAAATGCACATCCCTGAGCCCATCTCTTAACAATTCTAATAGACTGTGTGTGTGTATGGTGTGTGTGGTGTGTGTATATGTGTGTTGTGTGTATGTGTGTGTTTTGTGTGTATGTGTGTGTTATTTATGTGTTTGTGTGTGTTGTGTGTATGTGTGGTACGTGTGATGTATATGTATATGGTGTGATGTATGTGTGTCTGTGTGCGATGTGTATGTGTGTGGTATGGTGTGTGTGGTATGTGTGTGGTGTGCATGTATGTTTCATGTGTGTGGCATATATTCATTTTGTGTATGTATATGTAGTATGTGTGTGTGGTGTGTGATGTGGTACATGTGTGGTGTCTATTTGTATTGTGTCTATGTGTACAGTGTGTGGTGTTTGTGTGTGTGGTATGTGTGTTCTGTGTATGCATGTGGTGTGGATGTGTGGTGTTTGTATGTATGTGTATGTGTGGTATGATGTGTGGTGTTTGTATGTATGCATGTGTGCTGTGTGTGTGGTATTTGTGTGTGTGTGGTGTGTACATGTGTTATATCTATGTGTGGTGTGTGTGTGGTGTTTGTGTGTGGCACTTGTGTGTTGTATATGCATCTGGTGTACGTATATGCTATATGCGTGTGGCATGTGATGTGGTGTCTATATGTGATGAGTGTGTGGTGTGTATGTGTGTTCTATGTATGTGTGGTGTGTGTATGTAGTGTATTTATGTGCGGTGTGTGCAATATGTGTGATATGTATGTGGTGTGTGTATATGTGTGTGTGATGTATGGTATTTGTACATATGTGTTTGTGTGTTCTGTGGATGTGTGTGGTGTGGATGTGTGGTGTTTGTACATATGTCTGTGTGTGTGTGTGAGTGTGTGTGTGTGTGTGTGTGTGTATGTGCTAGAAGGCGGCAGGAATCTTCACTTGTTACAGTGATTCTGCTACAGAAGCTCCGGAAAACGTACTGCCTCAAACCCTGGCAGGGTAAGCCAGTTAATTTTCATTCACAGATTATATACTAAATGTTGCTGAAAAGTGGGAAAACAAAAGGAGCCTGGGCAGTCTTTTAGAGAAATAAACCCCAGGCTTGGTGGGATGCTGGATCTCAGTAAACTGGGGCCTCTGCTTCCTGCCATCTCGTGAGAAGACTGGGGCGGCGCAGCCTCCAGCTCCAGTCTGTTTGTCCAGGGAGTGGGGAGCTGGCGCAGTTTGTCAAGCAGCGGGGGTTGGTGGTCACGCCAGCCCTCTGTGGTCAGGGGCCCGGTGAGTGTCAGCAGGCGGGACACTGTTTGGACAGAAAGGACCTGCCTTTCTGTCAACACTGCAGCATTTGTCTCCCGCCGCCCCCGTGGGAGTTTGTTACCGGAAGTCTTTGGCGCTCCCAGGGCAGCGAACACTCTCAGGATGAGCCTCAGGCAGCTGCTGGGCAGGACTCCGGTGCGGTTCCGTTCTCTTGCTTGGTAAATGAGTCCAAGTCGAGTTTGGTTCAAAGAATATTTCTAGTTGTCTACAGTAAGTGTTAGTCGGTCAGTCGTGCCAGACTCTTTGCAACCCCATGGACTGCAGCCCACCAGGCTCCTGTGTCCATGAGATTTTCCAGGCAAAGATACTGGAGTGGGTTGCCATTTCCTTCTCCAGGGTGTCTTCCCAACCCAGGGATCGAACCCAGGTCACCTGTACTGCATGCAGATTCTTTACCGACTGAGCTACAAGGGAAGCCCTAGTTGTCTATAAAATAACATAATAATAGCTGAATTCTTTCACCTAACAAAGTTCCAGTATTGGCACTTTTAAATACTTTGGTCTTTGGACATTTATTTAATCTTTATTGTGCAGTATTTGAGTTTGTTGTGTTTGAGTCCTAGTTTAAGACTTTCCTATGAGACATTATCTTTTCTTATATATATATATATATATATATGATTATATTTATATCTATTCTCAGGTGGCGCTGGTGGTAAAGAACCTTCCTGCCAAGGTAGATGATTTATTATGCGTAGGTTCTGTCCTTGGGTGGGGAACATCCCCTGAAGAAGGGTGTGGAAACCCACTCCAGTATTCTTGCTTGGAGAATCCCCTGGACAGAATAGCCTGGCAGGCTATAGTCTACAGGGCCGCAAAGAGTGTGACATGACTGAAGTGACTTAACAGGCATGCATGCATGCCTCTATCTGTGTATTTTATATACTGTATGCCTAACTGGATACAAATGGAATGACCTACCTCCTCTCTGCACCAGCTCTCCCAGTTCATTTTCCTATGACTGTGTTGTCATCTTTTGAAACATGAAGTGCTTCTCAAATGTCCCTCAACCTAGTGATTCAGTCTCCCAGCTCCTGGCTCCTTTTTCATCAGTCTGTGGTGGGCTGGCTGTATTACTTTTACCTTTTGGTGCCCACTCAGCTTGTTCCTTGTGTACTTCCCAGCCCACCCGAGAGAGGTGTGCCCTGGGCCAGCTGCTTGTCCCCGCCCTCAGCGAGGTTGCTCCTGGTCCTCTGTGGTTAACTTTCATGAGGCAACTTTGCTGGCGGCCCAGCACCCTCACAGCCATCTCCCTCCCCTCACTTCCTTTTTGGGCTGTCCCTCTCTCTAGAATGAGATCACAATTCTTTAAAAAAGGAACTAGAAGGTTGTCCTTGCCTCCTTCCACCTCTAGGGCTCACCAGATGCTGGTAGCTGCCTGGGAGCAGGTCGGGCTGCAGGTTACTCACTGCCGTGGGCTTTGCTGTCACTGACACCCTACAGCAAAGGGAACAGTGCATTCGTCTGAAAGCTCCAAGGGCCCCCTGGACCCTGCAATCCTTTGCTTTTCAGCTCCTATGTATCCAGGGGCTTCTCTTTAAGTGCCCGGTGTGTGTGACACAGGAGGGCAGAGCCTGCCCAGCTGCGGTGGTGGGCTCTATTAAGTTCTCACACCCCACACAGCACCCCAGGCAGGCTTGGGAAACCTGGGGCCCTGGAGACAACAGGGTGTGGAGTCTGAGCAATTTTTCCCTAATAATGATACAAAAGGGTTCCTTCTGGAAACAACATTTGGATAACTTTCTAATTGGAGAGGAGAGAATTCTTTAGTTAAAACATCTTTTGTGTTCACCCTTTCCTCGCTTTTGTGTTCTCAGGGAAAGTTGGAAAGGAAGAATTGCTTCTGTTGTTTGATGAGCAGCTTTTACCATGCAGGTGGAGGAAGGCTGTGGCCCAGGAAACAGGCGAGTGTACAAACAAAGCATCTGCTCCATAAATAGTTCCCTCCCCCACCAGGCGTGACTCAGGGGACCTGGGCCAGCGGCTCCAACTGTTCAGGCTGACAAATCCCGGGTTGCTTATGGAAACATGGCAAAAGCAGCTTGTAATTTTTTATTCTCCATTCTTGTTTAGGCTTTGGAGAGGGAGAGGGATGACTTTCCTTCCATGTCAGATTATAACCCACATCACTGCTGATCTCGAAAATCATTGGAAGACAGATGTGGAAGGAATGGAGCTCTGCATCCTGCAGTTCCAAAGTCCTGAAGGAGCAGGATCCTGGCTCCAATAGAAGGAAAATAATGCGTAGCTGCTGTGAACCCGTAACCTTGCCGCTTCCCCTGTTGGTTGGAGGTGTGATCTAGGCAACAGGAAAACCATCTTCTCTTTTGAAAATAGTGATTATTTACAGGGAAAGTGTAGGTTGTTGTTTGTTGCTTAGTTGCTAAATTATGTCTGATTCTTTTGCGACCCCAAGGACTGTGTTCCACCAGGCTCCTCTGTCCATGGGATTTCTCAGGCAAGAATACTAGAGTGGGTTGTCATCTTCTTCTCCAGGGGATCTTCCCAGATCAAGGATCAAACCTGCACTGGGTTCTTTACCACTGAGCTACCAGGGAAGCTCCTTTCAGAGTTCTAGTTCACTCTGAATGGTTTCCTTTATAATTCTGTGTATTTCATTAATTTAAAAACATTATGCCATGAAGGGGTCCATAGACCTTGCTAGACTGTCCTTTGAATCCATGCACAGAAGGTGCTGGGACCCTGTGGGAGGGGTGCGCCCTTGGACTGAAGGAGGGTGGAGGCTGTGCGGGTCCTGGCAGAAGTGCCTTCTGTTGCCCTCCATACCAGCATTTGCAGTGAGGGGGAGTGACCCTCATTAGCTATTAGGACAAATTATATGCCTATTCCTTTATGTACAGAATAATGACACAATTACATGTGTGGAATGTACATGGAATTTTGACTTAGATGAAATTACCTTTTGAAGCAATTTTCTTATCGCTTAAAACTGCAAAGGTGAGTTTCTTACATTCAGTAAGGATAAGTTGATGTAAATAGAAAGACAAGGTTTAGCAGACAGTATACCTTAAAAGTTCTTTTTTTGGGGGCCTGGTTTTTTGAGGTAGTGAAGCGTGTAGTAATTCATGATATAACCCCTTTTGGAGTAGTTGACACCAATGGTCAACTGAACTTTGGTGAATAATTCATTTCACATGCCCAAGTGCAGATATATGAGGCATTTGAATCACAGTGGAATTCACTACCATGTATAAAACAGATAGGTAGTGGGGAGTTGCTGCGTAGCACAGGGAACACAGCTGCTCTGTGATGACCTAGATGGGTGGGATGGGGTGTGTGGCAGGGAGGCTCAAGAGGGAGGGGATATACGTATACATATAGTTGATTCACATTGTTGCACAGAAGAAAATACCACAACATTGTAAAGCAATTATACTCCAGTTGAAAAACTAAATTCCTGTACAAAGGGAAAAAAAAAGAAATAGATTACTTAACTTCCGTAATTGGAATCCAAAGTACCACAACACCAGAAACTTTCACACAATCGGTAAGAGCAGAAGCAGTTGTATCTGCTTCACTGGCTGAAGCAAAGTCATTAAAAAAAATTAACAATTTCATTTCTTGTTAGTTTCCTATTTTTTCTTTAGTTCTTTTGTGTGATTTTCTAAGCCAGACAGTTTCTTAGGAAGGCATATCACACAGGTAAGGATTCCATACATTGTGTGTGTCTGATAGGCAGTCTCACCACCAGCAAGCGTGGGAACTGCTGTGTGTCAGCTGCTCCACCTGGTCTGGGGAGACGTGCCCGCAGGCTCAGAGTCGTCTGTCTTTCTTTTGCTGCTGGAGATGGTCCTGTCACTGGTGATCTTCTCAGACAACCCAGGACAATAATCAACCCATATTCCCTGGCCAAGATTCCATGTGTGAGCTCAGCGTTCACAGGTGGTCAGTTCTTCTGAGGTGAGAAGTTGGCAGTGCCAACACCTTAATTTGCTTGAGCTCAGAAAAAAGACACCACCTCTTAAGTGGTTTGGCAGATAGTCTACCTTATTTTGTATTCAGTCAGTTCAGTCGCTCAGCCGTGTCTGACTCTTTGTGACCCATGGACTGTAGCATGCCTGGCTTCCTTGTCCGTCACCAACTCCTGGAACTTGCTCAAACTCATGTCCATCAAGTTGGTGATGCCATCCAATCATCACCCACTGTTGTCCCCTTCTCCTCCTCCTTCAATCTTTCCCAGCCTCAGGGTCTTTGTGTTAGTGAGATTTTTATGACTGTTATGAGGGAGACATGAACACCCATGGGACAAGGTAGTTCCTTACTCACCCAAAGCAGGGAATAGGGCTTCCCCTGAGACCCTGGCCACCCTCTCAGGTGTCGTGGTAACATGCTGATAGGTCTAGGGGATGCAGGAGTACCAGTGATGCTTCTCCACTTCCTAAGGCAAGATGAGGCTGGGGACTACCCAGGTGACTGTGAAACAGTAAAATGCCAGGGCTGGACAAGTCGGGGGCTGGGGGAGCTGGGCAGGCTGTGTCCAGGGCATCCCTGGAGTCCCTGCGCCTTCAGGAGAGTGCTGGTCTGCTGGTCTCTGCTGGGACCCAAGATTTTCTGGAGTTGTTGCAGGGAGAAGTCAATTCTGACTGTTGAGACTGTTTCTTTGAATTGTTGTCTGTTGCTTTTGTTATTACAATTATAATCGTACGTCATGGCCTGCCTCAGAGAATCCTGTCCCTCTGCTTGACTGTTAAGCTTCAATGCCTTTGTTCAAAACCCTGTCCACCTGTAGATTGCAGGAAGAAAGAAATTAACGTATCCCCCTGTCTGAGGCTTGCCATTCTAGGACGTTTTTGCAAGGTTAACGGCCTTTTTACTTTGTTTCCTCACCTCACCTCCCCACTCCCATCTCTGATCTGGCATCCAGACCTGGACAAGATGGTTATTTTGAGACATTAGTGTGCCATCTTCTTGGTCAGCTGGCTTTTCAAATAAAGTCATATTCCTTTCCTCAACACCTCATCTCTTGGGTTAATTGGCTTATTGTTCAGTGAGCAGAGTGAGCTTGAACCCTGTAACAGAGTTGTAAGGACAGGAGGGCCCAGGTCTGATGCCAGAGCTGTGCCAACCTAGCCAGGCTGGAATTGCACAGTGTACTGGGCCTTCCTGCATTAGTTCTCTAGTCCCACATAGCAAATGAGAGCAGAAACCAGCACCCATGTGTTACTTCACAGTCTCTGAGGTCCAGGGGTCTGGGAAGGACTTATCTAGTTCTTCTGCTCAGGGTCTCAAGGTGCCAGCTGGGCTGAGGTCTCATCTGGTTCTTGATTGGAGAGAAATCCACTCCTGACTCATCCATGTTGGTAGCAGAGCTCGTTCCTTGTGGCTGTAAAATGGAGGTTCCCATGTTCCTGCTGGTACCTGGCATGGGCTACTCTCAGCTCCCAAAGGGGATCCCAGGCCTTTGCCCTGTGGTGCCTCCATAGCCCCTGGCATAGCAGGGCAGCTCCTGTCTATAAAGTCAGCAGGGGGAGAGGGCTCTTACTTTAGCAAGGGGGTCCTAGCTTGTCTTTCTCTTAAGAGCTTTTATCCGACTAAGTCAGATCCTCAACCTGAAGCATCTTCTTTGGGATAACTAACTTTTTTTTTATTTAAATATTTGAGACTTTGGGCTTCCCTGGTGTCTCAGTGGTAAAGAATCTGCCTGCCGATGCAGGATACACAAGTTTGATCCTTGATTTGGAAAAATGATACATACCATGGAGCAACTAATCCTGTGTGCTACAGCTAGTGAACTTGTGCTCTAGAGCCTGAGGGCTGCAACTACTGAAGCCCAGGAGACTTAGAACCTGTGCTCCACAATGAGAGAAGCCACTGCAATGAAAAGCCCAACCGCTGAAACTAGAGAGTAGCCCCTGCTCACCACAACTAGAGAAAAACTCATGTAGCAATGAAGACCCAGCACAGACAGAAATAAACAAAATTATAAAAAATGAATAACATTTGAAATTTTAATAGTATCTGAAAACTTGCTTTACTTTAGCCATCTCCTATGGTCAATTGGGCAGCAGCAATGAAGTTGGGGCCACTTTGCATCTATGGTTGCTGTGAGGTGCAGCTCACCTTCAGCTCCTGGGGATCTCTGATGGCTTCTTTGAGCCCCAGCCCAGATGCCTGTGCAAGCTCGTGGTAGAGGATACCAGCTCCCTTGAAGGTTTCCTGTGCATCAGAGTGGGAGGAGGTAAGGAGGAAATGCATCCCCATCTTCAGCTTGTCTTTGGGGTCCTCTTCTCCCCCACCTCACATCTGTCGACTGAGCTACAGCAACAGCCAGATGCAAGGCTCTGCTTTCCATCAGCCCTTTCCTTGTGGAAGGTCTGATCTCTTTGTGTCATGTGCCCCTAATTCTCTGCTAGGCTTTGTGGGTCAGCCTCTGATGGAATCACACTGGCCCCTGGGGTCAGCACTCTGTGGCCAGAGTTCAGAGTGGTTAAGCCAGGGGCTGTGTCCTCATGGGACCATCCTGTTGTGTACATCCTTGCTGGTCTCCACCTGTTTCAGGAGGTGGCTTTTGGTTTTACTGTTTGCAGTGAGGACCCTGCCCCTGAGACTCCATTCCACCCATGGAGAAGCTTGGGCATAGGAAAGTTAGGTTCTTTCACCAGGTCATGAGGGGGATGACTGGGATTTGAACCCCATGGACTGGATTCATCATGCTCTGATGACCATTGGGTGTGGCACCCCTCAGCATAAGGGCTCAGGGAGGTTACACTCCAAGCTTCCTTTTATGTCACCACCACACCATAATTCCTCTTCCACCAGAGCTGGAAGAAACTTTCCAGGCCACGAGCATGATACTTTGCTAAATAGCCCAAGGACTCATCCTCATGCAAAGCTTTCTGTTTCCCACCCACTGATTTCCCCACAGATACATGTTTCTTTTTCTCTGTGATCCTTTGCATAGATGGTGCACAAAATTTCATAATGGTCCTCTATGCACTTTATTATAATTGCTGGCTGGTATGCCCATTTTCTGGCTGACCAGTGAGCTTTTGAATAGGCAGCCACACATTCTCATCTGTGCAACCCCAACACCTAGTTCATGACCTTGGTAAAGGTTTGTTGATTAAATGAAGATGAAGACACAGAACCATGAGTGACAGAGCCAGGATAACATTTGGGTTTCACTGTTTACCAGTCAAGTAAAAACTTTGGCATCTGTGACTCTTGGTCACCTATTAAAGAAGAGATTTCGTCAGCACTGGATCATGAGATAACCACTTTCCGAGGCTCCTTCTGGACCTCAATTTTTTTCAAGATTCATTCTAGGTTTGTTTTTTTTTTTTTTCCCAAAGATATGAAGTTGTTTGATTCAAAGATGTAGACTGTGAATTTAGCAAATTCTGTTTTTGTCACGAATGAACTGGATGTTCTGTGTGTTCGTGTGGGGGTGTTAGTTGCTCAGTTGTGTCCAACTGTTTGTGACCCCTTGGACTGTAGCCCACAAGGCTCCTCTGTCCATGGAATTCTCCAGGCAAGAACACTGGAGCCGGTTGTCATTTCCTACTCCAAGGGATCGTCCCAAGCCAGGCATTAAACTCAGGTCTCCTGCATTGCAGGCAGATTTTTCACCCTTTGAGCCAGCAGGGACCTCAGCTCCCAGCTTATTCATCTATAAACACGCAGACGATAAGAAGAGTGGGAGTTCAGGGTGGCTGCAAGCTTCATTTCCCAGATGACTCATGGATGCGGTGCTGTCATTCCTTCACTTACTCAGCAAACGTTCACTGAGTCGTAATAAACGCCTTGCTCTAGACTAGGCCCTCAGATTTGGAGAACGAAGACCTGCGAGAGCGCAGTTGTGTGGGAAAAGCGAGACATCAAAACAGGAGATTGGGACCCAGGTGACAATATTCCTTGGCCACATGAGTGGGGACCCGTGTTGAGATGGAGCGAGGGAAAATCAAGGGAGGTTTAAAAAAAAAAAAGACTTTAGCCGAGTCTTAAAGATGGGGTCATGGGTAGGTGTTCTATATACACTAGGTTTTCCCTACTTACTGTCATTAATTTATCTATAATCAAGTACAACTAATCCCATACTTATGCAACTGTTCCATTCCAAAAGGGCTTTCTCAACTTGAACTTTGCATGAGAAGTAAAAGAAACAAACTCTGCTGCCCTTTCTTTCTTTTTTTTTTTCTGAAGGTTGCTTTGAATTTAAAGATACAGAACCCATTATATATGCATACAACTTCGTATCTATTTCCTTGTTTCAAAATACTTTGATGTATTGAACTTCCGTGGAGAGGGAGAGAGGTTTGGCCATGTTCACACTCCAGTCTGTTTGCTTTGTCCTCTAGTCTGTGAGCAGGTCCTGCCCTTCCCGGCTGGGTCCTTCTAGGCATGGCCAGCATGCAGCCTGGTGTTTGCGGGGTTCAGAATTGGGGACAGAAGGGTGAGCTGCCTCCTTGGAGAGTGTGCTCCTGCAGCCTCCACCTTCAGTCTGTGGGGAATTCATTTCTGAGACTGTTTTGTGCTGTGCTGGGGACGTGGCTTCTCCAGGGCTCCTTGACTCTCCCCTGCTCTGTGCCCTGGAGGCTGATGCAAACAGACCCATCAGAGTGCTCTCTTACCTTTGTCTTCATTTTAGGGTTCGGCAAGTGGGGAACTCCAGCAGGACACAGATCCCCCTCGTGGCTGTGACCCTGGACTCTGTGCCTCTCCTGTGAGCGATGCCCCCCAGCACACTTGCTTTTCCATTTGTCCACAAGCTCTCCCCACACCTGGCCCCTTCCGGATTCAGGATTCTGCTTAGGACCACCCTGAGAGCTCCTGGATGCTCATGTAGATGGTGCCCCTTGAGAAAGTGCTGTGTGCATCACATGGTGCTCCTGTTCCCCCTCCCCCACGTCCCTGCTGCCTTATTACTTTTCAAAGCACGCACCCCTCGCTGAAATCCATCATGCAGCCATTCTTCTGTTCCCAGTTAGGTAAACTCTAGGAGAGACGAGACCTTTTCTATCCTAGCCACCGGTGAATCTTCACCATCTGGATCAGGGTTACCCCTGGTGTTCAATAGATATTTTCTGGGAGGATGGGTGAATCAAGGTGGTTTTGCTCTGCAATGTCAGTATTAGGTAATAGACACCAAGGAACTGGAAATATACTTGAGAACAATACCAAGACCTGTGTCCCTCAGCTGAATCCAGTTTCTCCGAATAGAAGCCTTCTCCCTTCCTCTGCTTTCTGTGCTTGGTGGCAAGCCCTGGGAAAGGAGGGGAAAAAGGGCAAGTCAGTGGACTGCTGGAGGGATGGAGAAGTGCTCGAGAGAAGAGAAAGCCATCTGGCTCCAGGAACCCCCAAGCACCCGACCATGCGGGATTGTAATTTCTCATCCAGTGCCCACTCAGGAGGTCTTTTTTTCTGCCTTCGAGGAGACAACCTGAATGCTTACTCTTCATTTGGTTTGTTTTCCTTGCTAATCTCCGAAGCAGTGACCACATCCTTTCTCTCTCTCATTTTATCTGAAACTCCTGAGAAGTTCACACGAGTCACGGTTAGTGGTCTGAGAACCGGGGCAGGAGGAAGGGCTTCCTGCTGACCTGTGCCCTGCAGTGCTGGTGATTTGCATGTGTCAGTTGGTGTGCAGATCCCAAGTCAGATGTGGCTTTCTTCTTCAGCTGAGCAGACGGTCATCGTGTGCACTGTTGTGAGGGTCAGCTCTTTAATTTTTTCCAAACGTCTTGAGTGTGCAATGTAAAATCTGAAAAACTGATCATAAAAATTATTCAGATGTTGTTTTCTTTCCTTGGAAAACTGGTGGCTATTTATGTCCTTGGGACTCTGGCTTTTGATGACGGAGCAACATGAACGGCTGAATGGGGGTGGGGAAGATCACTGGGATGCTGGCCATCACCTTGGTGAAAGGGAGCTTGCATGCTTTGGTTCTCAGAGCAGCGATGCTGGGGTAAAGAGAGGGGATTCTGCCACAGGGTGCTAAAGAGACCTGGGTTATCAGATGTGCCTCTAGACCACAGACCCCTCCCAAATCTCAGGGCCCTGCTACTCAAGTGGGGTCTGTGGACTAGAGCGACAGCATCACATGTTAGAAACACAGAGTCTCAGGCCACATTCCAGCCCCCAGGAGTTAGGATCTGCATTTTGACCAGGCACCAGGGGGAGGTGTGACTGTCAGTGTGGAAACATCGCTCACTCCCTTCAGGCTGCTGCAGGGTCTGTGGCACCAACCAGAATTGCTGAGGGTCTTTAATGGAGAAGTGGGCCATGTCTGAGCAGAATGAGTGGGTGGACATGTTGCACAAACCTCCCCTGTCAGCTTGACCTCTGAGGAAGGTGAGTGCTGGGCTTCGTGTGCCTTGGGCTGGAGGTGCTGCAGGCCCAGGGAATGCTTGACACCTAAGAGGAACTGGATGGGAGATTCCGGATGATGCGCTATGAATGCCCTTCCAGAGGGCCCTGGAGGCAGTGGTGGCGGGGGTCCCTGCCCTCTGGCTCATTTCCGCACTGTGGCCCTCTGGGCTGTCCCTAGCTGGCCTCCTTGGGGTGGGGAGTCATAAAGTGACCCAAGGCCATGACACCTGTTCTTATGATCCAGGGCACTGTGTCTGTCCAGCATTTGTAGCCTAAAGCAGGAGGTTGTCCTCACGGCCCAGTGGATTCTTGCTTCCATGGCATCTCTGAAAGGTCAGAGTACACTCCTGTGATTTCTTCTATCGTTTGTTTATTTCAGGCACCAAGTCAATCTCATCAGGTTCCTTATCTCATTGGGCATTGCTCTCTGCATGTGTGCTGTATTTCCACACCCCTGGTTCTCCAAGAACAGTGACCAGTAGACTCCTTCCGGACCCTTCTCCCATCCCCAGAGGATAAGTTCTGAGAAATGTGCTTGTGGGGCCACTGATGCATCATGGCACCTCCTGTGCTCTTTTTCACTATATTTTTGCATGGAATTTGTTCCTAGTTCTGCTCTGACCACTGACACTCGTCATCTGACAGTCATCCAAACTTCAGCAAGTTTCATGCTTTCTTCCTTTCTTGGTGATATGTGGCCTAAAGATTCTGTGATCACACAGCTCAGGAAATCATCTATGTCCAAGTGACTCCTCTCAGAAACCCCAGAGGTATTTTATACTGAAACACAGTCGCTGGTTGCCTACATTGTCCTTGGTTGGGTAAATCCCTTGTGATTTTTAAATTCAAAAATATTTGCAGAATCTGTGACACGTGCCACTGAAGCTCGTCTCTCTTATTCCATCTTACAGGAAAATCTCTAGGGGAAAAAAGTGGCCTTAACACTTGTTTTCATGATTGGTCAGGCTGGTGCATCCTTCCAGGTTCAAAAGACTCGGACAGGTGTATGCACAGCCCTGGGCCTGGCATACAATGAACTCAGAGTAAATGCTCTGTACAGTTATTAGTGGGTGTTCATTTTAGTGATCTTAATATATATTGAAATACAAAGATGCATTTCATAACAAACCTGGAGCTTTCCCCAACCCCCTGGATATTCTGGGCAGTACGGGCTCCCTAGCCTCATCTTATAATGTCCAGGAATCTGTGTTCTAACTGGACTTTATTCAGCCACAGAGGTGACACTTGGAACAGGCATCCTAAGTCAGAACCACAGTGCATTTTGCCCCAGTGTGTTCAGAACAAGTTAAACAATGTGTTGCTAACTTAGCTAAAAGGCTGGCTGTGAATCCAAACCGTCCATCATCGGTAGGTGACTGATGCCCTGTGTCCTTAGGCCCTCCTTGTGTTTCCATCTGCTCTTAGAAGACAGATGATGGACAAGTCAGGAAAGAATTGCAAAGGACTGACTTCTGGCTGGGGAACCCCTTTCTCATCTTTGCAAATTTATGGGCCTACAGAGCTACAGGAGGCCCCAAAGGTAGGTTGCACCAGAGAGCAGAGAGCCTCATGTCAGCCCCTCTTCCCTGCCTCCCACTTCGCTTTGTTGTCTGACACTGTCCTCATAGGGGACAGGTGAATGCTTAGTGGTGTCTTGAAGATACCTGGCCTTAAAAGGGACACTGGTATCTGGGATTGTCCTCATGAAGTTGAGAAGGTGGATGATGAGTTTCATGGTCTAAAGCCAGTTAGTTACTCTTCTTACCACAAAGGGCTATAGGGTTAAGGAAAAATCACAGCAGACGTGAGCAAGGGCTTTCCCATGGTGTTTCTATTTTATGGCAGGTCCAATCTGATCTGCAGCTATGAGCGTACTCAGGCACCCATCCAAGACTCTGAAGTCAATGTTTTGGGTATTTGAATAATTTTATATGTTGGCACAGAAAGAAATGGCAACCCACTCCAGTAATCTTGCCTGGAAAATTCTATGGACAGAGGAGCCTGGTGAGCTATGGTCCATGGTGTTGCAAAGAGCCGTACACAACTGAGTGACTAAACAACAATATGCTGGCAAAGGACTCTGGGGCACCTACCTGCCCAGTGGTCAGAGCTGTGCCACTGAACTTGGGTCATTTTCTGCTGCAGGGAAGAGAAGATGGCTAGGATGTGACTACCAGGCTCGAAAAAGATACTCATACTACTCTTGGCATCAGGGATACTGAAGTGGGCTAGGGCAAGGACTTCGGCACCACACATATTCATGTAGTTGAGACTGTTATGTTCCAACTCTTGATTTTGGCACTACTTTCTTCCTCATTTCTGAAAAAAATAAATTTAGGTTCTCATCACACT
This sequence comes from Bison bison bison, assembly GCF_000754665.1. Taxonomy (NCBI): domain Eukaryota; kingdom Metazoa; phylum Chordata; class Mammalia; order Artiodactyla; family Bovidae; genus Bison; species Bison bison. The sequence continues at coordinate 1,047,787 of NW_011494781.1, read as the reverse complement.
TTAAAAATAATCTATGCTGCCCGGAACTCAAATAGACGCTTATTTGCTAATGTTCAAGGCAGCTTTATTTGCAGTAGCCAAAAGGTGGAAATAATCCAGTGTTCACTGACAGATGAATGGACAAAGAAAATGTGGTATATACATGGAGTGGTATGTACCTGTCATGTTTTAAAGGCTTTTGTATTTCGTATGCTTTGACATCTTGCTGATCCTAGACGGATGGTCCCTCCCAGGGCTAGTTAATGCCAACAGATAGTAAATGACTTCCTTGTGAGAATGTCTTTCACAGGTTACTCAACCCATCCCGAGCCCACAATCTACTCCTCTTTCTGGCTCTCTTTCTCAAGTTATTATTCACCTACCCTAATAACCCCGGGTCCAGATACCAGGTAACTAAGCATAGTCCCTATACAAAGGTCTGCTGACATTATTCAAACTAACTAATCCTAAGCCTGCTCACTCTGCCTTTCTCCAGGGCATCTTCCCCACCCAGGGATAGAAGCCGGGTCTCCTGCATTGTAGGCATATTCTCTACTGTCTGAACCACAGGGGAAACTCAATAGAAACCATGGTAAAGTTTTTTTCCCATGTGTCTCCCTCTTCCTCCTCACTGACCCTGGTGTTTCCCCATGTGACCCTGCATGCCCTGCCCTGCCAGGAGGCATCTAGGGATTTGTGAGTGTAAAAACTTCTTACTTCATGACAATTATTTTCATGGCTGTGAGTCCTACCACACCTGAGCAGGTACATTTAAAACTGCATACAAGGGGACTTCCCTGGTGGTCCAGTGGTTAAGAATCTGCCTAGCAATGCAGGGGACCCAGGTTCGATCCCTAGTCAGAGAACTAAGATTCCACATGCCTTGGTGCAACTAAGCCTGTGTGCCCCAACTAGGACCCAAGGCAGCCAAATAAAGAAATGAATACATATTTAAAAGAGTATACAATAAAACATTATTCAACTATAATAAGGAAGGAAATTTTGACACATGCTACAACATGAATGAACCTCGAGGACATTCTACTTAGTGAGATAAATCAGTCATGAAAGGACACATATTGTGTGAGTCCATTTATATGAGACTAGTCAGATTTATGGAAACAGAAAGTAGAACGGTGGTGCCAGGGCTGGATGGGGGTGGGGGGATAATGGGGAATTAGTGCTTAAATGGGACAGAGTTTCAGTTTGGGAAGAACAAAGAGTTCTGGAGATGGATGGCGGTGATGGTTACACACAACGTGAATTAGTGCCGCTAAAGTGTACAGTGGAAAATAGTTAAAATGATAAATTTTATGTTACACATGGTTGATCACAATTTAAAAGGGCATCTAGGCAGCTGGCAGAGGTGTCTTTTAGCCCCCATGGGTTATGGCTCCCTGATGACAGGATGACATCATCAGCACATCTCCCTAGCAGCTGCAGCACCCCGCCTCAGGGTGCCCACAGCATGGATATCGAAGCAGAGCTTACCCACCCACTAAGCTCTGCATTGTCCTCACATTTGGTCAGTTTCAGGAGGCCAGTTGTCCGCTTGTCCCGGGGCTTTGCCATGACCGCAGTGGCTGCTGAGTTGTCTCCCTCTTAGCAAATCAGGGCAGAAAGGCAGCTTCCTGGAAAATAACACAGGAGAAGTCTGGCTGATCCCATGAGTGGGATCTCTCTGGGCTGAAGGGACAGCTTCTACCTGAGAAATAGCATTCAGCGGGGAGCCCAGCCCCTGCTTACTGGGGGAAGCCAGGCTTTCACTTTTCACTTTCATACATTGGAGAAGGAAATGGCAACCCACTCCAGTGTTCTTGCCTGGAGAATCCCACGGACGGGGGAGCCTGGTGGGCTGCCGTCTATGGGGTCGCACAGAGTCGGACACGACTGAAGTGACTTAGCAGCAGCAGCAGCAGCAGCCTCTCGGGGTTGTTCTCCACCTAACTTCCTGCCTCGTTTTGCACTGTCATTCATCTGGAGGTATCTCTGCCTCACCTACAGTGCCCAGGAATTTGCACACGCCCGGACCTCTAGCGGGGGAGAAGACTCAGGGTGGTGGGCAGCTTCATGCCCTGTGATCTGAGGCAGCTCAAGATCACCTGCCCCTCCTGGGGGCTCAGATGGTAAAGAATCTGCCTGCAAGGCACGAGACCTGGGTTTGACCCCTGGATTGGGAAGTTCCTCTGGAGGAGGAAATGGCAACTCACTCCAGTATTCTTACCTGGAGAATCCCATGGACAGAGAAGCCTGGTGGGTTACAGTCCACGGGGTTGCAAAGAGTCTGATATGACTGAGCAACTTACACACACACACACACAAGAACGCCTGCCCCTTTGGGTTTGATAATTAGATTTTGGATCGGCTCCAAATGAAACCACAACCCAACCTTGAAGGAAACACCTCAGCGCCGTGCTAACACAAAGCTGAGAACCCAGTGGCTTTTCCGAGGGCCCCCCCCTGGTCCCACATCATAGGCCATCAAGTGGCCTCTAGGGCTGGGGCCGCTGTAGACATGTGTCTGCTTCCTTTCAAGGCTTGAGGCTGCTTAGTCTGCCCTCCTCTGTCTTGCAGGTTCTTTTGAAAACCTCAGACTCCTGCTTTCAACTCTTTCCTCTGGTCTCTGATAAAAGGCAAATTCAGAATCGCTTCTAACAGCCTCCCTGAGAGCTGAGAGGGCTTGTCTGCCGAGACAGGACATCAAAGTGCAGAGCTCAGGTGCGCCCCTGGTCTGAGACGGTGGGAGGAGGGCGTGTCGGCAGCCCGGGGTCCCCTGCCCCCGGCTGCACGGCCGCAGAGCTGCCTGGGCCTCCTGAGACGCCTCCGAAGTCTGCCTGGGCGCTGAGCCCAGGACAAACACTGCAAACGGCCCAGCTGCCTGAAGACAACATGGTGATTGCCTTGTGAAGAGTGGTTTGGCTGCTGTCCTTTTCCCTGGGTGGCACAGTTTGAGCTTCACAGAAATTCCCCCCTGCTTCACCATGTTCACAGCAGCTCTGGGAGTGATTGTCCTCTGGTCCTAGAGCCCAGGGCACCCCGTCTGCAGGCTGCCCTCTCCCACCCTGGGCCTGCTGCCAGTTCCCCCATAACAGCATCTCTGTACCCATCTCAGCAGTGTCATGGGGCTGGGGCTGGGATTCGGGCTGGTGAGCTTACTAACTGGCTCGAGGCCTTGCCTGGTGGCTGAGGTACCCAGGGCCCTGTTTTGGCTGTGGGCTGCAGGAGTGTGGGAATGAACATGCCTCTCTCATTGTGCTCAGGGTGGGGGGTCTGGTGGGTGATAGGTTATTTGTCATTCTTTTCCCCTCTTCCTGATGTGACCTCCTTGAGCGGAAGGGTGTGGAATCATGATCCTGGCTGTTCCTTGAGCACCAAGTACTCAGGCTTGGTTGTGGAGAGCGTGGGAGGGTGTGTGATGCCTGCTGGGGACCAGATGCTCACAGTTCTAGAGACCTGAGACTGAATCACCGTCTACCCCACACACCAAACAAG
>NW_011494781.1:997061-1044216 GCF_000754665.1 Bison bison bison | reverse complement strand
TCGACCATGGATTTGGAAGTCAGGATTTCAGGCTGAGCCTGTGGGACGACTTATGCCATGGGGGAAACTGAACAGCTGGGGGCTGGGTCTCCTGGATGTGCTTCTCCCCCAAGACTGAGGGCTAGGGCAGCCTTGGGGATGCTGACTGGAGCCCCTCTGTGTGGTCTGGGCTTCCTCCCAGCATGGCGACCTCAGGGCAATCAACCATCTCCTGGGGTGGCCTGCAATTTCGGAAACTCTGGCTCCAAACAAGGTAGATGCTGCAAGGCTGTTGGCGAACAGCCTCGGAAGGCACCACACGCCCAGGAAGGCACAGCGGAGACTCCAGGGGAGGCACAAAGACCCACCATCAATAGGGAGGGGCAGACACTACATTGACTTGTGTGTTTTTCTCAGGGGGAAGACGTTTCCACGTGGAAAGAGTTGCATCCTGGTGTCAGATGCGCAGGGACTTGATCGAATGAGGTGTGGCTAGCCAGTCATTCTCAGCCTCGGGCTCTCCATCTGGGCAGCCAGGGTGATGTGATGGTCACTTGCTGAGGGTGGAGTGCATGCTCCACACCAAGCCCCCTTCCCTGGGGGCCGGGGGGCTACTGGGTGCTGCATTGCAGTCATCCCCCTTGCCCCCACCCCTTGCTCCTGTCTGCAGCAGATACTGCTTTTGATTTGGGCGTGAGGAATTCACCCAGGCCTGGGTGGAGCCAGGAGGCTGCCATGGAAAGCAGCTGCAGAGAAAGTCGGCCCTGGACCACTTCCAACTATGACAAGAATGTCAGCCTGTGCCTCTTTCAGCTGGGATGGGCGAAACAGCCATTTTTAGCAGACATGCAGTCCCAGCCTGGGCTCTGCCAAGCTGATGGACTGGTAGCTCTGGAATTTGCCTGATTCGAATTGGACTCCATAGGGAGGCAGGTGAGGGGGGCAGTTAGGTTCTGCACATCCTGGGGAAAGATTGGCTGGGTCACAGAAAGGAGAGGCACATGGACAGGAACACATCCCGAAAGCATGGACTCCTTTTGTGGGAAAACTCCAGTCTCGCGCCATTCAGCAGGGGTAGGGATGCTCTCCTGCAGCCACGTCAGTTGCCTTAAATGACTCCCGGACGGCCTTAGAGCTGAGGGCGTGGGGCGACGCCTTCCTGTCTCCTGAGGAGGGCTTGCAGCCCTGCCTTCCTCACCCACCACCCTCACCCGTCCAGTTGATTCCTCCTAGGGCCAGCCTGAATGACGCATCATTGGCAAAGACATGCAGAAGAGGGTTTTATCTTATTTTTAATATTTATGTATTTGGCTGTGCCCAGTCTTAGTTGCAGCACATGGGACCTTCAGTCGTCATTGTGGCACTTGGAATCTTTAGTTGTGGCGTGTGGGATCTTGTTTCCCGACTGGGGATTGAACCTGGGCCTTTCTGCAATGGGAGCTCTGAGTCTTAGCCACTGGACCACCAGGGAAGTCCCAGAAGAGGGGTTTAAAAGTGCAATCAGATGTCTCACTCTGCTTTCAGCACGAGTGTGACTGTGTTGTTTTCCCAGCTATTTTGTAAGGGAATGGGTCGTGGGGACTCAGGGTGCTGGAAGAGGCAGCTCAGGGAGAGGGCAGGGTGGGACCCTGGCTCAGACCTCGGAGCCCACCTATTGGCTAGTTGGGAGTGACCCTCAATGTCTTCACCTTTGAATGAGGCGGGCATCACAGCCACCTCTGCAGACTGGAGCCCCCAGGAGGGCAGGGGTATGTATTTAGTGTCATCTGCCAGTCAGTGCCCAGCAGAGAGGGGTTGACTACAGCTGTGTTTTCCTGTTATGAGAGAAAGCAGAGACTGACCATTCCCTCAGAGCCTGGGAGGGCTTGTGGGGTGCAGCGCCCCCTCCTGCATCACACAGTGGGGAAAAAAGTGAAAATGAAAGTGTTAGCCTCTCAATTGTGTCTGACTCTGCGACCCCATAGACTGTAGCCTGCCAGGCTCCTCTGTCCATGGGGTTTTCCAGGCAAGAATACTGGAATGGGTAGCCATTCCCTTCTCCTCTTTGTACTTACTGGCCTTTGCCACGTGCTGGCCCTCCTGAAATTCCCCTCCTTCAGTCTCCATCTATTGCACCACTGTTTTTCCTGCAAAACACTTCAGTAGTCCCTCTCCCTGAAACCCCCTCCAGGAAGGCCCCCACCCCAGGAAGGCCTCCTTGCTGAAGCAGACACTGCAGGGCCTGCACACCCATCCAGGGCCTTGCTCATCTGCTGTGTCCAGCCCCTTCAGCTGCCCGCATTGGCATCTCTACGCCCAGAGCCTTTTTATAGAACTGCCAAAGCTTGCTCATTTTGAGCTCACAGCAGGCTGAAGTTCTCGAGTTAACAGCCTAGGAATTCAGCACTTGGACTGATCCAGCTGCTCAGAGTGAAGAGGAACAACTCAACTCCTTCATTCTTGGGGTGTGTTTCACACCAGGGGGCCACAAAACCTGGTGTGTGGGTGAGTGCAGAGCCGTGAGTTGTTACTGTTCCACTCAGAGGTAAATACAGAACTTGAGAATCAGTACAAACTTTTACAGTAATGCCACGTGGGGGCTGATTTCAAGGCCAGAGTCATTGTTCAAGCAATGCATGTCATAAAAGTCATTCTGTGTGTTTGATCAAGTGCTTCAGCCGTGTCCAACTCTTTGTGACTCCAGCGACTGTACCGTGCCAGGCTCCTCTGTCCATGGGGATTCTCCAGGCAAGAATACTGGAGTGGGTTGCCATGCCCTCCTCCAGGTGATCTTCCCAACCCAGGGATCGAACCAGCATCTCCTGCATTGGCAGGAAGATTCTTTACCACTAGGGCCACCTGGGAAGCCTGCCAATCTGCAATGCATCAGAATTGAAGAACAGAAAATACTGGGCCTTTACCACTGTGGGTAGCTTGGGGACGTGGTTTCCTACCATGTCCAGAAGTTTACTGCAGGAATAAGTGCCAGCACACTGGCCTGTCCCAGGGCTCCATGCGTTCATTGTCACCTGCCACGTCACTTTCCATGGAGTCTGTGAGGGCTTTCTGTGCAGAGTGGGTCCCTTTGGGGCTGGACCCATGCCTCGTTGGCACCAGGCTTCAGCAGCAGCACCCCTCAGTGAGTGGAAAGTAATGGAAAGTTGGCCACTCCATCAGGTGTCACTGAACGGTCCTGAAAATACCACAGACACGCTGGTACTTAGCAGCTTTCTGGGCTGTACATTGGGGCCTGAAGCAATCAGCCCATTCCTGCTGGCCCCTTAGCATTCAGGGGGGTGGCTGAACTAGAACAGAAGGCCCCAAGGGGTCCAAAATGGGTGGGGAGGCTGAAATGGAGGAGAAGGAGGTGGACATTGTTATCTTTGTTTAGGAACAGGCTGCCTGTTTCCCATGGAAAAGCACACAAATAATGAAAGATGGCTCCAGACACTGCAATACTCAGCCACATAAATAGCATCACCAGTAATGGGGTGGCCTCTGTAAGGTCAGGGCCCCTCTGAGAACATGCTGAAAGCCATGTGCTCTGTCTGGGGAGATTACACATGTGTGCATATGCACATGATGTGCCCTGTGTATGCAATTTACAAAGGATGTTGACACCCAGAAGCATTTTTCATGGTTTCCAGGGTTAAGGGGTCCTCTTTTAAAAGGGAAGATGACAGAGAAAAGCTGAAAAAAGAAGAAGGAGACTTTAGAAAGGAAACAAAAATCCTGCAAAGACCTTGTGTGATTAAAATAGGGAAGTCCATTCCATGTGTTCACGTGTAAACTTGAATTGCTCTAAGAGGCGCTGCCCTCTAGGAATAGAGCAGACGGCTTGTAGGAGCCCTGCCCCATCCCCAACCCCTCTTCTGTTGGCTGGAGCAGCCAGTAGCTGGGCATTTATGCACGAAAACCAGAGGTCACACCCCAAACTTCAGGGCAACAGGCCTCCACGCTTCCTCCCATAAAGTGGGCCCCCAAGAAAACCCACACAGATACCCCAGCCTGGGCGGACAGTGCCCTTCTGGAGAGACCCAGTTCCTGGAGAGACAGGCTTATGCCATGGGGCCCATTAGGTGCAGGGGCTGACCATGTCTTCAGACAGAGCCGAGGTGTTCAACCCACCAGTCTTGTGAAGGACGGGAATGCTAGGAACACAGGGTGCAGTGAGGTGTGTCCAGGCACCTGCCCTGTGCTGGCAGTTTCTTAGGGATCATCCCTCCCAGGCAGGTATTGTATAGCTCCAGAATGCCTGAGCTGGGATGCAAAGGCTTTTGGAAGTTTATGGAGTCAGAACTAGGTTTCTAGGCTCCCATGCCACTGTGGCTACCTCATAGCCCCTCCTGCACCCTGAGATCAGGAGAAACTGGGAAAGTGCCTCCATATTAGGAGTCATTGAAAGTCCCTGTCTGACTAGGTAGCTGAGGATCCTCCTGAGTGGGGTCGGAAGGAGTGTTGGGCACAGGCAGGGGCCTGGCTGGGTGGCGCAGTGGTCAGTGGCGTGGGAGACACCTGTCTCGGGAGGCCTGCACTCAGGTGCGCCTGGGCAGTGCGGGCCTCGTGTTATCCACGGCTGCACGTGGAGGCCCATTCTGTGTCAGGCAGGCTGGGAGTGCCACATGAACTGTCCCCTTTAACCTTGCAGGGCTATGGCCCTGGAGCAGCTCCATGGCATAGATGGGCAGCTTGCCTGCCTTTTACAGAAAAGTGAGGCTCAATGAGGTTACAATTCCTAGGTCACAGGGTGAGTGTGGATGACCAGATTCAGACCAGGTGGTCAGGTTCCATGACCTGCACCCCATCGCCTGACCCACCTCCCTGTGTGACACTTTCTGAGGCCCATCCAGTGCCTGACTGCTGAGGCTCAGCGAGTGTGTGCTGGGCAAAACCATGGGATAGCGGGGGACCCAGGCAGTTCACACAGGCTTTGCTGTGGGATCTGGAGACCTGGGGCTGGCTCTGGGAGAGGACGCCTGTCCTCTCCTGTCTGCTCTGTGAAGGTGGCTGTTCAGGCAACTCTGCGAGGAGGGCACTGGAAGCAGAATAGAAGCAGGTGTGCTTTACGAGTCACTGCTACTGCCGATGGCCAAGAAACAGCTGTTTCCCCCGGCAGCCCAGGGGGCCAGAGGGAGGAGGGGACTGCAAGCAGCAGAGGGTCATTAAAGGAACTGCGCTGGCTCTGGGCAGGAGGGCCGTGCTGACGCGGACGCCACGGGTCAGTGTCCCCTGGGGAGTGGTGTCTGAGGGCCTGACCTCTCCTGGCTCCTCCTCCTCTGTGTGGAGAGAGCTGCACTTCGCTCTTGGTGTGGTTGTGGGGCTGAGGCAGGCAGAGCAATCCCCTTACGTTATAGCACAGGAGCTACAAGAACTGCCTGAAATTCACCTGACTCTCCACGTGGCATTCGCAGTGCTGCTGGCTGAGAGGGCCTGCTGGCGGTATGGGGGGTGCTGGTGCCAGGCCAGTCCTCGTCACAAAGGGATCTTTTCAAGCTTGAGGATGCTGCCTCTCTGCCACCTCCCCTGTGTGAGCAAGAGCTGTTGGTAATTGGGGTGGTATGAACTACCTGGAAATTTAGTGGTGAAAAATTGGTTACATGCATGGGCTCCGTGGGTCAGGAATTGGAGACAGCACCACGGCTACAGCTCGTCTCTGTTTCAGCTGGGAGACTTGAAGTCTGGGGGCTAGACGATCTGAGTGGTCATTGACTAGGAAGTCTGACAATTGGTGTGGGCTGCAGGCTGGGGGCGTCAGTTCTCTCCCTGTGGGCTAGTTGGGCTTCCTCACTCTGTGGTGGTTGAGTGGGTCCTTAGAGAGGCCTGAGGTAGCCACATGCTACTTTGACCTCACCATGACCATCACACAGCATCTCTCCCACCATGCTCTCCAGGTTATACTATACATGCTCTCCCACATATACTGCCCAGGTTAAAGAGCAGAGGGCAAAGATCTCCCCTCAGTGAGCAGGGAGCATGTGGGATGGATATGCACATATGCAGACCTATACATGGGGCTTCCCCAGTGGCTCAATGGTAAAGAATCCGCCTACAATGCAAGAGAAGCTGGTTTGATCCCTGGGTCAGGAAGTTCCCTGGAGAAGGAAATGGCAACCTGCTCCAGTATTCTTGCCTGGAGAATCCCAAGGACAGAGGAACCTGGCGAGCTATAGTCCATGGGGTCACAAAAGAGTCAGACACGACCTAATGACTAAGCAGCACCAACAACAAGATCTATACATACGTGGATGGAGTGGCATCTCTGAGCGACACAATCTGTAAATCTGTCACAATGTTCCTGTGATGATTTCCATAAAGAGACCAGAGCTTTGTTCAGACTCTCCATCCTGCACACTTTTGCTGGAGGTCCTCCGGAACTGATTTCGCAGGCTGTGAGAATGCTAAAGAGGAGGACCTCTGGGAAGAGGAGTCCTCCTGAACCCAGCCTCCAGATCTGAGTATCAAGTTACAGGAAGCCCCTGTAAGTGCAAACACAGCAAGACATTTACACAACATTCTGAGAATGAAAAGCCATGTTAATGTAAGATGTGCTTAATTATGAAACTGTCCAGACCTCTGGTGTCTTCAAGATCTGAGAGCGGTTTCAGAGGTTTCAGGCAAAGCTGTTTCTCAGGAGTCACTTAGATGGATTTGTTGTCATTAAAATATTAAAATATGTTAATAATATCTGCTGTGTAGAATTTAAAATAATAATTTATTTCTTCTTTTATTTGAAAAATAAAGCAAAAACCTGACCCCCCTTCTTTAAAAAAACTGCTCTTTATTTTTCTTTCTTTTCTTTTTTTTTAATTGAAGAAGTCAGCATTCCTCCCTTATCTTTCCTGGTCAGCCCATGCTGGTGGACACAGTTAAAAGCTTGGTGTGTAGTGTTTGTTTATTTAAAAAAAAAAAACAACCTAGATTTTAATCATTTTATCTATTTCACAAAGCTTGCTCCAGCATGTTTGGGGCTGCAACTGCATGGGTCGAATGATGACCAGGGCTGAGAGCCCTGTGTGTTCAACGCCCCTCCTCCCCGACAGTACCAGCTGTCCCCTTCTTTGACTGAGTGGTGGTCAGTGGGGGAAGCAGTGTTTGTCCAGAGGAAGGGTTAGGGACTCGGATGGGGACATTAGGGGCTGGGACAGGGTGTGTAAGTGATTAACAACTCACATAACAGCTCCTGCACTAGCCTGCTGATTATAGTATTCTTTTTTTAGTAACTTTATTTATTTATTTGACTATATTGGGTCCTAGTTTCGGAAAGCGTTCATTGCATCATGTGAGATGTTTCTTTCTTTTTACAAATTTTTTACAAATTTATTTTTGGCTTCACTGGTTCTTCATTGCTTTGTGCAGGCCTAGTTCACTGAGGCATGTGGAATCTTCGTTCCTGGACCGGGAATTGAACCTGCGTTTCCTACATTGGAAAGCGGATTCTTAACAACTAGGCCACAATGAAAATCCCCAGGTGGGATCTTTCCATGTAGCACATGGACTCTCTAGTTGTGGTTCAATATTTGTAGCTCTCAGGCTCAGTTGCTCTGCGGCATGTGGGCTCTTAGTTCCCTGACCAGGGATGGAACCCACATTCCCAACCCACCACAAGGCAACTCCTCTCCAACAGACCACTAGGAAAGTCCCTATAGCATTCTTAATTGTTTGCAACATGCTGGTTTCATTCTCTGATCTTTCTCAGTTTAGAATGTATGGGTCATTGATTTTGGAGGAATTCTTTATTGAAATGATATGTCCATATAGAAAAGGGCATACTTCGTATGGTGATGATGAACTTTCACCAGGTAACCTACGTGTGCAGTCAGCTCAAATAACAACATTACCAGCCCCAGATGCCCCCTCATGCCCCTCCAGTGGCCACTGTCACAGACAGTAACCATCCTGACCACCACAGCTTGCATTCATTTCTCCGGGGACTTTGTAAGATTGATCTGGCTTCTCTAGCTCAACATCACATTTGTGAAATTCAAACATTGCATTCTTTTTAACACCTTCCCCAAAGTCCCCTAGGTTGTGTAACACTTGCTCTATTTATAGAAGCTATTGTATAGCTATTGTTTTTTCTGCCAAGGAGCACCACAGCAGCTATGGGACTTCCTTTAAGGGCAGCAGGACAGGGGGAATTCCCTGTCAGTCCCATGGTTAAGACTCTGTGCTCTGACTGCTGAGGGCTCAATTCAATCCCCAGCTGGGGAACTAAAATCCCACAAGCCACACAGTGCACGTCACATCCCAGGCCCCCCTCCCCCCCGCCTCCCCACAAATAGGGAAAAGAACAGAGAGTGGATAGAAATAGCACACACGGGCCGTTATGAAACCTGAAATGTACAGGGCTCGATATTCCCCAAACTCGACTCTAGCCCATTCCTTTTGGCTTTGTGATTTCCCAACTGTTCCTTATCCAGCAATAATATCTAAAGTAAGAACCTGAGTTTATTGAGGGTCTCCTTGAGCAGGGCTGTACAATACATCTTATTAGCAGAATGTCCACTGAGGCCTCACCAGTACCTGGGGAGGCCTTGTCATTGTCACCACACACATGAACTAACCAAGGCAGGCACACAGAGCTGAGAAGGGGGTGCAATGGAATCGAGACTCAGTGTTGAATGTCAGAGGCCAGGCGCCCACCCTCCAGGCTATATCACTTCCTTGGAGGAGAATGGGAACATCCATGGGCTTTTAAGCCACGGCCATCTTCCCACAGAGTCTGCAGGCCTTCTACAGAGCCCTGGGGGAGGCCACTGTTCTTCTGCATTTGAAGGTGAGCATTCCCCAAATCCTTTCTCCATCCAGTCTCCAGGTTCAGGTTGTTCTGTGCGCTGGCCAGATGGCTCCTTCCAGCACATTTTCTTCCGTTAGCCAGGCCTGGGGCCACAGAGTGAGTCCAGCCTGTGTCCAGCAAGCATTTCACCACAATACACTTGGGGCATCTCTGTGGTCCCAGGAGCAGGTGCCCTCCACATAGAGACCCAGAAAAGCATGTCTCTTCAGAGAAGTGAAAACACCCCTTTGGACCATCATACCAGGTCGCAGGCTTTTAAATATTGGTGTCTTCTAAGTGGTACTTCTTTGGGGGTTCTCTTTTTATTTATTCAGTTTATTTTTGGCTGTGCTGGGTCTCCATTGCTGCGTGGGCTTTTCTCTAGTTGTGATTAGCAGGGACTACTCACTAGTTGCAGTGAGCGGGCCTCTCATTGCAGTGGCTTCTCTTGTCGTGGAGCACGGGCTCTGGAGCATGTGGCCTCAGAAGCTGAGGCTCCCAGGCTCAGTAGACGTGGCACATGGGCTTAGTTGCTCCACAGCAGGTGGGATCTTCCTGGACCAGGGATTGAACCTGTCTCCTGCATTGACAGGTGGATTCTTTACCACTGAGCCTCCAGGGAAGTCCTGGGGATCTTTTCTACGTCTTAGAATCGATTCACACAGTCTCCCTTTGCCCATGGGTGGGAAACATCACCCAAGGAGCCCAGAACATCTGAAACCATACTCAGGAGCCTGCGGACACTTTTATCTGCAAATGATGCGTTGATTTTTCCCTTCTTCTGCTCACTGAGCTGGGCTTGGATGCCAGCCTGTCCACTCACTGGCCTGTGCATTCTGGGGCAGGCGGGGGCTTTCTTGTCGACATTAACAGGGCCTGGTGGGGTGCCTTGATGCCTCTGAAATAACCTGGGCCCAGCTGAGATGGCTGGCATTGCACCTACATGGGCTTCCTGCCAGCAAGAAAGGGAGTCAGGCAGTGGGAAAGTGCCCTGCAGCGGTTTTCAGCTGAAGATGGTCTCAGGGGAAATGGTGGCTGAGGTTGGTGTCCCACAGAGGGGCTCCCTCCTGCAGACTAAGACCACTCTCCCTCTCCCCGGTTCCGGCTCCTATCCCAATCCTGGTCTTGTTACCAAGTGCAAGTGCGTCCTGCTCATTGCATGACAAATCAATGAATCAGGAGACTGGCTGGCTATTGGGGTAAGGAAGAGCAGCTTCATTCTGAAAGCCGCAGACCGAGGAGATGGTGGACTAGTGTCCCAGAACCATACTAAAAGAAGAGGGGCAAAGTCAAATGTTTCCTAGTTCTGGCCAGACTCCAGAGGGGATGTGTAATCTCTTCCTTTCTGTAGCCATTCCTAAGTGAGCCTAGTCAGGATGGTTTCTTGTGAGCTAAATGAAGGTATTTTAGCTTAATGCTCATTACCTGGGAAGCAAGGTTCCCAAAGATGGGCTATTGTGTATAATTTAAGCTTCTAGGCAGCATCCTTATAGTGATTAACTTGTAGCAAGAGCAATAGATTTCAAAGGTTAAAAGAAACAGATCCAGTATGGAGTCAGATTTGTTCTTCCCTATTATCCAATTACAGGGAAAAGGTATCTGCTGGGCTCCCAGCCTTTGGTATCCTAAGTTCTTGCAGGTATCTCCCTCATTTCCCAGGGGACTGCCACTAACGAACTGGAGAGGATATGGGGCAGGGCACCTGTCCTGCAGACACCCAGAGTGCTCTGGTCTACAACTCAGAAGCTTGGTAAACATCCACTGGGAACCAGGTGTCATCCTGACTCCCTCCCTTCTTCTCCTGGGTCACTTGCCCTCAGACCCTGGCACCCCTGCATTCTGTGTCTCTTGGAGCCACATGTGTCCTCCTTGGTTCTGGATGTGACTGAACTGTGGAAACAGCTGTGCTCTCAACACTTTGCACAATGCCAGTTTGGCTCTTTGTTAACCTTTCTCAACATCAGCATGATCAATTCTGTCTGTCTTAGATTGTTCTTGTTGCGGTGGGCCAGGTCCTCCTCCTGACATGACACCATCCCTTATCTGCCTATCGTTTTATTATGAAAACTTTCAAAGAGGCAGAAAAGTTGATTCAATTGTGCAATGAACACTCATCTTCTCAAATCAAGATTTCAGGACTCACTGGCTTCATCACTCATCTCTCCTTCTCTTTATCACTTGCCAATTCATCTTACATTTTTTGTGCATTGCAAGGGAAATTTCTGATATCAGTAAACATTTCACACATATAATTAACTAGAGTTTGATCTTTGTTTATTCGTTTTTTAGGGGGTGACAGACAGACAGGGAAACATACAGATCTTAACAAAACAATTTGATGATTCCCTCTTCATAATCCAGGCTTTCCAGGTGGCAGTAGTGGTAAAGAACCCGCCTTCCAATGCAGGAGACATAAGAAATGGGGGTTTGATCCCTGGTCGGGAAGATCCTCTAGAGAACGGCATGGCAACCCACTCCAGTATTCTTGCCTGGAGAATCCCATGGACAGAGGAGCCTGGTGGGCTACAGTGCATAGTGTCACAGAGTTGGACACAACTGAAGCAACTTAGCATGCACTGTGTAATCCAAATTCTATCAATATATGGAACATTCCACTTACCCCAGAAAGTTCTTTCACACCTTTCAGTAAATCTATGCCCCTCACCCTAGTGGCAGCCACTGTCAGCCTTTTACACCCCCCAGATTTAGCATTGCTTCTTCTAGAGCTTCTTAGAATGGCCTCTACGGAGTATGTATGCTTCTGTGCAAGGCTTCTTTTGTTTGGGGTGTTTTCAAGATTTCTTCGGATGTATCAATAGTAGGTTCCCTATTATTGCTGAGTTAGATTCCATCGTGTAGACACACTGTGGTTTCCCTGCCAGCGGACACCTGGGCTCCTTCCAGTTGGGACAACAATGAATAACCGTGCAAGGCTGTCACACCCCTCCTTGCACGTGTCTTTGAGTAGACACGTCACCAGTGTCTTGGGACAATCCCTTCGCTTACTTCTACCTCACAGCCTGGCTGCGGAGAAGGGTGGAGCTAGTTCTCAAGGCTGGGATGTTGTTCACACTGGGGGGTTGTGTGCCAGTGCCACATGCCACGTCTTATACTCCGGCTCTTCTACTGGGAGTTACTTCCTGGACAATTTGAGTTCTTGAGGCCAGGACTGAGTGCAGGTTTTCCTTTTGGAGGTTGTCTCTGGAAATCCTGGCAGGAGTGGGAGGGAGTCATCGCCAGTGTGGACACTTGGGGCTCAGCCCTGGGGAACCTCAGGCTAGTGTCCCCTCTGGGAGACAAGGGAGCTGGAGAGTGGGGTGTTTACCTTTTGACCTCCCCCCTACTCCGATCACTGGCTGAGCTCTGTTCTCCAGGCAGGCAGACAGACAGCTTCCAAGCTCTGGTTTGTCCCAGCAAGGGCTGAGCCTTTCTTGGAGAGCCTCAGGCAGGAGCCAGAGGCATGTACCAGAACAGTGAGTTTCAGTGTGATGCAGCCTCCCCGTCACTTGCAGGCAGACTTAGGTGCGCTCTCTCCTCTATGGTCTGATTGCGCAGGCGCACATGCCAAGTAGTGCTCGGTTGCACTGTGACCCAGTGGTCTGTTTATGAGCTTCCCCTCTCAGCTGAAAGATGACCCCTGGAGTGCATTTGAGTCAGTTCTGATGGAGCGGATGAACTTAGAGCCTATTATACAGAGTGAAGTAAGTTGGAAAGAGAAAAACAAATATTGTAAGTTAACGTGTATATATGGAATTGAGAAAGATGGTACTGATGAGCCTACTTGCAGGGCAGCAATGGAGATGCAGACAGAGAGAGCAGACTTGCGGGCACAGGGAAGGGAAGGAGAGCACGGGACGAATGGAGAGAGTAGCATGGAAAAATATACACTACCATCTGTAAAACAGATAGCCAGTGGGAAGTTGCTGCTCACACAGGGAGCCCAGCTCAGTGCTCTGTGACAACCTGGAGAAGTGGGATGGGGTGCAGGTGGGGGGATTCAAGAGGGAGGGGACATATGTATACCTATGGCTGATTCATGTTGATGTATGGCAGAAACCAACACAAATGTAAAGCAATTATCCTTCAATTAAAAATAAATAAATTAAAGAATAAAATACAATCTGACCTCTGGACTCCCAACAGCTCACATGCATGGACACTCAACCATTCCCTGCAGTGACTGAGTTCAGTTTCAAAGCTATCCTGGGAATCGCTTCCTACAATGCCAGTCACAAGGGATTGGCTGGGGTTGCTGCTTCTTTGTCCCTCATCCCTGCCAAGCTGTATGTGTAAACTCTCCCTAAGTTTACCGTCCAAAGGTTAGGCTGGCTGAGTTGGAGGTGAGGTGAGGACAGCGTGAGTCTGTAGTAGGTGGGGTTTTGCCAACTAGGGCAAGCTGAGGTCCACACCTTGGCTGAGCAAGGCTCCGTGAAGAGGCCCTGCTTGGACTTAGAGCTGCCTTGGAGGACCTGGGAGGCTGGCCTTCATCAGACAGCAAGTGCATCTGTGCCCTCGTTAGGGTGTGTCTTCTTGACTGTCTGGGGGAGTGAGCCTCAGGCTGGACGACTTCGAGGCCCCCTTAAGTCCTGTGTGCTTAAGACTAAGCCCCTTCTCTAGAACTCTGTCATGGGGATTGGTGGAAGCTGGTCTGACTGGCAACGCCACGGGATCCCTTGATGGCCAAAGAACTGGGCTTGATATTTGAAACTTAATTTATGTGGTTTTCTCAAACAGACCCATATGTATGGCACAGAGTCATTCAGTTTTCAGCTCACTTGGTGACTTCATTCATTCACTCAGTGTGGGTGTTTTGAGGGCTACCAGGTGCAAAGCAGATGGCATTGTATATTAATCAGTGTGGTTGGCTTTCACCCCAAACCCCAACCTCAGTAGTGTCCTGATATAAAAGGAGATTTCTTGCTCATGTCCCCTGAGGGGTGGCTGAAGACTGAGGCTGAGGTCATACTTCTTATATCATATGCCTCTGTCATTTTTGAGGGTCTTGGAGTTTTCCATAAGAATCTCTGAGTCCAGGAAGCAGATGAAAGCAGAAGTCCTTGTGGGAAGTTTCAGCTTCAGGGTGATGCACTTGCTTCTGTCCATGTTCCATTTGCTGGAAGCACCCTATGGTCCGTCTAGCTGCTAAGGAGTCTGGTTGTTAGAGTCAAGTCATGTGCAGAGAAAAGGGGTTTGATGACACCCTGCGTTATCACGGCCTCACATGGAAGAGAGAGATGATTAGAAAAGCACGTCAGCCATTGGTGGCTCATGATGGAGGAAGGAAAACCTACCACACCCATGATGATAACACCACCTCCAAAGAGCTGTATACCTTCAACACAATACTGCAACTTCTGCTAAGTCAGGACACATAGCTGGATCTATATTTTTTCAATATAAAAATTTCCATAAAAATTCTAAAATTAAAGCACATTTGGTTTTATACGTAAAATACTTCCTACAAAATGGTATCCCACAACCTATGATCATACCTAGAGAGTCTCTCGGGGAGTTCATTACAGAGCTGCTGTGTGGGTGAATCAGTTTGGGACACTCAGAGTGGACCAAGGCTGTGGGCCATGTCTTGTGTGATTCTACAGGGAGAACTATAGGAAGCTATGTTTGCAGGTTTAGGGGACAATGGAACAGCCTAAAGCTGGAACTCTATGTGCACAAGGCAGTAGCAAAAAAAAAAAAAAAGGGTAAAACTGCATCAAATTAGCCTATCATTGGAAATCTGAGAATTGAGTTTTCTGTCCCTGCAAGAGCTGAACAGACAGAGAACTGGGGAAGGAGATGCGGGGTCACTTCATGGGAGAATGACATCTGTACTGGTGAGAGGGTGACTGGGGAGGAGTGAAGGGAAACGTGGCAGGCAGAGGCAGCTTGTCACAGGGCTGCTGAGAACAGGAGCAAGCTCTGATTAATTCCTGGGGTCAAGGGTAGAGACCAAGACGAGCTCCTGTCTTCACCATGTCTTTCCTTTTATGAAGAAGAGTTCAGCCTCTTTTATACCCGAAGTATTTACTACCCTAAGATTCCCCCAGGCTTTACTGAAGCTCTAGTTAGTTAGTATTAGTCTCTCAGTTGTGTCTGACTCTTTGCGACCCCATGGACTGTAGCCCACCAGCCTCCTCTGTCCATGGGATTCTCCAGTCAAAAATACTGGAGTGGGTTGCCACGCCCTCCTCCAGGGGATCTTTCCAACCCAGGAATCGAACCTTGGTCTCCTGCATTAGCAGGCAGATTTTTTACTGTCCAAGCCACTAGGGAAGCCCACTGAAGCTCTAGGGGAGATCTTATTAATTAACAATCAGTAATTTATCCAACATAGCAAATAAAACTATTTATTTGTGGGCAGAATGAGGGTACCAGTAATAGTAAAGCATTTTGTGCATGTGAATAAAACATCAACAATTGCAGGCTGAACTACTTTGTTTCACAATGAAAGATATTACAGGGAAATCTTAGAAATACTTATTTACTAGCAGCTCTAGCCCTGGACTAATCTCTTGGAGAACTGATCTCATTTGAAAGAAATCCTTAACCTTTACCTAGAAATGCAGAGGACCCCTTGGGATGCTTTCTGGCCTCAAGATCCTTTCTGGAACTCATTTGCCTCGAAATCTGGCTTAGGATCACGCACGATCTTTGTAAGATCCTGGTCAGTTTCCATTTGAGGCTGATGCCTGTGTTTAGTCAAAAATAAAATTCTTGATTCGCTCCTACTTGGGTTTCCAGTTTTTAGAGCAGCCAGAATGGGAGGCTTTGTTTGAGGGACAGTTGAGATTGTTTTCCCATCAATTACTTCTTCCAACCCTCCATGTATCCAAGTAACCAAAGATAGTTCAATAGTGAAAAAGCAAAATTCTCAGCCAAGCCAGATGAAATATCATCGTGTTTTCGTAGCTGTGCTGTAATGATTGTCTATTCCTCCTGCCCTCATATGGTAGGATGACATCGGAGAAGTGGACAGTGAGTCTCCTATTACTATTTCTCCATAAACTGGACGAACAGATAAGGACTGAAATTGTAGCAGAGCAACAGGGAACCATCACTGATATTGAACCATAAATATTTCTATTGCCATGGAGTCCCTCAGTAAACAAAATCTTGTTTATACATAAACATACTTGCTTTTATAGACATACGATGATTTTATATTGACAACAAGCATTAGCCATTCCCTTCTTCAGGGGATCTTTCCGACCAGGGATCAAACCAGGGTCTCTCGCATTGCAGGCAGACTTTACCATCTGAGCCACAAGGGAAGTCCATTGAGAATTGAAAGAATCAAAATACTTCTGGACACATGGGTTCCAGGCTGGGGGTGACTGGGCAGGTCTGGGAGAGCAGATGTATCTGAGGTGTAGTGAGCTGCCCACCGGGCCTGTCCTGGGTTCAGGAGCAGGAGAGGGGGCCTGGGTGCTGGGCTGAGGGGTTGTGTTCCTGATGGGGTTATGGCGACCTCTTTTTATTGCTCGATGTTATCACTGAGGCAATGACACAGGCCTGCCAGGCTGACAGGTCATCTGGAATTGGGTAATATTGTAGCATGTATTGATCTTGGAGGGGCCCAGATCCAGGTTAATAAGTGTTTTCTTTCCCAAAGCTGCTTTCTTTGTGCTTACAAAATAAAAATACCATGCAACTTCTGTATTTTTATGTCCATCAGATGTTGGTTCAACAGAGGTCACCATGACACTAATTCCAGGACTCTATTGGCCTCACAGGAACCTCGTTCCTGCCCTGCTCTAGGTGGTTCTCTGTTGAGCTGCTGAGTTTCTGGCCCTTGTGCTCGAGAGTCCAGCCCGGCTGCTGCCTCCTGGCATCCCTAAGCAAACTATTCAGGTCTAAGGTCGTTGCAGGCCTCGGCCCAGTGTGGAGAAATTCTGGCTGGCACGGGCTGGGGTGGGGGTGCTTCTTCTTACCACTTGTCCCCTTGTCATGTGGGATTTCATACAGCAGATATTTGGACCCATAAAGAAAAAGAAATGTTTTACAGGTTCCAGCTTTGAAAAGCACACACACTACGTTGAGTGCAGTAGCTGTTTGACTCTTCGTATTTAGAAGTAATGTGGTTAATGTTTAGTCCAGTAAACCGGTAAAGTTTAATAGTCATGGTTAGTGTTTCAGGAGTCTGAAGTGACAACACTGATAAGTCCCACAGGTACTTGTCATGAAATCCCTTTTCTTCTTCACCCGCCAATAAACCAGATCATGCGCATCAAAACCTGTCCGCCACCTCCTCCATCACCAGAGTGAACAAATCTCAGTGTGTCCTCAGCTGAGACCCTGTTTCAAATGCACACTCAAGTCTTTCAAATGGCCACTTCCCCCTAGTCATCTGATCTTGTCATTGCGATAACTACAGGAGGGTGATTTTGTTCTTGTTCCAAGAGCCCCTCCAGGCCTCACCAGAGCTGAGAACATGGAGATTTAGAGGAGGCTCATGCCCAAGATCCCACATCCATGGACTTATGAGTCAGATACATTTCATGGACCTGCTTTTCCTCTCTAGTTTTTAATAAGTGAACACAAAGAGCTCTTTAAGAAAAGTCTTATGCAATGAAAGCATTATTTCATGGAAAAGGAAGTCTTATTAAAGAGAATATCTACTTTATGGATGCATTTTCACCACAGTCCCCTTTTACACTTTGTCATTGTCCTTTATTTTAGTTTTCTTTTTTTGGGCATACTGTGTGACATTCAGGATCTTAGTTCCCTGACCAGGGACTGAACTCGTGCCCGCTGCCGTGGAAGCTCGGAGTCTTAAGGACTGGATGGCCAGGGAAGTCCCTCGTCATTATCCTTTAGAGATGAGGACTGAGCCTGCTGTATTTGAGTGAATTGTCAGCTACTTGGACTGAAGCAGATGCTTGTATTTGTGAGGAGTCTTTACCACTTCTTGGAGGGGTTAAACTTATAATTTTTGAAAATAGCAGACAGTAGCTGACTTATCTGCTGGCTCTTTCTCTGTCTTTGACCTTCAGTTTTACATGTAGAATCAAATTTCAGCTGTTGAAATATTTGGATATGGGGATGTGTCTCTTTTCACTGCAGATCCTTAAAGTTTAGGTGACAGCCCTCTATTTCTATTTATTTTTTTTGGCTGTTCTGGGTCTTAGCTGTAGTGCTTGGAATCCTTGAACCTTGCTGAAGAATACAGGATCTTTAGCTGTGGGATGTGGGATCTAGTTCCCTGACCAGGATCAAACCCAGGCGCCCTGAATTGGAAGTCTTAGCCACTGGACTACCAGGCTCTATTTCTTAAGGCCCAACCCTCTATTTCTTAAAGATTTATTATGCTTTTTCCACATGAAAAAAGTCAATGCCAAGGCCCTTACCTGGTGTCTACCCAGAAAGCCCAGTGCTTCTTAGTTTTCAATCCACTCTCCACACGCACCAATAAAATCTCAGGCCTATGTGTTCATTGTCAACTGAAAAAAATACGCACAGAATAGAAGTTCAGAGTTAAGTTTGTTCGGTGGAAATCATGAGGGCTTCAAGCCCAGGAGATAGCATCTGAGGTGACCCTGAGAGAACTGTTTCTGAGGAGGTGAGGTGGGGAAGGAGCCAGGCTATATGGAAGTTTGCAGAAAGGGGCGGGTAATCTGAGTATTAAGAACCAGATCACTATGGAAAACCAGATCTCTCACATTAAGAGATTTAGCCCTCTCCTATGTATTAGAAGATGCAAGTGTCGAGCTTAGTGTAATCATTTCTTTCATATGGGTCTCAGTTACCTGGGACCAAATCCTGCTTTATGATTTTTCAGTTCAGTTCAGTCACTCAGTCATGTCCAACTCTTTGCGACCCCATGGATTGCAGCACACTAGGCCTCCCTGTCCATCACTGACTCCCGAAACTTGCTCAAACTCATGTCCATCGAGTCGGTAACGCCATTCAACCATCTCATACTCTGTCGTCCCCTTCTCCTGCTGCCCTCAATCTTTCCCAGCATCAAGGTCTTTTCCAATGAGTCAGTTCTTTGCATCAGGTGGCCAAAGTATTGGAGTTTCAGTTTCAACATTAGTCCTTCCAATGAATAATCAGGATTGATGTCCTTTAGGATGGATTGGTTGGAACTCCTTGCAGTCCAAGGGACTCTCAAGAGTCTTCTCCAACACCACGGTTCAAAAGCATAAATTCTTTGGTGCTCAGCTTTCTTTATAGTCCAACTTTCACATCCATACATGACTACTGGAAAAACCACAGCTTTGATTAGATGGACCTGTGTTGGCAAAGTAACATCTTTACTTTTTAATACTCTGTCTAGGTTGGTCATAGCTTTTCTTCCAAGGAGTAAGCGTCTTTTAATTTCCTGGCTGCAGTCACCATCCGCAGTGATTTTGGAGCCCCCCAAAATAAAGTCTCTCGTTATTTCCATTATTTCCCCATCTATTTGCCCTGAAGTGATGGGACCAGATGCCATGATCTTAGTTTTCTGAATGTTGAGTTTTAAGCCAATTTTTTTCACTCTCTTCTTTCACTTTCATCAAGAGGCTCTTTAGTCTTTGCTTTCTGCCATAAGGGTGGTGTCATCTGCATATATGAGGTTATTGATATTTCTCCCAGCAATCTTGACTCTAGCTTGTGCTTCATCCAGCCCAGCATTTCTCATGATGTACTCTGCATAGAAGTTAAATAAGCAGGGTGACAATATACAGCCTTGACATACTCCTTTCCCGATTTGGAACCAATCTGTTGTTCCATGTCCAGTTCTAACTGTTGCTTCTTGACCTGCATACAGATTTCTCAGGAGGCAAGTCAGGTGGTCTTGTATTCCTATCTCTTTCAGAATTTTCCAGAGTTTGTTGTGGTCCACACACTCAAAGGCTTTGGAGTAGTCAATAAAGAAGAAGTAGATGTTTTTCTGGAACTCTCTTGCTTTCTTGATGATCCAATGGATGTTGGCAATTTGATCTTTGGTTCCTCTGGCTTTTCTAAAAGCAGCTGGAACATCTGGAAGTTCACAGTTCATGTATTGCTGAAGCTTGGCTTGGAGAATTTTAAGCATTACCTTGCTAGTGTGTGAGATGAGTGCAATTGTGCAGTAGTTTGAACATCCTTTGGAAGTGCCTTTCTTTGGGATTGGAATGAAAACTGACCTTTTCCAGTGCTGTGGCCACTGTTGAGTTTTCCAAATTTGCTCGCATACTGCTGAGTGCAGCACTTTCACAGCATCTTCTTTTGGTATTTGAAATAGCTCAACTGGAATTCCATCACCTCCACTAGCTTTGTTTGTAGTCATGCTTCCTAAGGCCCACTTGACTTCACATTCCAGGATGTCTGGCTTTAGGTGAGTGATCACATCATCATGGTTATCTGGGTCATGAAGTTTTTTTTTTTTTTTATTAGTTCTGTGTATTCTTGCCACCTCTTCTTAATATCCTCTGCTTCTGTTAGGTCCATACCATTTATGTCCTTTATTGTTCCCATCTTTGCATGAAATGTTCCCTTGGTATCTCTAGTTTTCTTGAAGAGATCTTTAGTCTTTCCCATCCTATTGTTTTCCTCTATGTCTTTGCACTGATCGCTGAGGAAGGCTTTCTTATCTCTCCTTGCTAGTCTTTGGAACTCTGCATTCAAATGGGCATATCTTTCCTTTTCTCCCTTGCCTTTTGCTTCTCTTTTATTCACAGCTATTTGTAAGGCCTCCTCAGACACCATTTTGTCTTTTTCTTGGTCTTGATCACTGCCTCCTGTACAATGTCACGAACCTCCATCCATAGTTCATCAGGCATTCTGTCTATCAGATCTAGTCCCTTAAATCTGTTTCTCACTTCCACTGTATAATCATAAGGGATTTGATTTAGATCATACCTGAATGGTCTAATGGTTTTCCATACTTTCTTCAGTTTAAGTCTGAAAATGACAATAAGGAGTTCATGATCTGAGCCACAGTCAGCTCCTGGTCTTGTTTTTATAGACTGTATAGAGCTTGTCCATCTTTGGCTGTGAAAAATATAATCAATCTGATTTTGGTGTTGACCAACTGGTAATTTCCATATGTAGATTCTTCTCTTGTGTTGTTGGAAGAGAGTGTTTCCTAAGTGTTTGCTATGACCAGTGTGTTCTCTTGGCAAAACTCTATTAGCCTTTGCCCTGCTTCATTTTGTACTTACTCCACAGCCAAACTTGCTTGTTACTCCCAGTATCTCATGACTTCCTACTTTTGCATTCCAGTCCCCTATAATATGAAGGACATCTCTTTTGGGTGTTAGTTCTAGAAGGTCTTGTGGGTCTTCATAGGACCATTCAACTTCAGCTTCTTCAGCATTGCTAGTTGGGGCATAACTTGCATTACTGTGATATTGAATGGTTTGCCTTGGAAACGAACAGAGATCATTCTGTTGTCTTTGAGACTGCATCCAAGTTTTGCATTTCAGACTCTTGTTGACTATGATGGCTACTCCATTTCTTCTAAGGGATTCTTGCCCACAGTAGTAGATATAATGGTCATCGGAGTTAAATTCACTCATTCCAGTCCATTTTAGTTCACTGATTCCTAAAATGTTGATGTTTACTCTCGTCATCTCCTATTTGACCACTTCCAATTTGCCTTGATTCATGGACCTTATAGCAGACCCTATTTCAGGGGAGGCGACGGCCCTCTGGTCCTGGCAGTGGCAGTGCAGACATGTCTCGTGGGGTCTGTCTGTGTAGGGGTGGAGATGTTGGATGAAGGAGAGGGAGGAATCTAGGTTTGAGGTATGATCACCTGGAAGGACAGAAGTTTCATGACTGAGATAGGGATGAGAGGGTTGGAACAGGTTTGGAGAGGAAAATCAAGAGACCTAGGGATATCCTTTGGGTTATTTATTGCTGCATGAAAAAAGCACCCCAAACCTATTGACATAAAACAGCAACAGTTCTGTGGATTGACTGAGAAGAGCTGAATGGTTCCTTGGTAGCTGGTCTTATTGGGGTCCCTCCTGTGGCTCCCATCATCTGGCAGCTGGGGATGGGTGTCCAAGATGGCTTTAGTCACATATCTGGTGTCTTTGGGGGATGGCTGAATCCTGAGCTCAGCTGAGGCACAAGGGTGGCTGGGCCTCTCTCCTTTTCCATGAAGTGTCAGGTTACTCCAGGTGGTCTCTCCAGGAGGGTAATTAGGTTTCTCACATGGTAACTCAAGGGTGCTCAAAACACCAAGGCAAGTGCTGGCAACTTCCTTCCTATACACTGTTGGCCAAAGCCACTCTCTCGTCCAGCCCAGAGTCAGTAAGAGAATCTACACACAGGGCTGCTTTGGGGGCTGGGAATTAAGTACCTGGAGGCAAATGTCCAATCACCGTTTGAGTGTATGAGTCAAGCTTGGGGCAAAGTCTGGGTGGAAGACATAAATTTGAGGTTGTCAGAATGCTGATGGCATTTCAAGTCATAGGAATAAGAGTGAATGAGATCCCTTAGAGAATGTGTACAAAGGGAAATTTGCTCTGGGGAATCCCATCACTTAAGAGTTGTGAACAACTGAGTCAGTTCCAAGAAATTAGACAAATATCCTGCAGTGGGTGTTGAGAAGGACCGCTGGGAGGAGGAAAGCTCCCAGGGACATCCAAGGGAGGAAAGTTTTCAAGAAGCTTGTGGTTGACCCTGTGTAATGAAGGCAAGGGTGAGTAAGCTGAGACAAGATGGGGTCTGTCAACATGGAACACTGGGCAGGAATGCTCCTGGAAAAATGGTGGACATGCATACTGGATGATGGGGAAGACAGGAGTGCTGGCCTGGGGGGAGACAGCTGATAAAACAATTCTTCCTGGAAGTTTGACTGTTGGAGAGCCCCAGATGTAGCATGTCCTCGGATACCCTTCATGGAGGCAGGATGCTGTGGAACCTCTCAGCTGCTCCCACTTGTCTCCTTTCTCTCTCTTTCCACATGTTCTATACACTCACTTGATACTTAACAGAGGATACCTTTCACTGTTATTTGTCTGGTCAGAGACTGGCCAGACTCCTCGGTACAGCCTTGGTCACCATCTGACTGAGTGCCCCTCTGTTGGCAGCTTTCTCCCACAGGTGGTCAGGAGATGGTTTTGAGTTCTGTCTTGGTTTGAGATGTTGGCTGCTTGGTCACAGTGGACTGAGGGAAGGGCACAGTGACCTACCTTCTACACGTCACACTTTCCTAGTTGGATTGTAAATGTTTTATAATAGTAGTTTTTCTGTTTTAATGACCAGACCATTTCTTCAAATAAAATTTCATGCTGAAGCCCAACAACACAACTGATGCAAGCCAGCTGCCCTGCCAACTTGCCGTGGTTGAGGATGACAATTGGGGGGTAGATGACAGTTGGGGATGATGGTTTGGGGTCCTAGGAGGACCATCTGGAGCCACACCCTGTCCGCCATCCGGGCTCTGGCAGGACCCTAGCCGATGTGCAGAGAAGATTTGTCTTGACAAAGAGGTGCATTTATTCTATTCTTCCTTTACTCCTTCTAAAGAGAAATGCCTCATGGCAAAATGACTTTCATTCCTTTCATGAATTAGAAACTTCTGTAATCAGGCAGGGCTTCTCCCCTCAGTCCAGACGTGCAGATGGAGACTTCTCAGAATGCACCTTCTCCCACGTGTCTTGCTCCTACTTCATTCCAAGTTTCCAAACCTAACCACTTTTATGGCCCTCTGTGATAGCGTTTACATCATAAATGCCTGGTGATGGGTAATAGCCCTCAGTAATTGGGACAGAGATGCATGATTCAAATACCCCCGAAGAATCTGGCATCTTATAAAGCTGAAGAATTGATGCTTTTGAACTGTGGTGTTGGAGAAGACTCTTGAGAGTCCCTTGGACTTCAAGGAGATCCAACCAGTCCATTCTGAAGGAGATCAGTCCTGGGATTTCTTTGGAAGGACTGATGCTAAAGCTGAAACTCCAGTACTTTGGCCACCTCATGCGAAGAGTTGACTCATTGGAAAAGACTCTGATGCTGGGAGGGATTGGTGGCAGAAGGAAAAAGGGATGACAGAGGATGAGATGGCTGGGTGGCATCACCGACTCGATGGACATAAGTTTGAGTAAACTCCGGGAGTTTGTGATGGACAGAGAGGCCTGGCGTGCTGCGATTCGTGGGGTCGCAAGGAGTTGGACACAACTGAGCGACAGAACTGAACTGAAAGTAAGATTTTTATAAACTTGAACAATAAAAATAAAACAAATCCTATTACAGGGAGTAGAGGGGAATTCATTTTTATTTCTTTGGTGGCCTGATTAGAATCAGTTTTGAATGTTCTGGCAAGGAGAGAAATTCATTGGTCTTTATTCTGATGAATGAATCTACCATTTCTCGTATCTAACAGCTGAAGAATATAACTTCATGCCCAGAGGGAAATGTTAATTCTAGTTGGCATATACTTAAGGCAACTTGGGTAACAATTTCTTCAATTTTGACTTGGCAAAAGACATAGAAATACTTAATCTTAGAAAAATGGATAAATCTTAAAAATGAATGATTTGTATATGATCACCCCCATGGAAGCCAGGGCAATAATATTACATATTATTTGGATGAATTTATTTCTTGGGGTATCATGGTGATCTGGCAACATGACCCAGGTATACTGCCCTCAAAAAGCAGAATCCAGTGTAAGGACTGTTGATATGTCCTGTAGACTGCCTAGGAGATGCCTGATGTCTTGAGCCATTTTTCACCAGCAGGACTTCATGGCACTCAGGCTTGAACTCTCAGAGAGGAGCCTGAAGTTCTGGTATCCAGGGTAGATGACTACTGAGGTACCCATGGTATTAGACAGCAAACAGGCAGGCAGCAGAGTGCATATTTTTTGGTCTAATTTAAAAGCCTGTCTGGTGTTCTCACCCTGAGAGATGGTACTCATTGGCTGGGCCTCTGTTGATGTGTATTTTTAAAAGTTTAAGAAACAGATTTATTGAGGTCTAATTTATATATGATAAAATTTGCCCATTTTACATGGCCCATTCAATGATCTTTAATAATTTTACAGTTGTTCAAACATTACCACAACCCAGTTGTACAGTCTTCTATCACCCCAGAAAGATACCTCATGCCCTTTGGCAGGTAATTTCTGCTTTTCCTCTCCCCTAGCCCCAGGGAGACACTCATCTGCTTTCTGTCTCTAGGGATTTGCCTTTTGCATACATTTGATATAGCCAGAATCATTCTGTGTTTGGCTTCTTTTTCTCAGCATAAGATTTTCAAGATTCATCCATGCTGCAGCATTTATAAATGCTTTCCTGTTGTTTTTTAAGTCATTGATTTTTATTGCTGACTAGTACTCCACTGTGGGCTTCCCAGGTGGCTCAGTGGTAAAGAATCTGCTTGCCAAGCAGGAGATGCACAGGAGACTTGGGTTCAATCCCTGGGTGGGTACAATCCCCTGGGGAAGGAAATGGCAACCCACTCTAGCATTCCTGCCTGGAAAATCGCATGGACAGAAGAGACTGGCGAACTATGGTTCATGGGGCTGCAAAGAGTGGAACAGGTGACTCAACAACAGCAACAATTCCATTGTATGGCTATACTGCATTTTGCTTACCCATTCACCTGTTGATGGACACTTCATTTATTTCCATTTTTGGGCTATTGTGAGTCATGCTGTTGAGTTGGGTTGGTATTTATGATTTCTACCTCATAGTTCATTTATTTATCTCTGGCTGCATTCTGAATTGCGTGCTGTTTGAGAAGGAGATCAGCCCTGGGATTTCTTTGGAAGGAATGATGCTAAAGCTGAAACTCCAGTACTTTGGCCACCTCATGTGAAGAGTTGACTCATTGGAAAAGACTCTGATGCTGGGAGGGATTGGGGGCAGGAGGAGAAGGGGACGACAGAGGATGAGATGGCTGGATGGCATCACTGACTCAATGGACGTCAGTCTCAGTGAACTCCGGGAGTTGGTGATGGACAGGGAGGCCTGGCGTGCTGCAATTCATGGGGTTGCAAAGAGTCGGACACAACTGAGCGACTAATCTGATCTGATCTGATCTGAGAATACATGGGCTGGTAGTTAAACTGGAAATTCCAGAACTTAGTCTCATACTGTCTCTTTTGATCCTGGGGCTAATTATTGCCATTCTCCCTGAAGACGTTTCGTGTGTGGGCAAAACTTGCAAAGAGAAAGATGCATTCAGTACAATCAGCCAGTAAATTACAACTGATGTATTGGTTATGATGGATTTTTTTCCTTACCTGGAGAAATATCTTTTTTAAAATTTATTTTTTAATTGGAGGAAAATTGCTTTACAATCTTGTATTGGTTTCTGCTGTACAACAAGGCAAATCAGGCAGGCATGGTTATAATCTACCCCTCCCCTCATAAGCCTCCCTCTCCCGACCCCCATCCCACCCCTCTAGATCATCATAGAGAACCAGGCTGCTACCTGTGTTATAAGGAAACTTCCCACTAACAATCTCTTTTATAGAAGATTGTGTATTTATGTCAATGCTATTTTCTCAATTTGTCCCACCCTCTCCTTCCCCTGCCATGTCCATACGTCCGCTCTCCACCTATGCACCCCAGTGTTCATTGTAGGACATGGAAGCAACCTAGATGTCCATTGACAGATGAATGGATAAAGAAAGTGTGGTATGTATATACCATGGAATATTACTCATTCATAAAAGGTAACAAATTTGAGTTAGTGGTAGTGAAGTAGATGAAACTAGAGTCTGTTATACAGAATGAAGTAATTCAGAAAGGGATAAATATCGTATATTAATGCATATTAGAATCAAGAAAAATCGTACTGATGAAGTTATTTGCAGGGAAGGAATGGAGACACAGATGTAGAGAAATGTCTTTTTAATGGTGGTAAAGTACACATAACATGAAATTTACCATCTTAGTCATTTTTAAGTGACATTAAGTATATGTCATTGTGCAACCATTGTCCAGCACTTTTTTATCTTGCATAACTGAAACTCGATCTCCAGTAAACACCAACTCCTGGTTCCTCCCTCCTCTTCAGTTCAGCTCAGTTCAGTCACTCAGTTGTGTCCGACTCTTTGTGACCCCATGGACTGCAGCATGCCAGGCTTCCCTGTCCATCACCAACTCCCGAGCTTCCTCAAACTCATGTTCATCGAGTTGGTGATGCCATCCAACCATCTCGTCCTCTGTCAGCCCCTTCTCCTCCTGCCCTCCATCTTTCCCAGCATCAGGGTCTTTTCTAATGAGAAAAGAGGAGGGTTATTCCTTCCTTTTAAAGACTTAATGGTATTCCACTGTGTGGATAGACCACATTTTGTTTATACATTCATCTGGTCAATGAACACTTGGACAGTTTCCACCTTTTGGCTGTTTTGAATGCTGTAAACATGAGTGTCCAAGTATCTCTTTGTAACCCTGTTTTCAGTTCATTTGTGTACACACCCGAAAGTGGAATTGCTGAGTCATATGGTAATTCCATTTTAATTTTTTGAGGAATTGGGTTAGGATGGATTGTAAGTGAGACTTCATTTCCTATTATATTTTTCTTCTTACTATGTACCGCAGGGTACATTCATTTAGTAAAAATATTCAGGTTTAATATTTAGAGGGAAAAGGAATACTTTGAATGTCATTCTTTATATTGAATAGAGATTTTGGCAGCAATGACTAATGTGATAATAACTCAGGGTGCCTGACACTCTTCATTTCACAACAGGAATGTGTTAAGAAATTTCCGTCTTTTCAGGTTAAGAAAACATAAGATTCTCATTGACGGCTCACTGATGTCTGCTCCATGGAGCACACCCAGGGGAATAGCCACCTGTGGGTGCTAGCCTCAGTGACTCTGGGAATATTTTGGGTCCTCAGGCTCAGAAAGTAGGGAACACACTGGAGACCTCAGTACAGGTCTCTCTGCTGCCTGCAAGTGGAGCGCTCCTATGAGACCTTTCATAAGCTGAAGTAGCTTCATAAATCGGAGTGATTACCTTAGACACATCATGCTATTGGATGCACAAGGTCAGCTGAGATAAAGCACCGATGCTAATGGGCACCGTTCAAAGCTGTGGATGCTTGGTATTGAGATGCTGAGCGGTTTCTGGGGAAGGAGTTTGGCTATGTCTTGTAACATTTCCTGCAAAGCAAATGAATGCTTTGCATTCATTTTAGCAATATTTTAGCAAATGAAACTGAATGCTGTTTCCTATGTTCACTTTGTCTTTGTTCTTGAAAGCAAAAATTCTCTTTGGATTCTTTTCATTTTATGAAAACAGGTACTAGGGTAGGTCTTGCATAAAAGCGAAGTGGTATAAAACGCCCTTTCAACAATAGGGAGATACCTGTACTTGATCATGGAGATCTCAATGACAGGACTCAGATTTATTGTCTGAAATGCTTCCTGGAGGCAAAAATTTGTTACAACACCGAGGTACACATCCTCTGAAACAGACTGGGGTCGAGGCACGGGGGTGGCGGGCGGCTATAAGACGAGACTCCATTGAATCTCAGGTAGTCCCCATGACCTGACGGGAAGACTTTCTTGAAATTTTTCTGAAAGTAGGAAGCAGCAGCCACTGGTAACATCCTTCTCTGCTCTGGTCATGGGGTGGGGCCCAAGAAGGCACACCCTGGGGAGGGCAGGAGCTGCTGAAGATGGGGTAACCAAGCTGCCCATGGCCCCGGCTGCATGTGCAGAGGTGTACTCTGCAGCGGGGCTAGAGCACAGCTGTGCCAGGTGGCCTCCTTTTGGGGCTATTTGTGTCCAGGGTTCTGAGGGGGCAAAGGCCGCTTGTGCTGTTGAAGGAGCAGGCTGGAGTCACATGCTGTTGACAGCTCCTCTCCTGGGCTGCTGTGAGAATAAACTGAAGTGAGGTGTGTAGAATACTTGGCAAGGTGCCCAGGACATAGCATCCTTTCCAGAAATGGAACAGGCATGACTATCTGATCGAGAAAGGTGTCCAGGCAGCTGAGTGTGGTGGGGCTGGGTAGGAGCAACAGGGGGCTTGGATGATCTTCCCAGGGACCGCTTGACCTCTCTCATCCACTGGTGGGCAGTTTGGACTCCTTCACCTGGTTCTATAGCATCAGCAACCATGGCTGAAGGGCAGGAACAGGGTCATTTTGAGCAAGCCTCATCTCTCTGTTGTTGTCTGCAGGGAAGAAAGGCAGCAGGGTTCAAGTGTGTGTGTGTCTCCACATGTCATGCATGTATTTCTTCATGCTGTGTGTTGATGTGTGTATGTTTGTGTGTACAGGGTGTGCACTCACGTACTTCCTTGTGTATATATGTGTGCATGTACATGTGAGTGTGTCTCCATCAGGGCTGGCTGGGGTGAAGGGTTAAGCAGAGGTCACACACTCACCAGGTTCCTGGACGGAGCAGCCATAGTCCTCTCTGTGGGACTGTGGGGGAGACAGTGAGTTCCTGGGGTGGCTGCCAGACAGAAGACAGGGAGCAGGGCCTGTGGGGGACTAGAAGGGGCAGAAGGTCAGGGAAAGGACATTGTGTGACTTCCATGGAGTGGTATTAGACAACCTCACCCTGGGATGGACCATGAGGGCAATGAGCCTGGATTTAACACCCTAAGGCTCCAGCCTCCTTTTCTCACTTCAGGGAAGGCTGTGCAGAAGTGTGTGTCTTTAACTCTGGAAAACAGATTAATGCAAGGTTTACGGGAGTTTTGAGAACTGTGCCTCAAAGAGCCCAGTCATCCCTCCCCCTGAATTCATCCACAGAGGACTTCACTGCGTGCACTACTTCAGAGATCAGAAAATCTCATTTAAAAGTTAAACTCCTTACTGAACTCTGCATCCAGAGACCCTGCACACCTCATTTCCAATGGTATGGGGTACCCAGAGGTACCGTCACACCCTGAACTATTTCTAATTTTAGTTGCGAGAGGAGGGAACTTGCTTGTGTTATGGGGTCCTTTAAAAAAAAAGGCTCAACTGAGAGAGTAGCATTGAAATGTAAACATTTCCGTATGTAAAATAGATAGCTAGTGGGAATTTGCTGTATGATGCAGGGAGCTCAACCCAGCGCCCTGTGACAACTTAGAGGGGTGGGTCAGAGTGGGAGGTAGGAGGGACATTCAGGAGGGAGGGGACATATGTACACCTATGGCTGATTCACGTTGATGTATGGCAAAAACCAACACAATATTGTAAAGCAATCATCCTCCGATTAAAAATTAAAGAAAAGATTCAGAACGATTGCTCATAATCTCACCTCCCAGATAATACCTCTTGGAATGAATTGTATTCCACGGGCTAGGTTAGAAGCTCTAATAGAGGCGGTTATGACACGCGGACGCCCCCTGCCCCAATCCTGTGCCCAAGGACACTGCCCTCTACTTCTTTCTTGTCATTGCTGCCAGGAGAAAGCACTCCCTTTTCTGTGCCCGCCAGTGGTCACTCCCTCTTGCTCACACAGTTTCTTCCTTCTCCTCAGCCTCCACTCTCCGGGCTTTTCTCCTCGGTGCTCCCTGAAGCCACCTCCTCAGTCTCTGTTGCGTCCTCTGTTCCTTCATCCCGCCCACGCATCCATGCCCTGAACAGATGTGGCGGCGTTCACTTCCTCTGCACCTCTCAGAGTCCAGTCCCTCCCAGTCCTAAGGAGAGGCAGGGGGGTTCTGAGTCTAGGGCACCAGCCTGCAGCTTAGTACACTGTCCCCGAAGAAGTCCACAGCACCCTCCGGGCCCTTGACCCCCTGCTTGTGTCCATCAGCAAGACAGGCTCATGCGACCAAACTGAGTTCATCCATCTTTGGGTCTAGGTCTCAAGGGGTCTTTGCCCCTTAGGTGCTGGACTGAGGGCTGGGGAGGCAGCCTGGGGACCAGAAGCAGTGTCCAGTGTGTGAGCATAGCCACTTGGGTCCTTCAGCATCAGCTGAGTGGCCCTGGTGGGCCCCACGTGGAGTAGAGATGGCTTTGTGCCAGGTCCTATGCTGTAGCTCCGTGAGTCCAGAAGCTGTTTTTGAGATGTCTTGTTGCACAGCAATAGACAAAGGAAACAGCAGCACCAAGAATCCCTACTCAAGCCTTGGTAGCCTAATCCTGCAAAGAGACACCAGGCAAGGGACAACAGGCAGGGGACGGGCAGACGGGCCCCAAAAAAAGGAAGCCTCTAGTTCTGCTTAGCGCTGACCTCAGCTAACGGAATTAGTGTCTACCTCTGCTCTTTGAAGTAATCAAGGACAAGTTCTTACAAGTGAAACATCTTAAAAATATGTTGTTCACACTTCACTGTCAAGTGTTTTCTGGTTAGTCCAAATTGAAGGTTAAAAACAGTCAGGGGCTGTTCTGGGTATATCATATTAACCCCCTGCACCAACCACTGAAAGCAATTACTATTCTTTCCATTTTATAAATGAGAAAACTGAGACAGAGGTTGACTAAGTTGTTCTCAAAGTTATACCTCAGGTGGGGAAGAGTTTCAGTAGGGAACTGAAGTCTGGATCTACAGCATGCAAATAACCTCTCCTGCATCAAGGGCTTTCTAATTTGCAAATAGTCCTATTTCTAAGAACTGTTTAATCTACTGACCTAAATTGTTCTAGATTCTTACCCAGGTATACTGAGTTTCTCTTTGACTGAAGCCTGTGAGGCTAAGGAGTTCTCTTATAGAAGTAGGTTTTTCTCTTGTTTACATGAAAAGTTTTCATGCTGAGGAGACTTTCTTAGTTTTGGAGAGCAATGATTCCTTTCATGGAGGGATACAGTGAATTAATACACAATTCATTGTTCTGTATTAAAGGAGTGTCACTAATGTGGCCAGTGTTTTAGCCAATAAGCATTGGGTCCCAATTCTGGGGATCCACACAGGATTTTCCAGGGAAGAAAAACTGGGTTTACTGGAGAAGGCATGTTTTTCAACTGACTGTAAACTTGGGGACACACACCGAGCTGACAGAAGAAGAGCCTCATGTCTGGCTGCCTCCAGGAGCTGAGCCAACCATGAAGCTCAGTCTGGTGACACAGGTCCTCACTGACTTACGTCAAAGCCCAGTCCCAGTTAGCATGACCCAGTTGTCAGCCTGGACACCCCTTAGGTCACGCCCTCATCTGCCTTGTATTAGGCCAACACAGAGGACTCTAATTTTTTGGAGAACTTTCATTCTGATTTCTCCTCCAATTTTCCATTTTAAAAAGACATGGATGGGTAGACCAGATGGCTCATTAATCCCAGCTGGGCTCCTTTTCTGATGTCATGGGTATCAGACTGTCAGGGTTGAGCAGTCATAGGTATAAAAAAATTGAAACTTGTGTTCAAGTCATCATCATGTAGCTATCTTTCTGTTTTCAAAATTAGAATTAAGCAATGGATGACACATGGAAGCCTTCTCATCTCCTGCAGAACAGGATTTATCCAGTCATGACCACAGGAGTGGAGACAGGAAGCACAGAGTGATGGAAGAAAGACCAAGAGAGAGAATTTTTTTTAAATTATTTTTTTGTGTGGCACATGGGACCTTAGTTCCCTGACGAGGGATTGAACTCACTCTCCCGGCATTGGAAGCATAGAGTTTTAACCACTGGACTGCCTAGCAAGTCCCCAAGATAGAGAAATATAAGCATAATGTTTGTTTTTTAAAATAATGAAGCCCCTCCAAATAATAATAATGAACTCATTTATATTTAAGAATAAATGTCATAAGCTAAATGATCATTATTCAGACACATCCTAACTAATA
Organism: Bison bison bison; assembly: GCF_000754665.1. NCBI lineage: Eukaryota > Metazoa > Chordata > Mammalia > Artiodactyla > Bovidae > Bison > Bison bison. Next base: position 1,011,880 of record NW_011494781.1, on the reverse strand, counting down.
ATGCATATCAGTTTTTGTAGTTACGCTGTATTCAGTGAATAATTAATAGATAGACTCAATGGGTAAATACCTGATATAATACTACTATTACTATTATTACTACTATTACTATTAGCAGAGTGTACTAATACTACTATTACTATTAATACTACTATTACTATTATTACTACTATTACTATTAGCAGAGTGTACTAATACTATTACTAATAGCAGAGTGTGTGTGCATGCTGCCCCATATGGACAGGTGCTCAGTAATGTTGCAATTCATTCCTCCCCCTGGTCTTTCTGGATGTGCCCTTGGCTCTAGGTGTCAGCTGCACCGGGAATGTTCCTCTCCTCGCCTTTGTGTAGCTGACTCCTTCCTGTCCTTCAGCTCTCAGCCTGCTCTCAATCACTCTCGACTTAAAATTTTTGCCCATTGCCTATAGTGAGCTGAATTAGTTTCTTATTAGTTGCTCTGCAGCCTGCTTTTATGCCCCCTGGCTGCTCCATGAATGTAGGGATCTACCTACCTCTTCCCTTCTGTAGCTCAGAGCCTGGGACTTTGCCTGGCACCTCATTGGAATACTCAACAATATTTCCTATGGCTCCATTCACATTCTTCCTTTGCTCTTGTCTGAGGCTTCGTCTTTCTTTGTTCCCTTCCCAAGGTGAGTCTGGCCACTGAACTAGTTCCCAGTCCCTGCCACACACATCCTGTCTCCTCTCCAAGCCCACCAGCCTTTGGTGGTCTCACTTGACCTGTTCTCCTCCTTATGTAATTAGCTCCTCATCAGCTTGATGGTTTCATCGAAGACCCCTCTACTTCTGACACCAGGCTGAGCCCTGGGTGTGACACCAGCACAGACCCATGAGTCGCTTCCTCCCTACTCCTGGGTAGAGCTGTGCTGGGGTGGGTGCTGCAGGACACACTGGGTGTGCTCTAGGATAGCCCACCACCCTCGTTGCTCTCCTGTTTCACGGGCAAGTGAGAGAGCAGCTTTGCAGGAAAGCAAAAAGAGCTTGAGTTCCCACACCCAGTGGTCTGAGCATAGGAGCCATTTCCCTGGGGAAGATAGAGGACACTAAGTAGAAGGGGAGACAGAGGCTCATCTGCAGGCAAGCTGGAGAAGGTTCCTGGTGTAATTCATCAGGCAACCTACTTGAGGATACCCCTCTTTTAGCAATCATCATACTGCTTGTCTTTCCAACTAGTTTGAAAGTTTTTTAAGGTGAGAACTCTGTCTTATTGACCATCACTGTTCTTGCACCCCTTGGGACTTCAGACATTTACAGCCTCTGAATGCATCCATGACTGAGTGATGTGTCTTCTGAAATGACACAAATAAGGAGCTGTCTGTCCATCCAGCTTCCTGAGCAAGCCCCTGATCTAATACATATGTTGACTGTCTGAGCCTGTAAAGGAATGCTATAGTGGACAGAAAACCTTGCCAAGAGCCAAAGGAGAAAAACTCCAAGTGGAATAAAGGAAGTCTTTGGTATTATCAGGGTGAAGAATCACATTCCTTTTCCCTCTTGTTTCTCATGCATGTGTGTGTGTGTGTGTGTGTCTCTACACTGGCTTTGGTTAAGATCACAGACCATGTTTGCATTGGAAATCAAAGTAAAACCAGAAAGGAGGGTGATTAACCCCAAGTATAGTCTCCAAAGGCGTCAAGATAATCTAAAACATTGGCTTAGGTAATGCAACTCCTCCCTCTTGAATGAATTTAAAATTTTTTCTTTACATCCTGCATTTTGGGGGAGCACACTTCTGCCTTGCAAGATGTTTGGTGGATGAGAGCGAAAGCCATGGCAACGGGGGAGGGTGTTTACTTGAGAGCAAAGCTGCAGCAGGATCCTGAACAGTCCCCACTTATTGTCATAAAAGCTCCAGCCAGGCCCCCTTCCCTTCCTGCTGCTCAGAGCAGAGCGACACACCCTGAAGGAAGAGCAAAGGGTCGCACTGACCTCATAGGTTCTCTTACAGCCCTGCCGCCAACCTGAGACTCTGCAGGCTGCTAATAGACGGTTCAAGGCTACTCCTGGTGACTGATGGAGCACAGACCCACAGCAGCCTCGAATCTAAGTAGTGAGGGTATCAGGGTGTTTCTCAGCAGAGGCAAGATGTCTGGGAATGTTAAGCCCCACCTTCAAGAGAGGGACCCAGTCTGCTTTGCCAAGAATCAGGACTTAAAACTGGGTGTTTACTTTCATTCTCTTTTGAGAAAAAAATGAATTAGATATACCTAAAATTGTCTTTAGTGGGAAAAACAAGTTAAAAACAGTGAATTAAACTTCTACTGAATTTTTTTAAAAAACATATAAATGCTTCATGAACTGAATTGCTTTTGAACTGAAAATTGGATAAATTTTTTAGAAATGAAATCAGTGTTCTTAAATCTTAGATGAGACTCTTCTCTTGGATTAGTGCTCATACTTCATTCTTCAGAATGGGCTTTGCATTGTAAACGGGCTGATTTCTACACTGTGGGTCTAAACACATACCTATTGGAACGACCATACACCCATTGTTTTTCTTGGGAAAGATAAGAGCTATTCATTACAAGAGTGTGGGTGAGATCATGTTGCTGACTAATGAATACCCTGTACTTGGAGAACTCTACTGGGATGGTGATGACTCAAAATACTTCTCCCGGTGATTTATCAAATGTCTAAATAGCTAACATAGAGACACATCCGAAGGATATGAAATCAGATCAGCACCAGCCTGTGAAGGGATCAGCCTGGCCACATGTATGCATACTGTCTATTGGACCAGAGGTGCACAGGGTGGTTTGGCCAGAAAGCTTCTCTTAGTCTCAGATATGTGAAAAGAGAGTTGACCAGGATAACTTTCCCAACCAAATTGTTAGAGATTAGTCATTCTTCATCTTGGTGTTTGTGGGAAAAATATCCCACAGGAAGAACGCTAGCATTTAAGCAGCACAGCAGCTATTCTTTTCCATGTTCTTTTTCACCTTTTGTGCAGAGCTTTTCCTGGATATTCTGAGCCTTTCTCCTACAGGTTGGCCATAAGGAGTCAGAAGCTGAGTGAGGGCTCCAGTTTGGAGTAGGTACACATGTGCTTTTTTATTTTCAAATATTTGACCTTCAATAGGCTAAAACCATTTTCCCTCACCATGAAAGAATCCTGGAAACCAGTCCTGCACACTCCCTTGGGATGTTTCTGATCCATGTCTTCAGTGTATTGTGGGGAAGTGGCAAACACATCTGCTGAATTGGGAGAGGGAAACAAGAAACTGATCATGTTGGGAATGGGTCACTGCTTTTGGAAAATCCAAGAGTAAGTTTATTTGGCCTAAAAGAAATGAATTTGTCCGTAGATTGCCAAAGCCCCATGGCATCAGGTAGATGAATCAATGATTGCATTACTTTTTTAGAATCTAGTAGATGTCTATGTTTCTGTTGCTTGAGTCCACCCTTTTAAGAGAATGAACAGTGTCTTCCCCACAAGAAGAATATGGAGGTGACTCTGCCCTGCACCTGACTCTTCCTTGCTTGAGGAGCACATAACAGCTTCTTTTGCTTTGGGGATGAACAGAAATGGAAGCTTAAAATAATGAAGCAATAAGATATTTGCAGCTAAAAATGAATTATTTCAGTGACTAGTTCTGTTTCTGTTTTGTAAATTATATATATATATGGCTGTTGCTCAGTTATGTGTAATTCTTTGTGACCCCATGGACTGTAGCTTGTCAGGTTCCTCTGTCCATGGGATTCTCCAGGCAAGAATACTGGAATGGATGGCCATTCCCTTCTCCAGCAGATCTTCCTGACCCTGGGATCAAACTTGGGTCTCCTGCATGGCAGGCAGATTCTTTACCATCTGAGCCACCAGGGAAATGCAAACTATGTAGAGAAAATCCTAAATATTTTCTAAAATGTAATAAAGTGAGAATTACCTATAATTTAAATATATAACTCACAATTGATTTTACAAAATGTATGTTAAATGTCTTATTGAACAACACACATTCACCTAAAAGAGATAAGAATATTTGTATCCATCAGTTCATTATACTGGGTATACCCATCCTGGATACAGTGTAACTATGAACAACATTTTAGCCTTGGAAAACATTCCAGTTATAGTGAAAAGAATCAAGGTCACTGATCTGTAATGCTTTGGCTGTTACAAGGTGCTTTACTTTCCACTTGAAGACTGGCCCAAAGGACGAGTATTGTGAATACCAGGGGCGAAAATAGTGTACATTTAAATCTTTAAAAAAGAAAAGGAAACTGCCAGAAACCAGGGGAAGGACCCCAAGCATGACTTGTTTAAGGGAGTACTGGAAGGCAGGCCAACTCAGACTTGCTTCAGAGGGAAATGGAGTGTGGCTTTTCTCCCTATTTTCCTGGACAGTACTAGCGCTAAACAACCCAGCCAGATCTGATTGAATTTAGAAAAGATGAAGTTCTTCATGTCAATAGGCTCAGTGATTTACTTGAGTTTTTTATCCAGTGAATGCATTAAAATTTCTGCAGCCAAAGTGGAAATTGTAGCTCACTGGAAATCACCTAAAATCTCTAGAAGGAGGGCAAGAGGGGAAGGGGTCCACCCTGCATCTGTGCTTTTCTTCTTTCCCAGGGACAGAGCCTGGAGTTATTCCACATGGCCAGAGGTGCACTAAGGCACATTTCTGAGGTGTCCCACTTGCAGGCCTGTGAGAAAGATCACTCTATGAAAGGTACATGCCTGAGCTTCTCCCTTCCCTCCATCTTCCTGCTGGGAGAATAGCTCTGTGGCCCGGCACTGCAGCAGCCCACATGGGATGTGAGGCAAGGACAACAGCCTTAACTTTTAGGGAACTGAAGCACAAGTCTGGGGCCCTGATGCTCATGCAGCCACCTCCTAGGCCTGTGGGAGAGACTGCTGGGGCTATCTTTAAACAAGCTCGATTGAGCTTGGAACCATCCTAGGCGTAACAGAGCCAAGCCATAACTGGCATGATGTGACTGCAAATACATGTGGGTCAAAACAAAATAAATACCCCTCGTCTGACTCACAGAAAGACAGTTTACTGTGTTAACTCACTGTTTCCACTGCCATCTAAGCACGGTCGTCTGAGAAGAGGAAATCACAAAATTTGTGACAATAGCAGCCAGCAATAGGGCTTTGCAAAGCAATTGAGCCTGGTGCCCCTCAGGAATAAGGAGGTATGAGATTCCCCCTGCCCCATTTTAAAGGATATATTCATGCCATGCAAAGAGATGGGTTTATTTCCCTGAAAGTTGTCAGCAGTTTTCCCAGAGCTGGGCTTGCCTTCTGAGAGATGACAGGATGAAGGCCTTTAAGACATGCAGTTTATTTATTTATTTTAAGACATGCAATTTATAATGATTTATAAAGCATTGTTCTCTATCCCTAAAGGATCTTGCTGTCTTTTCTGCCTTTGCTCTCTCCCTTTTGCCCTCCTCCCCGTCTTAGTCTGCAACCTTCCTCTAATCTTTCTACAGTTTCACCCGGTTGTGGTCACACCTCACAATGACCTTGGCACTGCACCCTGCCTGCCTGGAACTCCTCTTGGCTGCCTCCCAGACACACAGTGAAGAGCTGTGGTCATTGGGAGGCCCTGGTCTCTTCCTTCCATTTCCTTGGCCATGTGCGTAAACCATCAGTTTGTATCATTCATCTTGTAATTGAAACTCCCTTGGGTTAAATTCACAGACAGGCTCCGAGCCTCCCTTAACAGGACATTCTTTCAGATCCTTTGAAAGAACAGGTGAGTCTCCTTGATCTCTAAGTCTTGTATCATTGCAGAGGTTCTTTGATCCTCAAAGCTGTTTTCAGACGGCCAGCTGGGGACTGGAGGGCAGATGCTGGAGCCCCTGACACCTTCCTGGGACAGGTGGGCCTCTAAGGGAGAAGAGACAGTTCCAGTAATTTGTTTGAGGAAACTCAGAATGGAAACAGGATGCTCTCCATCAAGCAGTCAGAGCCCCCAGTACCCCCCTCACACCTCCCTCACCCCCGCCCCCACATCCACCCTCTATGGTGCACCCTGAGGGAGAATCAGGGTGAAAAGGCACAGGAGAGGCCACATACAGATGAGGTGCATATCAAAGGGATGATATTAATGAACCCAGACTTTTGCATCTTCCCTTGCATAGAAAAATGCTAACTTCCTTAACTTGAGATATCTGGTCTTCCTTTATTAACAATAATCTTTTTGTGTTTCAACTATGTAGTCTTTGCTACAAAAACTCCTGTATATCCTGTCTCTTCCCTTACTTCTTTGGAACAGTCTCTCAGAGCAATCTGAGAGGTTACCTCCCAGGCTCAAGTCCTCATTTCGTCTGTCAAATAAAATACAATTCTCAACTTTTAGGTTGCACACTTTTTCAGTTGACAGCACACTTGTAGAAGCTCTGTCCCTTGGGGGCTTTTTCTCCCTCTCATTGACTTTTCAAAGTACTTGTTCTAGAAGACGGGTCCCTGTTAATTAGACGAGGTTATCCTCCCATATTTTACACATCATCTAAGTGAAATAGACAATGTACGTTGTCTTGTATAACAGTCCCAACAGCTTGGTGAGGTTGACACAGATGGGAAAGCTGAGACTCAGAGAAATGAATTGTGTCCAAAGCTGTACAGATAAAACATTGCAGTGCTAGATTTGAAAGTCACATCTGAGTCCAACAACCTCTTTCATGAATTGATCTCTCAACTGACACTACAGGCTTCCCTCTGTTAATTGTGGGCAGAATGCTTTTTGTACTCAGCACCATCTAGCTACGAGTATTCTTGTATCTTACCCAAAATTACACCAACTGAAATTTAAAATTATATGTTCCATACACAGAGCACAACTTAATATAGAGGTACACTGGTAGAATGCTACAGGTGGATTAGGACTTTTGGCTAGAAAATTATCTGATTCAATCTGAAAAAAGAGTTGAAAATTGCTTTTTTTCCCCCCTCTCTCTTTTTTTTTTTTTTTTAGCATTTTAAAGTTAGTTTTACAAATTTATGGTTGCTGGGGGAAGGAGCAGTTAGGGAGTTTGGGATGGTCATGTACACACTACTCTATTAAAGATGAATAACCAACAAGGACCAGCTGTATACCACATGGAACTCTGTTCAGTGCTATGTGGCAGCCTGGATTGGAGGGCATTTGGGGGAGAATGGATACCTGTGTATGTATGACTGAGTCCCTTTGCTGTTCACCTGAGACTATCACAACATTGTTAATTGGCTATATCCCAATACAAAATAAAAAGTTAAAAAAAAAGGAAGTTAGTTTTAAAAATGCTTTCATGTGCAGTATTTCAGGTTGATTTTGCATCTCGCAACAACACTGTGACAGAGGTAAGCCTGGTATTTCCATTCTTATTTCTGATGTTCACATATGCTGAGGAACTTACTTAATGTCCTAACAACTAAGAAATGTAATCTGGATCTCAATCTTCCATTTGTGTACTTCCATTCTAGCCCTTTCATGGACGCATTCATTTTTCATTAATCTTACTTTTATGTTTTCTACCACGTCTAGGGACTGTCCCAAGCACCGTGAGAACAAAACCTGAGCCAGATCCAGCCTCTTCTTTGAAACGGGGGCATTCTAGAGAGAGGCAAGACTGGTGACAAGATTGGCAGAGTACAGTGTGCTGGATGCTCAGACGGCAATTTGGATGCCAGGGTGGCATAATCAGTTTGGTGGAGAGAGACTGAAAAGCGTCACTGAGCTTGGGGCATTGGCCCATGGATGTGTTTGGGCAAAGGAGGTGCTGAATATTTAAATGAAGAGCAGCTACAAAGGAACTGGTATTTGGTGGCCGTTGAAAAAGGCCATGTGTTAGGAGATGCAGAGCACTCAAGAAGATGGAGGAGATGAGAATAGTAATGGGTAATCCATCCTGAATTGTGATGGGTCATGTGTACATGCCGGGAGATGGTGAAGGCCAGGGAAGCCTGGCATGCTGCAGTCCATGGAGTCGCAAAGAGTTGGACATGACTAAACGATGGAGCAACAACATGGTGTGCCACACTTAACGGTCAGCAATTAATCCTGTAAATCTGTGTTTCTCAAACTGAGCTTTACCAAATACTGGAGGCCTGTGGACCTATTCTCAGAAATCTGTGAGCACTTTCTGGCATTTAATATTGATGATATTTAAACATTAAATATCCACAAGTATATTCTGGGTGATCTGGAGAACTAACTTGGATGAATCTGACTCAAATCACATTCGCTAAGATTTGTGCCGCCAACCTTTTGTGTTGAGAACAGTGTTCATGCCAAGAACGTCACAACGAGGTCATGAAAAATTTCAAGGGAGTCTGAGTGGAGAAGAGGTGTGTGGAGACCAAGTCATTGGAGTGAACAAGGGAGTATTATCTTGGTGATGTCCAAAGAATGTGGACTCTGCTTGTCAAAACCATAGTCACACTGTGAATGAAGTTCTTTGCACAGCCTGTTCTGTTATTAACAGTATCATCACAGTTTATTTGCAGTAAGTGTTGGAGTAACGATTGAAGAATTTTCCTGTTTTCCTTGCAGAATTATTTGTACTAGAAATAAAACATATGCTTAAGTAATAGAACAGTGGCTATTGTATTTTTAAGTGAACAAGACAATGAGACTAATTTATCCAAGCATTCAATCAAAGTGACTTTTGAAGATAGCTTACTGGCATTTTTGATTAACTCTAAAATGCTTACTCCTTGGAAGAAAAGTTATGACCAACCTAGATAGCACATATTGAAAAGCAGAGACATTACTTTGCCAACAAAGGTCTGTCTAGTCAAGGCTATGGTTTTTCCAGTGGTCATGTATGGATGTGAGAGTTGGACTGTGAAGAAAGCTGAGTGCCGAAGAATTGATGCTTTTGAACGGTTGTGTTGGAGAAGACTCTTGAGAGTCCCTTGGACTGCAACGAGATCCAACCAGTCCATCCTAAAGGAGATCAGCCCTGGGTATTCTTTGAAAGGAATGATGCTAAAGCTGAAACTCCAGTATTTTGGCCACCTCATGTTAAGAGTTGACTCATTGGAAAAGACCCTGATGCTGGGAGGGATTGCGGGCAGGAGGAAAAAGGGATGACAGAGGATGAGATGGCTGGATGGCATCACCCACTCAATGGACTTGAGTTTGAGTGAACTCCAGGAGATGGTGATGGACAGGGAGGCCTGGTATGCTGCGATTCATGGGGTCACAGAGAGTTGGCCAGGACTGAGCGACTGAACTGAAGATTATCCTGAACTAATAAAAAATTATTAAGATACTTATTACTCTTTTTTTTTCTCTTTGCTCAGTCATGTTCAACTCTTTGCAACCCCGTAGACTATAGCCCGCTGTGGAATTCTCCAGGTAAGAATACTGAAGTGCGTAGCCTTTCCCTTCTCCAGGGGATCTTCCCAACCCAAGGATCAAACTTGGTCTCCTGCATTGCAGGCAGATTCTTCAACATTTGAGCCACCAGGGAAGCCCATTAGTACTCATTAATAACCATTAATATCAAACTAGAATTCTTAATGTTAATATTGTTTTTAAAATGTTAAACATTATATAGAATTGAACCCTAGACCATGTTGTCCTCCCCATTATCAGTCAGTTGGAATGAAACAGCACCATTAACATTAAATACATAATTTTAGTGTCATGTTGGTTTTATAGCTTTATTTGTATTGTTATGTATTATTATTATTATGAAGCTAGATTTGCTTTACAGCTAAATAAGAGTAAAAGAATAGTGTGCTTACACATAATTTTGTGTTTAAATATATTTAAATACAAAATAAGAATAGCAAGAATGATGCAGGACAATCTGAGACAACACTAGAAATGCAAGAACATTATTTTTTCTTTAAAAAGGGATATGATCTAAGATTTAGAAGCAAGTAAGTAGCACAGTGGTGGTGAATCTGCCTGCCAGTGCAGGAGTTGCAAGAGATGTAGGTTTGATCCATGGATTGGGAAGATCCCCTGGAGTAGGAAATAGCAACCCTCTCTGGTTTTCTTGCCTGGAAAGTTCCACGGACAGAGGAGCCTGGCAGGCTGCAGTCCATGGGGTCACAGTTGGACATGACTGAGCACAATCTCACAAGAGTTATATTCTGAAGACTTTTAATACATGACCGTATTTCTGTTGCAGGTAGAACACTGATGACAGTGTGGGCCACACAGAGGGAGGGGAAGTTGGAAGGAAGGAGACTTGCTAAGGAGCTGATGGCAGCAGTGGAGCGGGGAGAAGAGAGGCCACTGATAGGCTTTCCTGCAACAGAATAGAACACATTTGTGCCTGGGTGGGTTTTAAGGGGGTTGCTGAGATGGACCTGTGAGATACAGATTACACGCTATGCATACACACACACACACACACTCACAGAAACACAGAGGCCGAACACCTCCTAGCTGAGAAGGCAAAGAGAAAAAGAATTGATGAGGGACAATTTGGGTGAGTTCCTTTCAGCTCTAACATTCCATATGATTCTGTGGTGTAGAAATGACACTGAGAGAAATTTTTTTTTTCCTTTTTGATCATTGCATGAAGCACTTCATATATTTTCTCTAAGGTCTTTTCCCAAATTAGTACTTTTAAAACTTTCAGTCGAAAGTTAGCTATAGGACAGTTCTGGTTCCAGGTAAGACGGAGAAAGTACACTCTATTCCTTCTCTCCCACTGGATGAAATCAGAATGTGAACAGTGTGCACAGAGCAGCTACCTGGAGAGTCCAAAAAGCAAATGGTAGCAGGCATCATGGGGAAGGGACAAACAGGTCCAAGGATGGTGGATCTGGTGGTGAATTCCTGTCCTCTCTCCCTCGGTTCTTTTTTTCCTCCCAGAGCTCCCAGTTTGGACCTCAAGGCAACATGGACCCTGAAATGATGCTCCAGACAAGGACAGGCCGAGAACTCCAAGGAAAAACTGTCATTCTGTTCTGAGGAATGGAAAGGAGTAGAGAGAGAGAGAGAGAGAGAAAAGGGAGAAACCCATTTCCCTGCTGGGTCCCCCGCTGTGGCTGCAGCCCCATGGAAGTAGAGGAGTGGGATCTGGGAACACTCTGAGGGAGGAAACATTTCTCTCTTCAGAGAGGTTCTCTGAAGAGTGTGGGCAACATCTTCAATGTGTGTTCTTTTTCTTTCTGTCCTCCTATAGATAAACTCTTGAGGTAAATAAATATTTCCCTGTTGTCAGATAGGGAAACAAAAACTCTGACTTTCTAGCCAGAGGGTCAGAAGGGCAGATGCCTGGGAGCTAGAGACTGTGGGTGAGAATGAGATAGAGGAACTCAGGAAAGTGATGCCTCAACTTACGTAGGAACCTTTGGCCTCACTCCCAACCTGAGCCATGTGTGGAATTGACCCAAAACAGCATCCCAAAGTGTTTGAAAACTATGGAGTAGACAACCGCCCCCCACCCCTCGCCAGGATTCAAACTCATTGATGAGAGATGGAGAAGCAAAATAGACCTGAATAGCACTGCAAAGTCTTCAAAAACTGAACTGATGTTAGAGCCATTGCTCATAGAAGGCATGTTAGAATATACATTCTGAAACACCTGTGTCCATTGCCTGGCAAAGCAAAAAGCAAAGCCCAAATATCCCCAGAGAATTTAAACATGACCCATAGCCTTATAACAATATTCAAATTGCCCACTATATCATCCCAAATTATTCAGTATGTGTAAAACCAGGAAAATCTGACAAATTCTCAATGGAAAGGATGGTGAAGTCCAATCAACTCCATTATAACAGGCTCCAAGAAGTAAGAGCAAATACTCTTGGAATGAACAAATGGAAAAAGAGGAAGTCTCAGGAAAGAAATAGAAGGTACTAAAGAACAAAATGGAATTTTAGACCTGAAAAATGCAATAACTGAAATTAAAAGAATTCACTAGTTGGGCTCAGTAGAAGGATGGAGATGACAGAGAAATTGACTTGAAGATAGGTCAATGGAAATTACACTTTTTATACAAGAGAAAATGTTGAAAAGAAATTATCAGAGCCTCTGTTGAACAAAATCAAAAGTGCACCGTTTATGTCAGCAGAATCTCAAGAGAAAAAGTCCTGTGCAAAAATAATTTGATGAAATAATGCACAAAAACTTCCAAATTTTGGTGAAAGACATCACCTTACAGATTCTAGAAGTTAATGAACTCTAGATAGGATAAGTTAAAGGAACTCAATACTAAGCACATTAAAATCAAACATGAGAAACTGGACAAAAATTTTGAGAGAAGACAGAGAAAAGTAATACATTATATATGAGGGGAAAGCTTAGAAAGATAGAATATTTTTATCAGATCCAAAGACAGTGGAATAACATTTTTAAAGTACTGAAAGTAAAGTGCTGGCAGTTCAGTTGTCGTATCTAGCAAAAGTATCTTTCAGAAATGAAGGAAGAATAAATACATGCTCAGATGAAGACAAACTAAGAGAATTTATCACCAGCAGAGTTGCTCTAAAACAACTGTGACATGTTTGAATTTTTCAGATTTGAAAATTCTTTGTTGATGTTCTGTGTATTATAGGATGTTTAACAGCATCCCTGGGTCTACATACTGGAGGTCAGTAGACATCACCTTCTAGTTATAGCAAGATAATGTGTCTTCAGATATTGCCCTTTGGAGGGAAATAGCACCCAGTGGAGAACCACTGCTCTAAAATAAATGTTACAGGCAATTTTTCAGTTAAAAGGGAAATGATATTGAGGGAAACTTCAAATTTCAGAAATAAGAGAAGAGCAGTAACAAACATAAATATATGAGTCAATACAATAGATAATCTTTCTCCTCCTAAGTTCCTTAAAATAGGTATGATGGCTGAAGGCAAAATCTTTAGTTACAATATATGACAACAGCAAGATGAGAAGAGTAAAAGTGACATGTGACTTTTTTAGTCACTCAGTCGTGTCTGACTCTGAGACACCATGGACTGTAGCCCACCAGGCTCTCTGTCCGTGGAATTCTCCAGACAAAAATACTGGAGTGGGTAGCCATTTCTTTCTCTGAGGATCTTCCTGAACCAGGGATCATACAGGCAGATTCTTTACCATCTGAATGACTAGGGAAGCCCCATTGAACTCCGTCTTCTACTTGAGGTGGTAAAATATTAATTCTAAGTAGTCTGAACAATTGATATGTATAATGTAATCTCTACAGCAATCACCTAAAAGACTGTATAAAGAGACATAGTCTAAAACCCAAAATATAAGATTGAAATCTAAAAAACATTCAAATTCTTCAACACACAGTACGAAAACAGAAACAGAGGGGGAAAAAAAAAATGAAAGGAAGGAGAAGAAGCCAATAATAAAATGGGAGAACTAAACCCAGACATATCAATGATTACATGAAATGGCCAACACATATCAATTAATAGGAGGCCCAAACCCTCTTTAAACATAAACATAAGCTAAATTAGCAGTATGGAAAAATATAAAATATGCAAACACTAATAAAAAAGAGCTGAAAGGGCTGTATTCTTATCAGACAAAGTAGAAATCAGAGTAAGGTAATTAAGAGGGATAAGAAGGACATTATGTAATGATAGAAAAATCAATTTGTTAAGAACCCGTGACAATTCTGAAGATGTAGGCACCTAACAAAAGAGCTTTGCATGAAGCAATACTGATAAAACTGAAGGGAGAAATGAACCAACTCCAATTAACGTTGGGGCACTTCAACACTTCTCTTGGTGATTGATAGAACTTGTCAACAGAAAATCAGCAAGTGTATAAAAGAAGTGAACAATGGCACAATCAATTTGAACTAATTAATTTTTATCAAACACTTCACTCAACAGCAGTTGAATAGGTATTCTTTTCGAAGTCACATGCAACAGTCTTCAAGAGAGACAAGATCCTGTGTTGTGAAACAAAACTAAATAAATAGGAATCTTATAAAGTATGTACTTAGACTATAATTGAGTTAAACTAGAAATCAATAACAGAAAGATTTTCAAGAAAAATTCCCAAACACTTGGAAATTAAATAACACACTTCTAAATAGCTCTTGAGTCAAAGAAGTTTCAAGGGAAATTAGAAATTACCTTGAATTGAATGAAATGAAAAGATGTAAAAATTTGTGGAGCACCTGAAGTAGTGCATAGAGGAAGTTTATAGGCCCAAATGCCTATAGCAGAGAAGTGGGGTAGGCAGAATAAAGGTCTCCGTGGAAACTGTGAGTATGCTACATTACATGGAAAAGGAGAGTTAATATAGCAGATGGACTTAAGATTGCTAATTGGCTGATATTTATTTATTTACAGTTGATAAACTAGTTTTACTTTTTTTCTACTTTCAAAATTGATATATAGAATTGTGTTCATTTAAGGTGTACAACATAATTATTTGACTTACATACTTCATGAAATGATGACCATGAAACTTATTGTTTAGTGGACATTGATCATCTCATGCGGATACAAAATTAAAGAAATAAAAAAAATTTTTCTTGTCATGAGAATCCTTAGGATTCCCTCTCTTAGTGACTTTCATATATAATATATAGCAGTGTTAATTATTTTTATCATGTTATACATTACTTCCCTAGTATTTATTTATCTTCTAACTGAAGTTTGAACTTTAGGACTGCCTTCATCCAATTCCTGCTCTCTCCACCCTATTCTGGAACCACAAATTTGACCTTTTTCTATGAATTTTATTGATTTGTTTTTGAAGTATAATTGACTACAAAGCTATGTTAATTCCTGGCACACAGACTCAATATTCCTATACATTTCAAAATGATCACCATGATACACTTAGTTATAATCTGTCATCATACAAAGACATTACATAATTTTTGACTTTGTTCACCATATTGTACATTTCACACCCATGACTCATTTATTTTGTAACTGGAAAATAGTA
>NW_011494781.1:994918-996961 GCF_000754665.1 Bison bison bison | reverse complement strand
TCTAATTTCCCTTACCTATATCTCTTGTTCCCCGCCACCCCCCCGCCCCCACCAAACTCCCTAGAAACAACCTGCTTATTCTCTGATGTGTTTTGCTTTGTTTGTTTATTTATTTTGTTTTTTCAGTTCAGTTCAGTTCAGTCACTCAGTCATGTCCGACTCTTTGCGACCCCATGAACCACAGCATGCCAGGCCTCCCTATCCATCACCAAACTCCTAGAGTTCACCCAAACTCATGTCCATTGAGTCGGTGATATCATCCAACCATCTCATCATCTGTCGTCCCCTTCTCCTCCAGCCCTCAACCTTTCCCAGCATCAGGGTCTTTCCAATGAGTCAGCTCTTCGCGTCAGGCGGCCAAAGTATTGGAGTTTCAGTTTTGACATCAGTCCTTCCAATGAACACCCAGGACTGATCTCCTTTAGGATGGACGGATTGGATCTCCTTGCAGTCCAAGGGACTCTCAAGAGTCTTCTCCAATACCACAGTTCAAAAGCATCGATTCTTCAGCGTTCAGCTTTCTTTATAGTCCAACTCTCACATCCATTCATGACTACTGGAAAAACCATAGCCTTGGATAGATCCATAGATGGATCTTTGTTGGCAAAGTAATGTCTCTGCTTTTTAATATGCTGTCTAGGTTGGTCATAACTTTCCTTCCAAGGAGTAAGTGTCTTTTAATTTCATGGCTGCAGTCACCATCTGCAGTGATTTTGGAGCCCCCCAAAATAAAGTCAGCTACTGTTTCCACTGTTTCCCCATCTATTTGCCATGAAGTGATGGGACCAGATGCCATGATCTTCGTTTTCTGAATGTTGAGCTTTAAGCCAACTTTTTACTCTCCTCTTTCACTTTCATCAAGAGGCTCTTTAGTTCTTCTTCACTTTCTGCCATAAGGGTGGTGTCATCTTCATATCTGAGGTTATTGATATTTCTCCCAGCAATCTTGATTCCACCTCTTGCTTCATCTAGCCCAGCATTTCTCATAATGTACTCTGCATTTAAGTTAAATAATCAGGGTGACAATATACAGCCTTGATGTACTCCTTTTGTATTTGGAACCAGTCTGTTGTTCCATGTCCAGTTTTAACTGTTGCTTCTTGACCTGCATACAGGTTTCTCAAGATGCAGGTCAGGTGGTCTGGTATTCCCATCTCTTTCAGAATTTTCCACAGTTTATTGTGATCCACACAATCAAAGGCTTTGGCATAGTCAATAAAGCAGAAATAGATGTTTTTCTGGAACTCTCTTGCTTTTTCGATGATCCAGCAGATGTTGGCAATGTGATCTCTGGCTCCTTTACCTTTTCTAAAACCAGCTTGAACATCTGGAAGTTCACGGTTCATGTATTGCTGAAGCTTGGCTTGGAGAATTTTGAGCATTACTTTACTAGGCTGTGAGATGAGTGCAGTTGTGCAGTAGTTTGAGCGTTCTTTGGCATTGCCTTTCTTTGGGATTGGAATGAAAACTGACCTTTTCCAGTCCTGTGGCCACTGCTGAGTTTTCCAAATTTGCTGGCATATTGAGTGCAGCACTTTCACAGCATCATCTCTTAGGATTTGAAATAGCTCAACTGGAATCCCATCACCTACAGTAGCTTTGTTCATAGTGATGCTTCTTAAGGCCCACTTGACTACACATTCTGGTATGTCTGGCTCTAGGTGAGTGATCACACCATCATGATTATCTGGGTGTTGAAGATCTTTTTTATACAGTTCTTCTGTGTATTCTTGCCACCTTTTCCTAATATCTTCTTAATATATGTTTTTTTAGATTCCCCATATAAGTGAAATATACAAAATTTCTCTTCCTCTGGCTTCTTTTACTTAGTATAATAACCTCTAGGTCCATCCATGTTGTCAAACAGCAAGATTTCAGTTTTTATGAAGAAGATCAGCCCTGGGATTTCTTTGGAAGGAATGATGCTAAAGCTGAAACTCCAGTACTTTGGCCACCTCATGCGAAGAGTTGACTCACTGGAAAAGACTCTGATGCTGGGGGGGATTGGGGGCAAGAGGAGAAGGGGACGACAGAGGATGAGAT
>NW_011494781.1:993105-994818 GCF_000754665.1 Bison bison bison | reverse complement strand
GTGATGGACAGGGAGGCCTGGCGTGCTGCAATTCATGGGTCGCAAAGAGTCGAACATGACTGAGCAACTGAACTGAACTGAACTGAACACATCATTGTGTGTGAAATACATATACATATATATATGTATATATACATGCTCTGGCATGTGTCCAGAATAAGACGGACCTTGTCCAGCCTCGAACATCCTCAGGATGCTTGAGCCCCCTACTCAAATGTTTTCAGTCAAAGGTTTGTCATTTTCAGGCCACTGAGGTGGTTCTCCCCCGTCCCTAAGGACCAGGCTGGCCCTCCTGTCATGGTTTTCCTGTCATGCCTTAGGGAGCTGAGCAGATGATCCTGCAGGTCTGCTCTGTCACCTTTCTTTCCAGCTGGCCTTGCTTTTGTTCCCTGCTGCCCTGCCTCTCCACATTGTGTGTTTGGGCTGCAAGTGTGATGTTTCCTTCGTGGCAGGTGAGCCATGTATTGAGGGTCCACCATGTGCTGTGTATGGCTCAGAAAGCCCTCCCTGTGCCCCTGTCCTCTGAACCATGAAGGCAGGGGAGGGAGCTGTTCCATCCGGGTTGAGAAGACAGATGACCTTCTTGCAAATGGGTCTCTGCCTCTTCTAAATGCAGTGCAAAGTTCCCAGCATCTATTGGCATTCAAGGATTTCATGTCATTTCAGTAATATAGTGAGCATATGTATGCAAATTTTTAGAACTGGTACTAGAAGTTGAGGGGCTTTGCAAGTGGTGCAGTGGTAAAGAATCTGCCTGAATGCAGGAGCCCCGGGAGATGTGGGTTCAATTCTTGGGTCTGGAAGATGCCCTGGAGTAGGAAATGGCAGCCAGTTTTCTTGCCTGGAAAATTCCATGGTCAGAGGAGCCTGGTGGGCTGGAGTCTATGGAGTTGCAGAGTTGGACACAACAGAATGGCTGAGCATACATACACACACACACACAGACACACACACACCACACCTTCTTTATCCATTCATCTATTTGGTAGTTAGGTTGCTCCCATATCTTGGCTCTTGTAAATAGTGGTACAATGAAGATGGGATACATATGCCTTTTCAAATTAGTGTTTCCATTTTCTTTGGATAAATACCCAGAATTGGAATTTCTGGACCACATAATAGTTATATTTTTAATTTTTTGAGGAAATCTCCATACTGTTTCCCACAGGGGTTCTACGAATTTACATCCCCACCAACAGTGCACAAGAATTCTCTTTTCTCTACATCTTCACCCACACTTGTTATTTGTCTTTTTGATGATAGATAGCCATTCTAGCAGGTGTGAGGTCATATCTTTTGTTATTTCCATTTGCTTTTCCCTGGCCTCCTCATGCGAAGAATTGACTCATTGGAAAAGTCCCTGATGCTGGGGGGGATTGGGGGCAAGAGGAGAAGGGGACGACAGAGGATGAGATGGCTGGATGGCATCACTGACTCGATGGACGTGTCTGGGTGAACTCTGGGAGGTGGTGATGGACAGGGAGGCCTGGCGTGCTGCAATTCATGGGGTCGCAAAGAGTCGGACATGACTGAGCAACTGAACCGAACTGAACACATCATTGTGTGTGAAATACATATACATATACATATATATATGTATATATACATATACATATACATATGTATATATACACGCTCTGGCACGTGTCCAGAATAAGACGGACCTTGTTCAGCCTCGAACATCCTCAGGATGCTTGAGCCCCCTACTCAAAT
>NW_011494781.1:973562-993005 GCF_000754665.1 Bison bison bison | reverse complement strand
TGATTAGTGATGTTGATCATCTTTTCATATGCTTATTAGTCATCGGTACTAATTCTTTGGAAGAATGTCTATTCATGGCCTCTGCCCATTTTTTTTATAATCAATTGAATGTAAAATAGAGAGACCATCCTGGATTATCTAGGTGGCCCAATGCAATCCAGTCCTTATAAGTGGAAGAAGACAAAATAGAGAGAACCAGGGAAATGAGAGCATGAGAGAGATGACCTGACATCACAGGTTTTGAAGATGGAGAAGAGCATCATGAGTCAAAGGATGGGAGTGCTCTCTGGTATTTGAGAAAGGCAGATCATCCCCTAGAACATCCAATAAGAAGGTGAGCCTGCCAACACCTTGATTTTAGCCCAGTGAGACACATTCCAGACTTCTGGCCTCTAGAAGTGTGAGACTGCAGATTTGTACTGCTTTAGCCACTAAGTATGTAGTTGTTATAGAACCTTAGGAAACTAATACGAGTGTCAAACAGACGACTTTTGTTTTAATCTGAAGAAAGTAGAAAAAGACAAGCAAATGAAATGCAAATAAGGGGTAGAAATGAAGCAACGAAAAAAGTGGAAAGATCAATTAAATTGAAAGCAGAAAGATAATAGAGAAAATCAATGAAAATAAAATACGTGTTTTATAAAAGTTTAGTTACACTGTTATTGAGCCAATGGACCATTGATGGATTCTTCCTCATTGCTCGTGACACTTTGAGTTGTATATTCTGTTCCTTGCAACCAAATGCATTTAAATTCAACATGTTATGAGAAAAATGCCATCCCTCACGAGGAGGGTATAGAATGTTAACAAGTTATTTCTACGTGTAATATACCCAGGATACCTTCCCTAGATAAAGTGCTGAAACTCTTGCCTCTGATGGGAAAAGCAATAAATGTTCTTAAAATCTTTGTAACTGAGAATTCACATCTCCCCAAACATTATATTATAAATAGCCATAAAGCATGGTTTAATTACACTCTGTGTATACAATGCACTGAGGCTTCCCCAATGGCTTACCAGTAAAGAGTCTGCTTGCAATGCAGGAGATAAAGGAGATGTGAGTTTGATCCCTGGGTCAAGTCAGGAAGATACCCTGGTGGAGGGCAAGACAACCCACTTTAGCATTCTCGCCTGGAGAATCCCGTGGATAGAGGAGCCTGGTGGGCTACAGTCCCTTTGGCTGCAAAGAGTCGAACACCACTGAAGTGACTGAGCACATATACAATGTGTTAAAAAAAGATTTTGCACTAAATAAGAATTCTAGTGTTCAAAGAAAAAAAATCCAGACTCCAATCATCTTGTATTACCCAGTTACTATGCTACAATGAATTTCAGTTATAAAATACAGGGTTCTTAGCAAATTTTCGGGATACAATTTATTTTCATGATGTATAATATTGTTAAATGAGAAACACTTTATAAGATTATGACAGAAAGACTCCAAGAAAGAGGCCAGTCCCCCAAGAAGAAGGGAAAGAAAGAAACTGATTGCTATCCTAACTTGGTTTGTTGGTGGGAGGGATGATAATAATTCATTAATATTGAAAATTCTGGAAATAATTACATTTTCAGAGAGTTGATGAGTTGAGTGTCAGACAGGTGTTTGCAATGCTGGTGGTATTTAGTGGAGAGGGGTGGATAACCAGGACTGGGGCTAGGAGAGAAGGTCTGGATTGAAGATTCACATCTAGACATCGTGAGAGTAAGATGGGTTAAAGATACTAACCAGGGAGTACGTAGAGGACAAGGACTGGACAGCTGGGAGAATGTCTTCATTTATGGGGGAAGCAGAGAAAGATGCCCAGGGGACTGAAATGGAAGGATAAGAAGGATGACTTCATGTAAGTCAACAGGAAAGGAATTTTGAGAAGGAAGCAGAGGTGTTAGTGCTGAGTGCCAGGGAACATGAATTTCCATGGATTCAGATCAAGGTCTCAGATCAAGGTCTTGGACAGGACAGATACAGGTGCACAGAGGTTGCGGGTTGGACATATGGAGTGCTGTGTGTCTGTGTGTTGGGGAGTGGGGTTTCCATGGTATGTGGGTCCTACGGTTCAGAGTGGAGATCACTCTGGAATCACCCAGAGTACACTGCAGGTGAGGGGAAGATGTGTTTTGTGCTAGTGTGCAGTGACTGAGCCTGGGAGGTGTTGGGGGACCTGAAGGCTGGGTTGGTCAGGGGACAGAGAGAGTGGGAGGTAAGGGCATGGAAGACTGAAAGCACAGGCAGTAGAAGGGACAAGTAGGTGGTGAGACCCTGTGTGACACGGTAAGATGGGGAGCCGAGTGGTCTGCGTCAAGAGGGAGGGAGAGAAATTAACTCTGAGCATGGAGGAACCACTCTTTCTTAAAAAAAAAAAAAAGGAATGAATATGGGGTATCAGGGATCGTGGCACAGTCGTGGCTTGGGGATGGCATGGAGGTTTGCTGGCACATTCCAAACAGCTGGCTTTTAGATGGATCTCCCAGAGTTTCCTTCCAGATCCTCAGAGGCCTGCGAACGGAAGGGGTCCATGGCGGGCTGGGAGAAGTTGCAGCCTCTCCCTCTTCTCCTGCCATTCTGATCCTGAAGTGCTCAGCCATTTGAGTTAATCTCCAGTGAGAGTCCCTTAGAATCATTCTTGCACGAGGAATGCTCAGTCGCTTAGTCATGTCCAGCTCTTTGCAACCCCATGGACTACAGCCTACCAGGTTCCTCTGTCCATGGGCTTTTCCAGGCAAGAATACTGGAGTGTCCCACTCCAAGGGATCTTCCCGACCAAGGGATTGAACCCTCATCTCCTGAGTCTCTTGTATTGGTAGGCGGATTCCTTACCACTGAGCTACCAGGGAAGCTCCTGCAGGAGGAATAGTTGATCTGTTCATTTCTGAAACAGTTGGTCTGTTCACTTCTGTTTTTATACTGTTTGGGGAGAAACTGAGTCCTGGAGACTTCAGATGACCTGTGGGGCAATCAGGGCTCAGTTTAAGTCATTGTAGGTGCTCCTGACAGATCTTCAATTGTGGGCACATTTCCAATACTTAGTCCAAACACAGGCCTGTATGTCTGGCGTGTAGGTAACACTTGCTTTGATTCACCACACAGCAGTCCAGGGAGGACACTTAGTTGATGTGCTCATCCCCTGGAGTAGGGAAGGCTTTGGGAGAGTTGGTGTCTTCTAGGCCATTTCTTCCCCAGTCCCCTACCTGACTTTTCTTCTGCCTTGGGTGTTTTAGCCCCAGCTATTCCCACCATGCTGTCTACTGAGCACCTGTGAAGAAAAGAGTCCTTCTAAAGCCTCATTCAAGGTATGGTTAGGGAGTTTGGGATCGACCTGTACACACTCCTGTATTTAAAATGGATAACCAATGAGGACTTATGTACTGCACAAGGAACTCTGCTCAATGTTATGTGGCAGCCTGGACGGGAGGGGAGTTTAGGGAAGAATGGATACGTGCATGTGTATGGTTGAGTCCCTTTGCAGTCCTCTTCAAACTATCACAATGTTGTTAATCGGTTATACTTCAATACAAAATAAAGCCTCATTTGATTCTTTTGCTCGGTGGGGGTACTGTGAGGTTCAGCCCTAAGGGGCCCAAGTGGAGGAACCTCTGGCTGACCTTGGCTGGTGGTTCCCAGATACAGTCCTAGGAGAACTGGCAGCATCCCTGGAGAATGTGCTAGAAATCGAATCCTCAGCCTTCCTCCTCCTAACTGAGAGAGGAACTCCAGGGTGGGCCCACTAGGCTCAACTCCAAGAACCACTTGCTGACACCAACATGTTCAATTCAATGTTTTCTTTCGTCCAGTGTCAACCAGGCAGACATGTGGACCCCCTCCCCTTGCCCTAGGGAGTAGCCCTGAGGGATTACGGGTGGGCCTTACCATCATTGCTCAGAAATTGTCCCTTTAAAAAGTATGGCCCCTCCTGGTCCTGGCCTGTCTTTTTGAGAATTGGGGAAAGAAATACAGGAATGAAATAAGTGGAAGGGATGGAGGAGGAGAAAACACAGTTCCTGGAGCAATAAAACCTCAAAAACTGCTGTGGGAAAATTTCCCAGTCATGGTGGATTAAAAACACGCGTCCAGATGAGCCGCTCTAAGTAGCAAAGAGTGGCTGAGAGCAAAGCGGAACATTAGGAACTCTGGCTGTGGTTGGCCACCAAGGTCTCCTCACACATCTGTCAGGGCTTCTGATCTGATGTGGCCTGCTTCCAACCTGCAAACTGCGTGTGCATGCCACACACACACACACACATGCACATGAGCAAACACACATACAGATGTAGATACACACATGCACACTC
Source organism: Bison bison bison (assembly GCF_000754665.1). Taxonomy (NCBI): domain Eukaryota; kingdom Metazoa; phylum Chordata; class Mammalia; order Artiodactyla; family Bovidae; genus Bison; species Bison bison. Next base: position 988,718 of record NW_011494781.1, on the reverse strand, counting down.
AGATATACACAGGCACATACATGTACACACAGAGACACACATGCACACACACACAAGTGTCAGTTCAGTTCAGTCGCTCAGTCGTGTCTGACCCTTTGTGACCCCATGAATCGTAGCAGGCCTCCCTGTCCATCACCAACTCCCGGAGTTCACTCAGACTCAGACTCACATCCATAGAGTGGATGTGAGTAGGCACATGTGTAAGCACACACGTATATATACTCAGATACACACAGACACACACGCACAGACACATATATACACACACATGCAGGCACACACACATATACACATGCACACTCAGATACACACAGACACACACATATAGACACACATATATACACACTCTCATACACACAGATACACACTCATGGACACCCACACAGACACACAGATGGGCAAAGACCAGATCTGGGGCTCCGTTTGTAGCTCAGCTGAAGGCTTTTATCAAAACAAATGCTGCATCTCTCATCTTTCAGTCTCTGCCCAGGCTCTTCAGCACCCCAGGGCCACAAGGGGTGGGGTTTACAATGGAAAATAGAAGCAGGACTCTGTATGCCGTGTCACCTGTGGGCTTGGTGGCCCTGCTCTCCAGGAGGTGTGGTGACAGAGGCCGGCTGTCACTGGAACTCAAGAGGTGGCAGGAAAGGTGCCTTGTGTGTGATGAAGCCTGGAGTCAGTCCTTGGAAGCAAGAAATCCTGGAAACTCTCAGCAGCGTCCAGGGGATTCTGGGTGGTGAAAGAGCCCACACTTGGGCTGGTCTCTACAGAGCCTAGTGAGGGCATTTGGGCAGGCAGTCAGGCGTTTTTGGTGTCTGGGAAGATGGTACGCTCATACTTCCTGCAGAGCCCTGTAGTGCTACAGAGCAGAGGTGGCAACATTTGGAAACTTTGAGAAAGCTTCGTGGTTCCATGCAGGCAGCTGGGGTTGACAGTGGTGGGAGTGCGTGCTACTTACAGAAGACATAGCAGGCAGCTGAAGCCTGAATTCAGGCCCACGCTTCTATGTATTCCCCGGTCTCTGCAGTTCTGCATGCTAGATTTTAGATTAGTCTAAGTGGATAAAACAAGCAGGCTTAATATTAACTGGGGAATCTTGAAATCCTCTGAAGGTTTCTGTGCGGTGTGACTATTAGTAGCAAGTGACTGTTACCAGGCTGTAATTTTCAGTTCTGTGTGAAGGAGTACTCCTTCCTCTTCTGAAGGTTCTGCTCTTCACACATTGAGGGAGCTCTCTGAAGGATCATGGTGCCACCCTGGCATTATCTAGACTAGGAGGCCATCCCACCTTGAACAAGGGCAGAGCTAGAATTAGTGAGGACCAGGTAAGGTGGCTGAGGTCTCTAGGGTGCCCCGAAGGCCTTGTGAGCAAGAAGCCAGGCCAGGATCTTGAGACCATGGGGTTTTGCTTTCTACTCAACTGATGTTGAAACTTTGGAGAGGATTCCAGAATGAACCATAAGATTTTTTCTATATCCTTCAGCCAGAGTTTCCTGTAATAACAGTTATGCCCATGAAAAAATTGCGAGAGAACAGGGGTCTTGGTTCTCAGAAGCCTGGGGTCTCAGCCTGGCCGTGGCTGCTCCATCTCTGAGACAAATCCATCTCCAGCTTCTCTTAGTTCTAGAATGCATCCTTCTACAAATACAGGGGCTCATGGAGCCCCACAACCTCAATTCTTTTTGAAATTCAACTCCTTTGTGTGGAGTGTCTAGTAATTGCCCTGGGCAGAGTCTGGGACGATTCTCAGTTTTAGTCTTATTCTAAAACTTCAGTTCAGTTGCTCAGTCGTGTCCAACTCTTTGTGACCCTACGTACGGCAGCACACCAGGCCTCCGTGTCCATCAGCACCTCAGATGGTGTGGCTTAAATAACAGAAATGTATTTTCTCAAAGTCCTAAAGTCTGCAAGTCCGAGATCAAGGCATGAGCAAGGCTGGCTTCTCCTGAGGCCTCCCTTGTTGGCTTGAAGACCACTGTCAACATGTCACATGGTCTTCCCTCTGTGTGTGGGTTCTCATCTCCTGTTCTCATAAGGACACTGGACATGCTGGATTAGGGCCCACCCTAATGTCCTCATCTTACATTAACCCCCTCTGCAAAGGCCCTGTCTCCAAACATAGTCACAGTCTGAGGTCCTTCAGGTTAAGATTCCAGCATATGGATTTTGGGGGATGTCCTTTTAGCCTATAATGGTGAGTGGGCCTGTTTGAGAGGGTGCCTGTCCCCTCCCTCCTCCAACATTCAACGCTGCTCTCAGAAAGTGCCTGATCTAAATCTCCCCAGAGAGAGAGAGAGACAGTGGGAGACAGAGACAGAGAGACAGAAGTGCCAGGCTTCAACCCTGTGCCGTGTGCTCAGCAGAAAACCTGTTTAAAGGGAGCAGATGCTCCCTGCACTCCTGATCTCACACTGAGTCTGTTTAATATAATTGACCTTGGCTCGTGCACTCACCCTTAGCCCACCATGTCACTCAGCCATGGTTGAGGCTCTTACGGCTCTGACAGTTTCTCAGAGGGTCCCCAGCAGGATGCAGCTGTGTCGGCCCACGGCTCTCACCTGCTCTTTCACATCTGCCTCATGGCCTCTGGCTTTCCTCTCTTTCCTTCCCCACTTCCCCACTTTCCCCAGCATCCGGACTCATGTCTCAGAGGACTTTAGGGGGATTCAGACTAAGACAGTGTGGACTATGGATGACATGCACCCCCATCTTGGCTGTGAACTATGGGGAAGGATTTGTTTACATCTCTCACTGATAGTATCCTTTGGCCTCCAGTTGGCACTGACATGTCACTGCTGTGTTAACTGCCTCTGTGCCCTGCTACTGAGGGTGACAATGAGAGTGGGACTTTGTGGTACTAACTGGAGTTTCAACCCATACGCAGCACACATGGAAAATGACCAGAGGGGCTCACTGACAGCAAATGAGGCCGAATGTGCTTTCTCTCTCTCTCTTTTATTTTCTTTTTCTCCTAATTCATTTTCTATATAAAAATGTGATAAAATGTACATATCATAAGATTTATCATCTTACGTATACAGTTCAGTGGCATCAAATGCATTCACATTGTCGTACAATGGGGTGATGACCACTATTCGTCTCTGGAACTCTTTTCATTTTGGAAAACAAACATGTGTCACCATTCAACACGAACTCCTGACCTACTGTATAGCACAGGCAACTATACGCAGTATTTTGTAATAACTTATAAGGGAACAGAATCTGAAAAGGAATTCAGATTTCCTTTTGTGTTGTATCCCTGAAACTAGCATGATACTGTAAGTCAGTTATATTTCAATTAAAACAAAAATCACTAAATCTGCCTTCTCTCTTCCCCCCAGACCCTGGCACCCACCATTCTACTTTCTGTTTCTATGAATTTGATTATTCTACACCTCTCATATTAGTGGTATCATATAGTATTCGTCCTGTTTCTGGTTTCTCTCCTTAGCATGATGTCCTCAAGGTTCATCTATGTAGAAGCACGTGTTTTTAAAGCTGAATAATATTCCATTTTGTGGATATACCACATTTTATTTATTTGTTCTTCAGTGGATGTTGGGGTTGCTTCCACTTTCTGATTGTTGTGAATAATGCTGCTATGTACACTGGGTGTTCAGACAGTTCTTTGAGACCCTGCATTCAATATTTTTTGGTAAATACCTAAAAATAGAAATATTGGATCATATGGGAGTAAAATGTGCTTTTAATAATTTTCAAAGATTGTAAATATCAATAGTATCTGCTGGGTCACAAATACATCTTCAGATAAAGGATCTGTGGACATTAGTATAAGAAAAACCACTTGTCCTGGTTTAGTTTCCCACAGAAACAGACCCAAGATGGTGGCTTGGGTGCAGAAGTGGGATGTGATCCTGTGAGGGTGGAAAAGTAAGCCCCCCACCAGGGAAGGCAAGAAAGAGGGTGCCCACTGCCTGGTTACACTACTGGGTGCAGTCCTGCCTTTCCTGGATGACCAAGGAGAGGTACCTCCCCAGGCAAGGAGGGCTCTCATTGTCTCAGGGAATCCTAGCAAGACCAGCTGTCTGTGGGCTGTTTATTGTCACCATGCACTGAGATTCAAAACAGTGCAGCTCCCTAGAAAAACATGTTTGTTCCAAACAGCGGTTCTGTTTACTCTTGAATTGTAATCATATTGATGCCAAATTGACATGCAATATTACTTATGCTTTATTCAAAATCATCTTCTACATGGAAGTTAATTTGAAAGATTCCAGTGACACAGTGACCCAACAAACATTTCTTTCAAAAGGAAGCTCATAACGGCTCAGAATCATTTCCATTCCATTCTCATGAGGTGCACAACTCCCACAGTCATACATGACCTTGTTTTTAAACAGTCGTTTGAAATAAACAGTGATAACTCAGTGGTTTAAAAAAAAAAAAGACCAAGAATCAGCTCTAGAGTTATCACCGCTTTGTCCTTCTATGGGCACTCACAGCAACAGTGAACTCTCAGGTGTAAGGGCAGATTTTAGTGCATTTGTTTCATTTCATGATGATTTTTGATATTTTTACCATAGAAAACATACCTGTAAATATACATGTTCTCATATCCCTGACTCATGTTCTCACTCTGAAATGGGTCCTGGGCCTGGGCAGAGGTGCCTGGTGTCTGGTGTTTTTTCGAGTGGAAGATGAACTCATAGCTGCAGCAGAGGGAGGCCTGGCTGTTAACGACCATTGCCTTAGGGTGAGATGAAACTGCTCCTGCCTCGTAAGGATCTTTCTCTCTGTCTGTGAAGGAAGATAAGGGGACTGCCTGTGTGAGGGCACCTGGGAGCTAGTCAGGACCCTGACACCCCAGAACTGCCCACCCCGGGGTGGTATTTTGCTGATGATCCAACCCGGATATGTTTATGTGATTATATTTGTTTCTTTGAGAAATGGATTATTTCCTGCCATTCTTGTAAACGAGAGTGTCACAGTCATCAGAGACTGCAGCCCTCCAACGTGAGCCTCCTGTATCCTCTTAGGTCACAAACAGTTCTCACTTTCGGCCACAAGCACAATTGATCTGGAAAGACTGAGCATGTGTGGCTCAGGATGATTGGACTGTAAACTTGAGGTAGCATCTCATCTGATCCTGGCTAAGCTGATCCTCTGCAACCTCTGAACTTGCTAGAAGGTTCCAGAATCTCCAGGGTAAGGGTGGCTGGAGAGAGAAAATGGATGGAAGAACCCCGCTGGGGTTCAGGGGCTCTCTGCTGTTCCTTCTCTAGGCCCCCTGAATGTGCTCTGGGTAGATGTGGTTTCCAGTGGCTCCTACAGCCCATGTGGTATAGGTGACCTATGGAATTTCAGGCCTCTGTGCCCCTCCCCTTCCACCAGTGTGAAGGACAGCCCCTCTACCTCTCATCCTGTATGTTTCCTTGGTGGGGGACTCAGACCCAGGCCACAGTGTCCTGACTATAGACAACACTTGTTATGCTCTCAGAGTGGTCCCTCTGGGCCTAGAATCCGGCAGTGTCACTCTCCCTCACCCATCAGGCACCCCAAGGCATTTTGAAATCGACTTGGACAATCTTAATAGCATGAGACATTTTGGAAAACAAACAAACAAAAAACTTTACCCTTGATCTTCCCTCCCGCTTATTTTTTATTCATTTAATTTTTTTTTTTTTTTTTTTAGAAATCTAGGGAAGGGCTTTGAAGTGTCCTAGAGCCTTGAGGTGGGAAGGGGTGGAATTCCTCTGTCTGGGCTCAGCAGGCTTCTCTGTCAGGAGCAGATGGATTGGGGCACCCGCAACAATAGCAGCAAATGCAGCCCAGTCCTCTCCTTTGATGTGCGAAGATTAAACATCGTGTCAAGTGAGTGCTGGAAGCTGGACTGAAATGTGATAATATGGAAGCCTGATACCTTAGGGCCAAAGCCTTATAAAGATAAAAATCAGATTATTAATGACAGTTTCCAGTTTAAAAAAAAAAGCCTTAAGATGTGTTTGATCAGCAGGTTCCAGGCAGACACCCCTGCTTGAGAACACATGCAGACCACATGCTTGCAAATGGAAAAGACCCAGTCTGGAAAGCAAAGGCTTTGGGAGCAGACTGGCCAGGAGAGCTGGGAGTCCTCAATGCCTCCACAGGAGGTTTGGCGAGAAGCCAGGGCCACTACCGAGAGGCCACCCCTCCAGGCGTGTCGCTCTCTGAGGGTGCCTGTGTGCTCTTTCCAGCTGTCGGGGAATCGCTGCGCAGAGATCTGAGTCTGGCTGCAGCCGCTGCCTGGAGGCTGTGAGGGGTGAGGGCAAGCGTTTCTCACATGGGGAAGAGACAGGTTTCTGCAAATCCCCTTCTATCTGATGTGTTCTTCCAGGAAGCTTATTTGCAGTGGATGGGGGGGTTGAGATTTGAGGAACCCCCATGGGGTAGGGTTTCACTGGCTGCCCTGGACCTAGAAAGCCTGTCCAAGATGTGTTTGCAAGAAGGCATGTTCCGTTCTCCAGCTGAGATGGTTTCAGTTAGGTGGTACACGAGGCACGTGGGGAAAAGGTCTCTGGAACTGTGAGGGGGAGGGGTGGACTCCAGACTGAGTGAGGTTCCCAGTGGGCGTGTGATGTGGGCCTCAGTTTTCTCAGCTGTAACTGCAGAGGGTCAACCCACACGATGACCCTGGTCCTCTGCCATCATGGCATTAGTCATCAACACCTCAGTGTAAATAGTCCCTAGGATCACTTTTGGGGGATGAGACTTGGTACAGACACTCAGATTAAGGAAAGGGATTGGAAGGGAAGTTTCTAAGTACAAGGATCTGCCTGGGCTGCAGGATTTTGGGAGCCCTGGTCAGGTAGCAGGATGACAGGAGAGGGGTTGAGAGCGAAAGCACAGATGTGTGAGGTGGGGGAGGTTCCAGGTGTCAGGGTCATTACCATCCTCTGGGCAGGGTGTTTCTCCATCGGAGCTTCACCACACTCCCAGGGGACACACAGACCCTGTCTCATTTGTCTTGGATCAGTAAACCGAGGCTCAGAGAGGTTGGATATCTTGAATCAGAATTTGAATCCCAGCCTCTTGAATCTAAGCTAGGTTTTGTGACCACAGAACATTTAATTTATCACTTGGATCAATCCAATTGCAAAACCCACTCCTGGTGTTGGCCCCTGGCCCTGGCTGCCCCTTTGCACTCCTGGTGGTGGTTTAGTCGCTAAGTTGTGTCTGACTCTTGTGACCCCATGAACTGTGCTCCAATAGGCTCCTCTGTCCATGTGATTTCCCAGGCAAGAATATTGGAGTGGATTGCCATTTCCTCCTCCAGGGAATCTTCCTGACTGAGGGATTTTCACCATTGATGGTGTGCAAAGGCAGCCTGGCCCAATGAGGGATTTGAGAGACTCCTGAACAATCTGTGGGCTTCCCTGGTGGCTCAAATGGTAAAGAATCTGCCTGTAATGTGGGAGACCTGGGTTCAATCCCTGAGTTGGGAAGATCCCCTGGAGAAGGGAGCAATGACCACACCAATATTCTGGCCTGGAGAAGTTCATGGACAGAGGAAACTGGTGGGCTGCAGTTCATGGGGTCGCAGAGTCAGACATGACTGAGTGACTTTCACTTTCACTGAACAATCTATTCACTCAGAGGAGATGGTACTGGCCTGTCAAGGTCACCTATGGAGATGTAGGGGCCATGGCACCAGCTGCATAGTGGTTCCAAGGACAGATGATAGGATGCTGGTATGGCATCACGGATCAGACTCAGAGCCTGCTTCCCAGTGTTCAAATGGGTCTTCCTTCCTCTGTCCCTCTGCTGGTCGTTGAAGGCAGGCAGGGAGCACACTTCCTCTGGATGTGTTGCTGGATGGCTTGAGCTAATGTATGATTGCCGAGTCTCGACCTGGTATGGCAGAATGCCCTCAAATGGTGATGGCTACTGAATACCCATTGATTGTATGACAGTTAGTGTGTGGGCTGGAAAGCAGAGCAGAGGTGTGGATGTTGGATTAAACACTTCTTGAGCACAGAGCAGAGCCTTCGTACCTTGCAGAATTGTTTTCAGGTGGGTCTTTATTGTGAGTTGGAGGATGATGGGCAGTGGGTGATGGGCACGCCCACACAGGGTCCTCCATGGAGCCAGGGCAGAAGTAGGCTGGGCATGGACGATCTCTAGCAACTGCACACATCTGCATATCACAGGAAGACAGGCTGGTCCTTGAGGATGTAGGAGGGCGCATGGGATGGAGAGCCACTTGATCTGCAATGATGACTCATTCTAGGAAGAAATGGGTCAGGGATGGAGGATGGACAATGTTGGTTATCTGCATCCTCTTGGTTGGAATGTAAGCGATGAGAGTTCAGCCTGCTTATGCACTTATGACTGTTCTTGTCCCCGTGAAATCACCGTGCAGGTGAAAAGGGCAGATCTTTTGCTCCTCTGGGGAATCCTGCTGTCAGCTGGACTTGAGAATCTGCTCCCCAAATGTGATATTTCAACTCCTGAAGAAATCTATATTGACCCATTTCTGCCTGTCACTGTCACATTGCATCCTCCTACATGCCCCTCTGCACCTACAGCCCTCAAGGACTCCAATCCACCCTTGAACACTGGGCCTTGAGCAATCTGGTCCTTTTCAGAGGTCTGGGCTCCCTATGAGGGCTGTGGCTCCTGCACCAGCTCTCTGCCCATCTCCTGGCAGACCTGTCTCAGGAAGTGTTGCTATTTCTGGCCCACGGTGGATCATACATTCCTCCTGGGCAGATGGATGTAGCGGGTCTCACTTTAAATGGGCCAGATTTTATTACTGTATCCCATGTGTGATGCCAGCTTTAAGAGGAGAGGTCTTCACATCTCTTTTTCGAGGGTGAATGAGGAGGGACTTCCCTGGTGGTCCAGTGGTTAAGACCCTGTGCTTCTATTGCAGGGGGCACCAGTTCAATCTCTAGTCAGGGAGCCAAGATTCTGCATGCCACATGGCACAGCCAAAAATACAAAGGTGAATTAGGAATGTTTCCAAACTGTTTGATGCCCATTTACCCAGAAACACATACATCAAGCATGGAGATCCACGACTACACAGCAGCTTCACAAGGTCTGCACTGTTTTCCCACAAAATGTTCAAAATGGGTGTGAGTCGCAGCCCAGATCCTGGACCTTCTCACAGCACAGGGGAGGGGAGGTGCCTGTCTCTCTGTTCCACCTGCCTCCAGGTATTCACATTCAATCTGCAGCCAAGTCTCTTCCTGTGTTGAAAAAGGGCTGAAAAACTATAGCCACAGTCACATTGTCACAATGAATCATAGATGTGGGTCATGCCTTGGGACAGATAAACAGGGTCGCAGTTCACATGGCACCAGAGCTAGCTGGCCCTGGGTGAAGCTTGTGTGATGAGACCTGACCTCACCTCCCACCCCACACCTCAGGGTCACCTGCCAGGATACACTCCTCTCATCCCGTCCCTTCTTATCGGGCTACATTTCGAAAATTGTGCTTATGCATTCCCTTCAATACTTCATCTATAATAAAAAAAAGTGGGGTGGGTGGAGAGGAATAAACTAAACTATAAGGATTGCCATACATACTACTATATATAAAATAGATAACTAATAAGGACCTGCTGTGTAGCACAGGGGACTCTGCTCACTGCTCTGTAAGGGCCTAAGGGAAAAGAATCTAAGAAAAGGGTGGATATAGGTATATGTATAACAGGTTAACTTGATTATACAGCAGAAACTAACACAACATAATCAACTATACGCCAATAAAAATTTTTATAAAAGTTTTTTTAAAAGTGGATTTCCAAAACTCAGGTCAAATGGACTCAGATGGCCTAAAACTGTGTCTAAGAATGAACAAAACTCCATATTCTTTAGGTATAAAATTCCACCCATCAGCCAAGTTGTCCATGTTATTATTGGTGTTGGAGAAGACTCTTGAGAGTCCCTGGGATTGCAAGGAGATCCAACCAGTCCAACCTAAAGGAAATCAGTCCTGAATATTCATTGAAAGGAAAGATGCTGAAGCTGAAACTCCAATACTTTGGCCACCTGATTTGAAGAACTGACTCATTTGCAAAGACCCTGAGGCTGAGAAAGATTGAAGGCAGGAGGAGAGGAGAATGACAGAGGATGAGATGGCTGGATGGCATTACTGACTTGATGAACATGAGTTTGGGTGAACTCTGGGAGTTGGTGATGGACAGGGAGGCCTGGCGTGCTGCAGTCCATGGGGTCATAAAGAGTCAGACATGACTGAGCGACTGAACTGAACTGAACTGATGGATAGTAGTCTGCCAGGCTCCTCTGTCCATAGGATTTTCCAGGCAAGAATACTGGAGAGGATTGCCATTTCCTTCTCCAGGGGATCTTCCCAGTCCAGGAATCAAACTCACGGCTCCTGCATTGGCAGCTGGATTCTTTACCACTGAGCTACCTGGGAAGCCATATCCTATAAAAAGAAGGTGCTTCCAGGCCAGCCAACCACAGAACCCTCCACACACATTCTGCTCCAGTCTGGCTTCTCTTTTTCCTTCTCTAATTTAAGTCTGGTGAGTTAGTTGCAGGATCAGTATTGGTCACAAAGTCTCCCTTGCTACTAAACTGATGCAATACACTTGCCTCTAACCGTGAAGGGTCAAGTGAAGCATCATTTAATTTCCACTACCCTTATTTTAAAAGACCCTGATGCTGGGAATGATTGAAGGCGGGAGGAGAAAGGGACGAAACAGAGGATGAGATGATTGGATGGCATCACTGACTCAATGGACATGAGTTTGAGTAAACTCCAGGAGGCGGTGATGGACAGGGAAGCCTGGTGTGCTGCGGTCCATGGCGTCGCAAAGAGTCGCATACGACTGAGTGACTGAACTGAACTGAACTGACCCTTACTTCAGTTTAAAATTTTCTGACTTTGACATTAAACAGTATTAGATATCAGCTACAAAATGTATGACCAAAGATAGACTATCTTACAACATAAAAGATAGCATCCCATGTATTTCAACATAGTAGCATTTGGTCTGTCAACCCATGTTCCTGGCCAAATACAGAAAAAGTGATGTGCTTTGCCAAAGCTGGTTTGGGCATTTGAATAATACTGTTCTTGTGATGAGATTCTGTAAGAACATCTTCTGTCAGACTGAGCTCCCTAGCTCACATCTCCAAAGGCTTTTCATGTCCAAGTCTGCTGAAGCACTTGGCAAGCACCCTCTTTACTGTGCTCTGAGCAGGAACTGAGGATGGGTTTCCCAGATGAAGGAGCATCAAGAGGGTGGCAGGCTGGTGGCCAGCATACTGGCCCTGGGCCAGGAGGAAATAAATGAAACCAGAGTCAGAATCACAGTGCTGCCTAGGGACACCCTCTCCCTCTGCCTGGGCTCCCTGGGTAATTAAGAGGCAGCTGGATTCAGAGAGCTAGCTTGACACCGGGTGGAATCAGAGATTCATGTCCCGGCTTGAGTGCAGAGTGTCCTGTGCAAAGCCTGGGTGGTCACTGGGCATCTCTCCACTGGGCAATGCCATGCTTCCTTTCAAAAGCTCATTAGAGACTCCCCTCTTTTCCAAAGGCATGGAGCTATTTCATGTGCTGTTTTCAATTTTCCATGATATGACTCCAAAGAGCCTGTGATGACGAGAGGGTGTGTTTGTGAAACTGAAGGAGTCTCCCAGACCACAGTTCTGTAGACAGCGTCTCACTGAGTTGGGATGCAGAGGCTGGGAGCAGACAGCAGCACACTGTTTTCAATTCTCAGCCTGGCTCTGCATCTGAATGCAAGTGGTGTGCACCGTGTTCTAGGAAGAGCTGAAGGTCAAGTTTGATGCTGGCTTTTAAAAAATGGGGAAAATCAAACACAGATTCCTGAAATATTAGCAACCCCAGGGCTCTGGGGATTTGGAAAAGAGGATGTGGGAAGACCTTGGACCTGACTATTCTTCTCTTTAAATTGATTAATTTCTCACCTTTCTCTCCTTCTTCCTGCTTTTCCACTAGACACCTGGTCAGGCATCTTTGCTGCCCTGGGACGGGCAGTGTCACAACTGCAATTGCCAGTTGGTTAGACTGGTGTGAGTACCAGAGGTCTGGCTCAGTTCCCCCACTCTGCTCCTGTTCTCCTTCTCCCACTACTCCTCTGGGTACCAAGGAAGAGAGCCCTGGGTGCATGCATGAGTCTAGACGTCTGCAGACTTCTCTGTTTATTATATTGTATTATATTGCATTATATTGTATGTGTGTGCTCAGACATGTCTGAGTGTTTGTGACCACATGGACTGTAGCCTGCCAGGCTCCTCTGTCCATGGGTTTCTCCAGGCAAAAATACTGGAGTGGGTTCCCATTTCCTACTCCAGGGGATCTTCCTGACCCAGGGATCAAACCCAGGTCTTTGTGTCTCCTACATCAACGGGAGGATTCTTTACCACTAGCACCGTCTCTTTATGCTGGTGTCCTAATGCTCCAGCCCCGCCTTCTCCAGGTGTGAACACTGGACAACTTTCTGCCTGTTTTCACTCTCATTGTTTGCTCCACCCGCTTGCTTCTTCTTGAGAAGTAAGGCCCTGTGGCCATACTGACCTGTGCAGAGACCTTTGTGCAGGCTGAGTAGTGAGGAGGCCTTCCTGTGACTGAAAGGTGACTCTGTTTCTCACATGTAGCATCATGTTTTGAGAGAATGAATAAGCCTGGGAAGCCAAAAGGAGCCAAGTCCCTGGAAAAAGTTCATATCAGTGCCTTCTGTGTCAATATTCTTTTAAACTCTTTCCCAGTTTGCATCAGAAAAGAGGTCATGCCTAAAGAGGGTGATCAGTGAACTTGCAGAGTGTTACTGACCTGCCTGGAAGGTTGTGATCTCCAAGGCAGTCACAAAACCTGTTGGGTCTCAGGGCACAATAGTCATGAAGGGTGACCCCACTGGCCAGACTCTTATTGTCTATGGAATATCTGCTGAATGAACAAAGCAGCTGGGAGTCTGAACCCAGAAGCGAGGCCCAGGAAAGACCCTGGAGTTAACTACACAGAAGCGCATGTCCTAGCATGGGACTGTTGGATGGAGGGATGGACATCAGGCTCTGGCAAGGTGGTGCTCACAGCTGGGTAAATGTTCCGGTCACCCAACTCCAATGTGTGTGTGTGGGGGGGGAGGTTTCCAATACAGCCAAGCAATTCTCTGAGACTAGCTGGGGGCCCTACAATCAACTGAACTCTGACACTGTTGATCCAGAGGTAGCATCAGATTCCACAAGTTAAGGGCTCAGTAGTGCAAGACTGTCCCCATGTCCCCTCAGAGGCCAGTTTCAAGTTCAGGTTGTCACCTGGGCTTCTGGAACAGACTGGATATAGGTTTCCCAAGTCTAGCAAACTAATCCTTAGAATTTGATTAGTTTGCTAGAATGACTAGATTACTAGCTTACTGATTTATTATAAACTGTGGAAAATTCTGCAAGAGATGGGAATACCAGACCACCTGACCTGCCTCTTGAGAAATCTGTATGAAGGTCAGGAAGCAACAGTTAGAACTGGACATGGAACAACAGACTGGTTACAAATAGGAAAAGGAGTACATCAAGGCTGTATATTGTCACCCTGCTTATTTAACTTATATGCAGAGTACATCATGAGAAACGCTGGACTGGAAGAAGCACAAGCTGGAATCAAGATTGCTGGGAGAAATATCAATAACCTCAGATATGCAGATGACACCACCTTATGGCAGAAAGTGAAGAGGAACTGAAAAGCCTCTTAATGAAAGTGAAAGGGGAGAGTGAAAAAATTGGCTTAAAACTCAACATTCAGAAAACAAAGATCATGGCATCCAGTCCCATCACTTCATGGGAAATAGATGGGGAAACAGTGGAAACAGCGTCAGGCTTTATTTTTTTGGGCTCCAAAATCACTGCAGATGGTGATTGCAGCCATGAAATTAAAAGACGCTTACTCCTTGGAAGAAAAGTTATGACCAACCTAGATAGCATATTGAAAAGCAGAGACATTACTTTGCCAACAAAGGTCTGTCTAGTTAAGGCTATGGTTTTTCCAGTGGTCATGTATGGATGTGAGAGTTGGACTGTGAAGAAAGCTGAGCACCAAAGAATTGATGCTTTTGAACTGTGGTGTTGGAGAAGACTCTTGAGAGTCCCTTCGACTGCAAGGAGATCCAACCAGTCCATTCTGAAGGAGATCAGCCCTGGGATTTCTTTGGAAGAAATGATGCTAAGGCTGAAACTCCAGTACTTTGGCCACCTCATGCAAAGAGTTGACTCATTGGAAAAGACTCTGATGCTGGGAGGGATTGGGGGCAGGAGGAGAAGGGGACGACAGAGGATGAGATGGCTGGATGGCATCACTGACTCGATGGACGTGAGTTTGGGTGAACTCCGGGAGTTGGTGATGGACAGGGAGGCCTGGCGTGCTGCAATTCATGGGGTTGCAAAGAGTCGGACACGACTGAGTGACTGACCTGATCTGATCTGAGCCTTCAAAGGGTCCTGCTGGGTTTCAGATTCATGCTACAAAATAGATTAAAAAGGTGTTTCTAGAGGACAGTTCAGTTCAGTTCAGTCACTCAGTCGTGTCCGACTCTTTGCGACCCCATGAACTGCAGAACGCCAGGCTTCCCTGTCTATCACCAACTCCTGGAACATACCCAAACTCATGTCCATTGAGTCGGTGATGTCATCCAACCATCTCATCTTCTGTTGTCCCCTTCTCCTCTTGCCCTCAATCTGTCCCAGCATCAGGGTCTTTTCCAATGAGTCAACACTTTGCATCAGATGGCCAAAGTACTGGAGTTTCAGCTTCAACGTCAGTCCTTCCAATGAACACCCGGGACTGATCTCCTTTAGGATGGACGGGTTGGATCTCCTTGTAGTCCAAGGAACTATCAAAAGTCTTCTCCAACATCACATTTCAAAAGCATCAATTATTTGGTGCTCAGCTTTCTTTATAGTCCAACTCTCACATCCATACATGACTACTGGAAAAACCATAGCCTTGACTAGATGGACCTTTGTTGACAAAGTAATGTCTCTGCTTTTTAATATGCTGTCTAGGTTGGTCATAACTTTCCTTCCAACGAGTAAGCATCTCTTAATTTCATGACTGTAATCACCATGTGCAGTGATTTTGGAGCCCCCCAGAATAAAATCTGTCACTGTTTCCACTGTTTCCCCATCTATTTCCCATGAAGTGATGGGACTGGATGCCATGATCTTTGTT
>NW_011494781.1:972234-973462 GCF_000754665.1 Bison bison bison | reverse complement strand
TTGACGTACTCCTTTTCCTATTTGAAACCAGTCTGTTGTTCCATGTCCAGTTCTAACTGTTGCTTCCTGACCTGCATACAGGTTTCTCAAGGGGCAGGTCAGGTGGTCTGGTATGCCCATCTCTTGAAGAATTTTCCACAGTTTATTGCGATCCACACAGTCAAAGGCTTTGGCATATCAATAAAGCAGAAATTGATGTTTTTCTGGAACTCTCTTGCTTTTTTGTTAATCCAGAGGATGTTGGTAATTTGATCTCTGACTTCTCTGCCTTTTCTAAATCTAGCTTGAACATCTGGAAGTTCATGGTTTACGTACTGTTGAAGCCTGGCTTGGAGAATTTTGAGCATTACTTTACTACCGTGTGAGATGAGTGCAATTGTGCAGTAGTTTGAGCATTCTTTGGCATTGCCTTTCTTTGGAATTGGAATGAAAACTGACCTTTTCCAGTCCTGTGGCCACTGCTGAGTTTTCCAAATTTGCTGGCATAATGAATGCATCACTTTAACAGCATCATCTTTTAGGATTTGAAATAGCTCAACTGGAATTCCATCACCTCCACTAGCTTTGTTTGTAGTGATGCTTCCTAAGGCCCATTTGACTTTGCATTCCAGGATGTCTGGCTCTAGATGAGTGATCATACCATCATGATTATCTGAGTCATGAAAACCTTTTTTGTACAGTTCTTCTTTATATTCTTGCACCTCTTCTTAATATCTTCTGCTTCTGTTACGTCTATGTCATTTTTGTCCTTTATTGTGCCCATCTTGCGTGCAACATTCCCTTGGTATCTCTAATTTTTTTGAAGAGATCTCCAGTCTTTCGATTCTATATTTGCCCTGATCACTGAGGAAGGCTTTCTTATCTCTCCTTGCTATTCTTTGGAACTCTGCATTCAGATGCCTATATCGTTCCTTTTCTCCTTTGCCTTTAGCTTCTCTTCTTTTCACCACTATTTGTAAGGCCTCCTCAGACAGTCATTTTGCCTTTTTGTACTTCTTTTTCTTGGGGATTGTCTTGGTTCCTGCTTCCTGTACAATGTCACAAACCTCTGTCCATAGTTCATCAGGCACTCTGTCTATCAGATCTAATCCTTTGAATCTATTTCTCACTTCTACTGTATAATCATAAAGGATTTGATTTAGGTCATAGCTGAATGGTTTAGTGGTTTTCCCTACTTTCTTCAATTTATGTCTGAATTTTGCAATAAGGAGTTCATGATCTGAGCCAC
>NW_011494781.1:971782-972134 GCF_000754665.1 Bison bison bison | reverse complement strand
AGTAATGTCTCTGCTTTTTAATATGCTGTCTAGGTTGGTCATAACTTTCCTTCCAACGAGTAAGCATCTCTTAATTTCATGACTGTAATCACCATGTGCAGTGAAATTGGAGCCCCCCAGAATAAAATCTGTCACTGTTTCCACTGTTTCCCCATCTATTTCCCATGAAGTGATAGTACCAGATGCCATGATCTTAAGTTTTCTGAATGTTGAGTTTTAAGCCAACTTTTTCAGTCTCCCTTTTCACTTTCGTCAAGAGGCTCTTTAGTTCTTCGTCACTTTCTGCCATAAGGGTGGTGTCATCTGCATATCTGATGAGATTGATATTTCTCCTGGCAATCTTGATTCAAGC
>NW_011494781.1:963463-971682 GCF_000754665.1 Bison bison bison | reverse complement strand
TCTGTCCATAGTTCATCAGGCACTCTGTCTATCAGATCTAATCCTTTGAATCTATTTCTCACTTCTACTGTATAATCATAAAGGATTTGATTTAGGTCATAGCTGAATGGTTTAGTGGTTTTCCCTACTTTCTTCAATTTATGTCTGAATTTTGCAATAAGGAGTTCATGATCTGAGCCACAGTCAGCTTCTGGTCTTGTTTTTGCTGACTGTTTAGAGCTTGTCCATCTATGGCTGCAAAGAATATAATCAATCTGATTTCAGTGTTGACCATCTGGTGATGTCCATGTGTAGTGTCTTCTCTTGTGTTGTTGGAAGAGGGTGTTTGCTATGACCAGTGCATTCTCTTGGCAAAACTCTATAAGCTTTTGCCCTGCTTCATTCTGTGTTTCAAGGTCAAATTTGTCAAATTTGTTTCTTGACTTCCTACTTTTGCATTCCAGTCCCCTATAATGAAAAGGACATCTTTTTTGGGTGTTAGTTCTAGAAGGTATTGTAGGTCTTTATACAACCATTCAACTTCTGCTTCTTCAGCATTACTGGTCGGGGCATAGACTTGGATTACTCTGATATTGAATGGTTTGCCTTGGAAACGAACAGAGAACATTTTGTCCTTTTTGAGATTGCATCCAAGTACTGCATTTCTCTGAGAGACTCATAGCCCTCATAGCTCTGAGAGACTGCTCCAAAGTGGCGGTGGGGGAAGGTCAATATATAAGATTTTGGTGAAGGGGGAGGTCAATATCATGAAGCACTCATTTTACAAAAGGTTTTTTGTTATTCATGAGGATCTGATGTCATCATTAAGGAATATAGTGCTTCTCTAGATATGAGGAGATGCAAGGATTGAGATCATAAAATCTGTTCCTAAAAACATCCAACTATCTAAAGACCTGTCCCACCGGATTCCCTGGAACACAGAGTGCCTCATTCCACCCTGAACTTCCTCAGGGGTTGTTGAAGGTTAGCAGCTATAGCAGCATGGGGTTCAATCTGTGTAGAGTCAGATGGCAAATGCCTTTGTTGGTCAGTCAGTGGCAATGCTCTTGGTAAGTACTAATTTATAGTTGACTAGCTGTTGAGCTTGAAACCTGAAATTTGTTGTACAGCAGATTTGACTGAACTTTGTCCCTGGTTCCTGGAAAGTATCTGCTAAATCCTTGGAATTTCCAGTGTCTTTCTTATTTGAGGTGGGTCTCCAACCATTCTTGTGATTATGCTAATAAGATGACTCAGGATGGGGGATGGTCACAGTTGGAAAACCACTATACCATAGGATTAGAGCATTGGGGCTTTGAGCCTAATGCTAGTGAAACCCTGTATTTTAGGCTGGGACTTGGACCCTTATGCCTGTTCTTTTAACTGAGATCATATACCTGGTGTCTCAGGACTTAATGAGTCTCAGGTTCTTGATATTGCATTGCAGAAAGAATTCAGTGAGAGACAAAGTGATATGTAAAAAGTGGATTTATTTAGAGAGAAACACACACTACAGACACAGTATGGGCCATCTCAGAAGGTGAGAGCAGCATCAGCGTATGGGACTGTCAGTTTTTTATAGGGGTGGGTAACTTCATAGGCTAATCAGTGGGAAGAGTACTGCAGCTATTTTGGACAAGGGGGTCAGAATTTCCAGGAATTGGAAAGCCACCCACTTTTTGGTCTTTATGTTGGCCTCAGAACTGTCATGGTACATGTGGGTGTGTCATTTAGCTTGCTGATGCATTACAATGAGTGGCTATTGAGGCTCAAGGTCTAGTGGAAGTCAACTCATCTGCCATCTTGAACCTATTTGGTGCCAGAGTCCAGCTCCAGCAGCCAGGGAATCAGCCTGAAGAGATGAGCAGTGTCAGTGGGGAATGATGCAGCCTCTGACTCAAGGTGCGGGACTGCATGTTTATTTCAAGTTTCAGGTTCTCTTTTATACTTTGACAAAAGCATTAGGTCAGAGGTTTGACATTTTCACTTCCCCCTCACCCATATTTATTGTCTCCAGAAATCATTGTTGCCCTTCAAACAGAGTTCCTGCTTCAGCGATTCTCTCAGAATCGTGTTTACTATCTATTATCTACTTCCTCTTATGTGTCCTATATCTAACTTGTGATTACATTGTAACTCATGCTTATGTCTGGGCTGCATACCACATTCCTCAGTTTATTTCTTATCTTTCTAAATCCTGTTTGCCCCTAGAATCTTAAGCTCACTATCTCTTAAAAGGTTTCTAGCTATTAATATCTCTAAAATTCCTAATCTCTATAAGCTATAGTAAAATGTGCTAACACTACAACATTCCTTAAACTTTTAGCTTCTAACTATTCTTAATTATTCCTAGACCCTAAACTCAACAAACTCCCTTTGCCATAAATATTTCCCTCACAAACAGGTCTCAGATAACAATCCTTCCCATGGCCTCAAGCTGCAGCCTATGTGCTCATCCTGGAATGTTCTTTGTAAAGATCCTTGAACAAATGTCAATGGTCAACTTTATAGATTATTCTCTGGGAACAACTGCAGAAGGCTTTGTGCCTTCTTATGCTCCTCTCAAGAACAATAAGCACCTTAACATTCTTTCCAGCCAACTCAACCGAAGAAAGGAAAAAACAAGTCAGAATCACAAGACCTAACTCCTTCATCCTGGGACCGTATCTGCAGGACGAGGAGAGAGGGTTGGGGCTGTGCCTCCATTTTGTCAGCAATGCCTAATGTGGCTCCCAACAATTTGGTTCTAATCAGTTTATGTTGTGTCCTCGGGCTATGAAATTAAAAGATGATTGCTCCTTGAAAGAATAGCTATGGCAAACCCAGACAGCATATTAAAAGGCAGAGACATCACATTGCCAACAAAGGTCCAAACAGTCAAAGCTATGGTTTTTCCAGTAGTTATGTATAGATGTGAGAGTTGGACCATAAAGAAGGCTGATTGCTGAAGAATTGATGCCTTCAAACTACAGTGCTGGAGAAGATTCTTGAGAATCTCTTGGACAGCAAGGAGATCAAACTAGTCAATCCTAAAGGAAATCTACTCTGAATATTCATTGGAAGGACTGACGCTGAAGCTGAAGCTCCAATACTTTAGTCATCTGATGTGAAGAGTTGATTCATTGAAAAGACCTTGATTCTGGGAAATATTGAGGGCAGGAGAAGGGGGCAACAGAGGATGAGAGGGTTGGATGGCATCACCGACTTGATGGACATGAGTTTGAGCAAGCTCTGAGAGAATGTAAAGAACAGGGAAGCCTGGTGTGCTGCAGCCCATGGGGTTGCAAAGAATCAGACATGACTGAGCTACTGAACAACAACAACAACCTCAGGCTAGATCATTCTTTTAGAGGTTATGCCCTGCCCCATTCCCTCCTGTTTAACTAGCAACCCAACCTCTGGGAATAGAGGCAGATGGAGACTGACTCAATCTCAGGGCCATTCACACAATTAAACCTACATGCTGAGACTCCAGTAGAAAACACTCACCTGAAGTTGAAAGCTGTGTGCCGAAGAATTGATGCTTTTGAGCTGTGGTGTTGGAGAAGACTCTTGAGAGTCCCTTGGACTGCAAGGAGATCCAACCACTCCATTCTGAAGGGGATCAGTCCTGGGATTTCTTTGGAAGGAATGATGCTAAGGCTGAAACTCCAGTACTTTGGCTACCTCATGTGAAAAGTTGACTCATTGGAAAAGACTCTGATGCTGGGAGAGATTGGGGGCAGGAAGAGAAGGGGATGACAGAGGATGAGATGGCTGGATGGCATCACTGACTCGATGGACGTGAGTCTGAGTGAGGAGTTGGTGATGGACAGGGAGGCCTGGCGTGCTGCAATTCATGGGGTCGCAAAGAGTCGGACACGACTGAGTGACTGAACTGAACTGAAGTTGGATCTGCTTCCCTGTGCTGGGAAGGGATGGATCCTGAGAACATGGAAGCTTTGTGTCTAGGAGACCCCACCACAAGCCCTGTACATTTTCTCCTTTGGCTGATCTTGAGTCATACCTTTTATAAGAAAATGGCAATCCTAATAAAGTGCTGTCCTGAATTCTTCAAGTTGTTCTAGTAAAGCATTGAAACTGAGGGTACCAAAGGAACTCCTGAATTTGTAGCAGGCTGGTCACAACAGCAAGGGCCTTGGGGGCCCCTGAGTTTTCAGCTGCCAATAGCAGTGAAGGCAGTTGTATAGAGGATGATGTTTCAGTTGGTAAAGTCTGACCTCATGCTGGTAGCCAGTGTGTCACAATTGCTCTGCAGCCTGGCATCTCTCAGGGTCAAGAAGCCATGGCCAAACACTGTGTCTTAAAATGCTCTTCGTCAGGTTATTTAAGTCTGTAGGTTAAATTGCTAGAAACTGTAAATATATATATATATATATATAGTAAGAGAAAACATGGTGCTGATAGTAATCTGTAAGTTGTTGATGAGCCTCAGATTCTAAGATCAGCGCTTTGGGGATTTGGCATCGGTACTAGACCACCCCTATTGGGTTTTACCGTCTCTCCCCAGAGCTCCTTCTGTGCTTGTTTATCCTGTGTTAGAATCCTCATCACACCTTACATGCACCTTCCTTTTCCCCCCAACCTCTGCTGCCGATGGTGGAGTACAGGTTTTGTTTACCTTAGTAACCCTGCTGAAAACAGGGGTGTGCAAGAGGCTGTGGTTCTGCAAAGACTCCACCAGCAATAAAGTTTGCCCAGAAAGGAATCCCACTTCATAGACACAACACTGTAGTTTACCATTGTGAGTGCTGCTGAACCCTTCCAGCATCTTAGCACCTCACCTCTGAAAGCTAATGAACCTGAGGCAGGTGGGGTCTGGGCTTGGTCTTGCACCCCTGCAACCTATGCTGGTGGGTCACTTCCTGACAGAGGAATCACAGGGAGTTCTTTGTGGCCCTGGGTCATTGTTCAAAGCCCTTTAAAGAATGCAGGGTTTCAAAGGGGAAGGGCAAGATAGTGGGGGTTAAGAAGTCCAAACTACTGTGTATAAAATAAGCTCCAAGAATATATTATAAAACATAGGGAATATAGCCAATATTTTATAATAACTATAAATGGAATACGGGGGCCTCCCTGGTGGCTCAGACTGTAAAGAATCTGCCCGCAATGAGGCAGACCTGGGTTTGATCCCTGGGTCGGGAAGATCCCCTGGAGAAGGGCATGCAACCCACTCCAGTATTCTTGCCTGGAGCATCCCATGGACAGAGGCGCCTTGTGGGCTACAGTCCATGGGGTTTCAAAGAGTCAGATGCAACTGAGTGGCTAACAAACACACACACACACATAAATGGAGTATAAGCTTTAAAATTTGTGAACCGTCTTGTTGTACACCTGAAACTTATATCATATTGCACGCAATCTTACCTCAATAAAAAATAAAAAAGAACAGAGGGTTTTAGCTTCACCTCTCCTGCATTCCTATCCTTTTTATTTCTGCTCCTAGTCAGCATCCTGCTGAAGCTGACAGTTCAGGAAGAGAGACGATTAGATACAAGTGTTTTTCCTGCCAACGCCTCCCGGGGAACGTTCCTGAATATCCTTAGCCAGACGACCTCCCTTCTCTGCTGCAGATTGTTTTCTGCTATCAAATGTTCTGCCAGCTGTGGCAGCTGGAGTTCAAAGCTGTCCCCTTGCAACAGAGAGTGTCCTTGGTGGGCTTTCTGGAGAACAGATTAATGCCTGGCAGTATGTGGCTCTCCAGGCAGCAGCCCTGTGTTGGCTTTTTCAAGGCAAATAAGAATCTACCAGAAAGAGTGATAAATCCTCCCTGGCACCAAGCCCTCAACCTTGGCTTTCACAAACTTGCTTCTGTAGAGTGGGCAGTCATAATCTGAGTGTTTGCTCATCCAGAGCTATTCCTCTGGATGAACCCAGAGAGGGCCAAGCGTAGTGTGCCCTGTGCAAGACCCAGGCCTCTGACCTAAGCAGCTTTCAAGAAGACTTCATGTGGTTGTAATCTGTCTGCCTGTGTACTTGATCCTATAAACTGACAGTTGGTATAGAACGACCCTTGCTTTGAAGCTGGGGGACACAGTGGAACTGTCAGAATGGAATTATACAGATGTAATAATGGCCAGATATGGTTAAGTGAAAAGTGCAACTAAGTGGTTGGGCAGAAAAGTCTTGTCACCTGGGGTTGGGCTTTTCTAGATCATTTGAGTATGTCTAGCATGCATGGAACTTCACAGGAGGTGGGCCTGGGGCCTTGAGTCATGACAGCCCACCCTTCTGCTCCACGCCCTGTAAGAAGGTTGGCAACAATTCCAGCTGATGGGCTGATGCAGACAGAACAACTCAGCCCAGAGCCAGCTTCTACATGGTGGCAGACACACCTCCCACCACAGGTCACCACTGGCCTCAGTGGATGGTAAGCCTTGATGAGCCATTTCCTCTGAATCGACCTTGAGCTTGCTAAAACCATGTGCTAACTCTTACTCCTGATGACTTGTGCCCTACATTGGCAGGAATCCCTATTTACTGGCTGCTGTCCTCAGCCAAGAGACTGTCAGGGATGACTGACAGAGAGCACTTAGAGGGCCCGGTTATTGTTCTTCCTTTTTAAAAATTCTGGATATGAATCTTAGAGAAAGCACAAAAGCAATCCTAAGAGAGAACTCAGGTGAAGCCCTCTTAATTGGGTGAAATCAAGTCAATTGTTTTCTTGACTCAGAGGCTGGGATTCCTAACTAGACATGGAAGGAAATGAAGGAAGACTTGATAGGCTCTGTGACTGCACAGTGCTAACTGAAGAGGGTGGAATGCTCAGTAACACCTGCCTTCCAATCATCCTGATAGATCCTGTTTTCCAGAAATGCTCACACCGCTCTACATCCCACCTTCCACTGGTTTCTTACTATAGGACGTAGGGTTTTGCATGAAGGAATGCCCTCTGTGTTCCTTCTCTTTGGATCCCACAAGTCTTTGTAACTGTTTCCGCTAATAGAACATGGCGGAAGTGGTGCAGGGCGTCTTTGGAAATCAGATCAAAGTCCTAACAGTTTCTGCCTGGGTCTCCCTTGCTCTTGGGACACTTGCTGTAGAAACCTCACCACCATCATGGGAGGAAGCTGGGGCCACATGCAGAGGCCACGTGTGGGGGTTCCAACTGAAAGCCCATTGTGCCTGCATGGACTGTCAGACCTAGGAGAAAATGGTCTTCAGGTGGCCCCTTCCTCAATTTGACTCCCCAGCAGAGGCCCCAGACACCACGGGGCAGAGACAAGCTGCCTGCTGCTCCCTGTTTAAACTCCTGACCCACAGGAACCAGAAGAAGTAATAAAGGATTACTGTTGTTTTAAATCACAGGGTGACTCAGTCAACCATCTTATCCGAAGTAGTGGACACTTACTGGGCACGGGCCCTAGCGTGACCCCCTCCATGACCCCTTCTCATCTTCCTTTAAAGGAGGATGTATGAGAGCCTGGTGTGTGGAGGGGGCTCAGGGAACAGGAATCACACGACTGTCACCAAAGGCAGCAGGCCTCTGTTCCTGGGCATGTCCTCCTGCTGCTAGTTTTAGCTCCACGGTGATTTGTTAAATCTGTTTATAGCGATGGTCAGGCCCGCCTCTAGGAATAACAAAGAAAAGGCGAATGGCTGGAGGGAGGAAAGTTTGGTGAGAAACACAGATACATGAGTTCCATAGGAATTCACAGACATGCAGGAATCCGTAAGAACCCTCATCTTAAAAAGAAATTTTTTTTTAAAAAGTTTTGTTGTGGACCATTTAAAATTCTTTATTGAATTCGAACCCCTATCTTTTAAGTGGCTTTCCTGTGCTGTGCTGTGCTTAGTCCTATCTGACTGTTTGTGACCCCACGGACTGCAGCCTGCTAGGCTCCTCTATCCATGGAGATTCTCCAGATAAGAATACTGTAGTGGGTTGCCTTGCCCCTCTCCAAGGGATCTTCCCAATCTAGGGATTGAACCCAAGTATCCCACATTGCAGACTGATTCTTAACCATCTGAGCCACCAGGGAAAGCCAAGAATACTCGAGTGGGTAGCCTATCTCTTCTCCAGGGGATCTTCCCTACCCAGGAATAGAACCAGGGTCTCCTGCACTGCAGGTGGATTCTTTACCAGCTGAGCTACTAGGGAAGCCCAAGTAATTTTCCTAGACCTCAAATAATTCTTAGCCCATTATGTCCATCACCACATTTCCAGGCATTCTGTATCTGCTGCCCCAGCCCCGCACCCAGGATACCAAGATAAAGAGTGAGATCTCTTCCTCTTTCTG
>NW_011494781.1:959121-963363 GCF_000754665.1 Bison bison bison | reverse complement strand
GACTGCTGTGTCCTCTCTGCAGCACGTGGCGTCAGCACGCCAGGGGTTTCCTTGGAGTGTGTCCTGGAAATGTGAGAAAGCATGCGAGGCATCTGACACCCCATTACCTAGAACTGAGTGTTTTCATGACATTGGCCCAGCTGTACCTTTATATAGTCATAGGGCACGGATATTATGCAGGTTCAAAGAGATTAAGCTTCCTTCCCCACCCAGCTGCTGGGGCATGATGCCTGGCATATGGAAGATGGATAGAGTTACTCACTCTGAAGGGTATTAGGAAACCTGTCTTGATTTTATTTTAGATTTTTAATAAGTAGCTCAGATCGTTGGCCATGGTTTGGGATGGGATGGCAGGCATCTGAAAGACAAATCCCACGTGTGGCGCCAGCTGGGGTGATCTGGGAGCAGGGAGTCTTGTTTGTTCAGCCACATTTAGCATCTCCAGTCAGGTGGAGGGGGGTGTCCCTGCCCCCTTGAATTGGGACACATGTTGGATTCCCTCTGGGAGGCCTGTTTCTTTGCTGGGGAGTCACGGACAGGCCTGACTCCCCTGCGCTCCCTTGTGTGGGGTCTTGAGCACATGGCCACTCTCCACTGGCTCTGCTCCCTTCCTCTGGAGTTGCTCCATGAAGACTGTAACTCAAGTGAGTCTTGCAGTTGGATGCACTGCCCCTTGAAACATCTCTGGCAGCTCCTGGATTCCAGGAAGAGGCCTCCTCTCCCAGAGCTGCAGGGCTGAGTTGAAGGGGCCGCTTATGGGCCTGGCCTCTATGGGAGGAGGGTTCTGTGGGGACGTGACCTTGCTGCAGAAAGGCAGCCAGGAGCCAGGCAGGAGCTGGCCATGGAGGGACTTGCAGCTTGGCTTGGGGTGTGTGGGATAGAGGAACACACAAGGGGAAGGGCCATTTCCAGGCCTTACTGTCGAGGGTAGCCACAGAGGTTGGGTGGCCCTCTCATTGGGATCATTGACCACAGGGGTCACATAGGTCCTGATGGCTCCATAGTGCCCATTGCAGAGCATGAGCAAGACTGGCTCTGGGGACAGTCAGAGATCCCAAGATGTGGGCACAGTGTGGCCTTTCTTCTCCAGCAGTCTTGCCACTGTGGCTGGCGGGGAACCCACTAGAGTGGAGTTGGGAGGTGAGAGAGATGGAATGGGGAGGGGGATATGGAGTGGAGGAGATGAAGATTGTGGGGGAAGTGGATGGAAGGTGGAGCTGGGGGAGGTGATGGGGTGGGATGGGGGTGGAAAAGATGGGATGGGAGAGGTAAAAGTGGGAAGGAGGGCAAGGTAGGGGCATTTCTAGTTCCAGGTGAGACAGCCCTACCTAGGACAGGTCCGACAATCTCCATTTCCTTTCTGCCCTGATGTTCTGTGACTTAAACAGCAACTAGGAAAGCTGATGCAAAACTCTCAGGACAGCACAGAAGGAAACCGAATTTCACGTTCATTGACAGCTGAGGCCTAGGTGAGGCGGTGACACTATGGGGTGGAGGCTCTGGGCTGGGCCCCTTCTCTCCAGAAAGCCCACCTACCTTGGCCCTTGTGCCCCTGCAGCACCCAGACCTGGCGGGTCTTGGGCACAGGCTCTGTGGGTAGCCCTGATACTTGGGCACAAGAGCTGTCTGAGGCCATGACCAGCTTTGTGGTGCTGCTCTGATCTCACACCCTGCTGGAGGACAGGCCTCCTACCCCTCTGCGCAAATGGGTGGAAAGGTGCCCCTCCTGCATTGACAGAAAGCAGCTTGGCCTCTGGGATGGAAGAGAGCCCTTGGTGTCTTTCTCATATTCATCCCCATTTGGGATGAAACTTCCGAGGTTTGGGAAGGCCATGCTGCCTCTTGGATTATGGGGTTTTCCTGGTGGCTCAGATGGTAAAGAGTCTGCCTGCAACACAGGAGACCTGGGTTCAATTCCTGGGTTTGGGAGATTCCTTGGAGAAGAGAATGGCAACCCCACTGCAGTATTCCTGCCTGGAGAATTCCCATGAACAGAGGAGCCTGGTGGGCTACAGTTCATGGGGTTGCAAAGAGTCAGACACAACTGAGCAACTAACACTTTTCACTTCCTAGGTTTGGGAAAGCCATGCTGCCTCTTGGATTACGACTGTCTCCTTTGCTGCATATATTTCACTCCTTAGTTGGATGTGGAGGATGTGGATCCTCTAAGGAATCTAGGGTGCTGACATCCTTATCCATCTGGACAACTTGTAGAACAGGCCCTGAGAGGTCTGTGCTAGAGAGGACTGGGAGGTTGAGCACCTTCAAGCAGAGTGGAGGAGAGCATCTCTCAAGCCTAGTTCAGGCTGTTGATGTTTTCGGGGCCACCAGGGCTGGGCATAGGGGAGCAAGTGGATGGCTGTGTTCGGGTTCTGATGCGGCTGAGTTTTGGCCTCTGAGTGGAGCCGAGCCCCTGGGATCCCAGCGCTGACGTGGGCTCCAGTCGCATCAAGGGGAAGCGTGACTCAGAGGAGCACCTGGTAATGCAAGCACTCCTGGCCTGTCTCCAGTGACTGTGTTGGGAAATCTGGGTCAGTGTAGCTGGGCCTGGGTGAGGTGGCCGTGGTGGTTAAGTGCCCACAGCTTTGAGGGCACTATCTGGGCCGTGTACTTTTGGCTTTTTGCCCCCTTACCAGAGTCTGCAGCACTGAATACACCCGCTGCCTTCAGTTGTCCAACAGCCCCTACCACCCTGCCCTGGGTAGTCCATCTGGGAGCCTCTTGTGATCTCTCACTTACAGTTAGTTTTATGTGTTAATTTACCTGGACCAGGGGTGCTTAAATGTTTTGTCAAACATGATCCTGGGTGCACCTGGGAGGGTATTTCTGGATAAGATTAGCACTTGAATCTGTAGGCTGAATAAAGCAGATTACTTCTCCAGTATGGTGGGCCTCATCCAACCAGTTGAAGGTCTGAATAGAACAGAAAGGCGAAGTAACAGAGAATCTTTTCATCCTGATTATTGGGCTGGGGCATCAGTCTTTCACTGCCTTTGGACTCAGGCTGAAATACTGGCTCTTCTTCAGTCTCAAGTCTTCCAGCCTTCAGACTGGAACTTCCACCATCACTTTTCCTGGGATTCAAACCAGAACTACAGCATCAGCTCTCCTGGGTTTCTAGCTAGCTGTCTGCAGATCTTGGGTCTTATCAGCCTCTATGATGATAGGAGCCAATTCTTTATAATAAAACTCTGCATGTGTGTCTATGCCCTATAGGTTCCATTTCTCTGAAGATCTCTGGCTAATCCACTCAGTATTCTTCATCACTAAATTCATGGCCCTCATGCCTGCTCCCTACTTGGGCCTGGGACAAAGACGCAAAGCTGCCCTCTATGCCCAGGTGTTAGGATGGGACAGTGGACAGGCCTGGTCACCCCATAACAAGGCTTAGCTTTATATGGGAGGCCACTGCAGGCCCAGTCATGGCAGAAGCAATATTCAGCAGATACCCTTGCATGTCTAAGGGCTTACAAAAATTTATAAATCCTAGCAAGGACATTTTTGCTAAATGATGACCTAAAGTTAATCTGGATTTCTTGGGAGAAGCCTAAAATATGAGAGCATAATAGAGAAGTTTAGATGTAGTTTGGATAGAAAGCTGAGAGTCCTTTTACTCCTGCACAATTTGAGTCTCAGATGGTGCTAGCTACCTTATTTCCTGAGTGTGGGAAGTGTGGGAAGGGAATAAGAAATTTTATTTTAAAGAAGTGCTAATCTACCACATGAGTTTGACACAAGATCCAACTGAAAACAAAGGAAGCAAAATAAATAAATAAAGTATATTTAAATCTGAAAGTTGGGGTTGTGGGGCTGGCAGTTCCAGTAGCATTCACATTTACAAAGAGTATTTGGAAATCCTTTAAGGAGGAGCTGTATGAGAGGTTATAACACACACACACACACACACGCACACACACGCACATACGCATGCACATCCACACACAGACAGCCCACCTATACTATTTATGTGTTGATGCTGCCTTTCTGAAAGCACTTTGAAATTTGCTGGCGTGTGGTGATGTAAGTCTAGGAACTTGTAACAGGCCCTTCTACGAAAGCATGTTTATGACACTGCAGATGACAGAGTGAGAGCTGGGAGACTTCTTTTTATTCTTTTTTTTTTTAATTTATTTTTTAATTGGAGGATAATTGTTTTATAGTATGTTGGTTTCTTCCATACAATGAGAATCAGTTGTAACTATATATATATATATATATATCCCTCCCTCTTGGGCTCCCCCC
>NW_011494781.1:951049-959021 GCF_000754665.1 Bison bison bison | reverse complement strand
AGCTACCTATATTACACAAGCTAGTGTATATAAGCAAATGCTACTCTCTCAATTCCCAACACCCTCTCCTTCCCCCGCTGTGTCCACAGTTTGTTCTGTCCACATCTGCATCTCACTTCTGATGAAACCACTGCCAACAGAGGACAGTGAGCACAAGAAGCAGCAGCACAAATGCAAAAGTCAAAGCGAGAGCTGAGGGCCGGCTCCATCTGCAGCCAGATCAGGATGGAAAGCTCTGGGCATTTCCAGGCTCAGACTTATGGCTTTGCTGCTGGTGATCAGAGCAGAGGGCCATCCCCATGCTCAGAGAACCCTCCTGTCCTCCCTCAGGCATTTAGTCCATTCTCACTGACTCAGAGCTAAAATGCCTCTTTGCCTTAAATATCTCGGGAGGGAGACATGACTTTGGTCTTGGTTGTGTCCTTCTGGCCGCTTCCTCCAGCCACTAGCAAAGCTCCCATTTTGTGAGGCTGATGGTTCCAGCTGTGAGATGAGTCTCACTAAATAGTTTATGAGAAATGGCTATTTTTATGTGAGCAGAAAAGGTCAGTTCCTGGAAAGCTGGGGCAGCCCCAGTATTAGCAGATGAAAGAATCGCTCCAGGAAGCCGCCGCCCTCGGGCTGGTCCTCACTTCACTGAAGCCACTGCCCAACCACTGGGAGATGTGGCTCAGGGCAGCAGCTTCTGTTGAAAAAAGGTGACTTATCTCCAGTCCACATTCGCTGCTTTTCGTTTTCTGACATTTAAGAAGGAAATCCTAAACTGGAGAGGAGACTGGAGAGGAACTTTTGATGCAGCCTGGTTTAAATTGGTTCTCAAAGTGGGTCCCTGGAAACTGGTTAGAAATACATGTTTTCAGACCCACCCACCTGCTGAGTGGGCACCTCAGGGGTGGGGCTGGGACCTTCTAAGTCCAGAACACCCTTGCCCCTCACACACCAACCCCTTGTCTGAGCAGGCATGGCTCGTTCCCTATCACTACATTCTTTATTTCTTTGATAAGACTGATCACAATCTATATTGGTTTTCTCTGGTAAATGCATTGATTCTCACTTATCAGCTCATCAGCTTGAAGGCCAGCAGGGCTGTCTTTCAATTGCCAGTGTTACACCCTGCCGGGAGCAGATCGTAGGCTCATATTTTGAGTATGAATGTGTGTGTGAATTTTCTTAGCTTCTCATTCACAATTTGGAGGTAGATTCTGCTTCAAAGATCTGTGGCTAGGATGAGGGCAGGCAGCACCTGTAACCCACCTAGCCTACGTTCCTCCTATTAATGACCTCTAATAAATGCTAGTGACCTTCCTTTACATCACACGGGCAAGGGAAAAAAAAATGAGTGGGATAAAGGGCAGATGGCAGCCCACTGGGTAGTAGGTCTTGCTCTGTCCCTGGGGAATTGAGGATGCAAACATTGGATTGCTGAAAAGTGCTAAACTTACAAGTTCAGAGACTACAGTTTGGATCCCTAACCCACCATTTCCAAGGTTGCCCCTTGGGTGTTTCACTGAACCACTCTGACCTTCAATTAATTTCCTTATCTGTAAAACAGGGTAATAAGAAATGTTTCCCATAAAAAAAATTTCATACACAGAGAATAAACACATGGATACCAAGGGAGAAGGGGAAATGGGATGAATTGGGAGACTGGGACTGCATAATACAGGGAACTGTCTTCATTGCTCTGTGGTGACCTAATTGGAAAGGAAATCCAAAAAAGAGGGGATATATGTATACACGGTCTTCCCTGGTGGCTCAAATGGTTAAGAATCTGCCTGCAATGTAGGAGACCCGGGTTCGATCCCTGGGTTGGGAAGATCCTCTGGAGAAGGGAATGGCAACCCACTCCAGTACTCTTGTTTTGAGAATTCCACGGTCAGAAGAGTCTGGTAGGCTATAGTTCTGAAGGTCTCAAAGGGTTGGACACGACTACAGTAGAACAGTAGAAACAGTAGTTACAGTAGAAACTAACACAACATTGTAAAGCAAGGATATTCCAATAAAAATTAAAAAGCATTTAAAAATCTCATACAGATTCACATTTCCAGGCCCCTTCCTGGATTAGAGATGGGGGGAGGCTGGAATTGTATCTTTAAATCAAGCACCCCAGTGGATTCTTCTGGCAAGTTTGGAAAATACTGACACCAGATGCTTGCTAAGGTCTGGCTCTACGCTATGATCTATA
Organism: Bison bison bison; assembly: GCF_000754665.1. Lineage (NCBI taxonomy): Eukaryota > Metazoa > Chordata > Mammalia > Artiodactyla > Bovidae > Bison > Bison bison. Next base: position 956,836 of record NW_011494781.1, on the reverse strand, counting down.
CATTTAGATAAATAATTCTTGAGAAATAAGGTGAGGTATGATAATGATTTTGAAATGATATGCCTTGTATTTACTGAATATCACTCATTGTGATCCTTGATTTTCATGTGTAATCACTTGAGGGGCACAGTTTGCATTTTCCTTTGCAAATGAAAACCTCTCCCAGGGGTTGCTCCTCAGTGCCCTTGGCCATCATGACAGGTAAGAAAATCTTATGTCAAAGGCTCAATGTGTGTTGTCATTAAAGGAAGGTTGACTCCAAAGCATGTGATACATAAGGAAACTGGATCAGGATTCCAGAAACGGAAAGACCTATGGTGACTCAGATGCTAAAGAATCTTCATGCAATGCGGGAGACCCAGGTTTGATCCCTGGGCCAGGAAGATCCCCTGGAAAAGGGAATGGCAACCCACTCCAGTATTCTTGCCTGGAGAATCCCATGGCCAGAGGAGCCTGGCAGACTACAGTTTATGGGGTCGCAAAGAGTTGGACAAGACTGAACCAACTTAGCATACATGCACGCATAGGCTGACATACAAGCTAGCCCTTGAAGGCCAAGGAAGCTTTGTATAAGGAGGACCATGAAGAGGAAAAAGGACCTGAAAATGATAGGAGGAAATTCCTACACTAAGCAAGAATTTGGGTGAAAGTGTGCTATGGGCTGATTGGTTTATAGAGGCACCATCATTTCTGGAGGACAGGGCGTGCATCAGGGTTGATGGGAAGACGGGGCTCTTGGAGGGACACTGAGACCACACTTTGTGCCTTGCTTAAATGATACAGCAGAGTTCTCAGAAGTTAGTGATTCAGGCTGTTGGCAGACAGGGCAGGTGTGCTAGGAAAAGCTCTGGTGGGGAGGGTGGTTCAATCTGGCAGACATGGTCTTGGTGAAGCAGTGGGAATACTGAGGGAATGTTCTTGGAGTGAACTTTCAGGAAAATAAAGGACAGACCTTAGCATTTGTGGAAACAGGAGTAGGAGGGACAGCTTCAGGAGTACCCCAGGGTTTCCCACAAGGAAGAGCCCAGAGGGTAGCCTCGGGACCACAGGGTGACGGTGAGCTGGAGCTGATGTGGGAGCAGTGGGAACTTGTGTTGAGGTCAGGGTGGGCTGCGCTGGTGTGGGCTGAATGCAGACAATTGTAAAATTGGATTTGATTTACAAGAAGAAATCAGGGTTCATGATAGAGAATTCTGGAGTCTCTTGCATTGAGTCTGCACTTCAGTTTGGGTAGAGTCATCATAGTAACCGTGTCCCGAGAATCTGACATATTTCTTGTTTGTTTAGATTTTCTTCAATTTCTTTCAGTAATACTTCATTGGTTTTAGTTTCCTTTTCAAAATACAACGGATATGTTTTAATTTGATAAAGTAAAATTTTAAAATAGTGTTTGAGAGGGGTAACTTGAGTGCTCAGTTACTCAGTCGTGTCTCGACCCCAGGGACGGTAGCCCACCAGGCTCCTCTGTTCATGGGGATTCTCCAGACAATTGGATGAGATTAATTTGCTGGAAAAGCTCAGCAGTCCCTGTAGAAGATACTCCACTATTTATTTCTGCTCATACGAAATGCATCCTCATCATGGGACCATCCCTTTGTTTAGCACATACCAGATCATGCAGACCCCTTTGTTGGGGCCCCCCAGACTCAAGTGACCATGTTGCTGTGACGAGGCCCAGGAATGTGTGAAGTGACATGGACTGTTGGAGAGTTGTGAGAATTTAGGCCAGGCCCCCTGGGGAGGTGACCTCTCAACAGGTCCTCTCAGGCAACGGGCACTCTGAGCAAGGGCGCAGTTGGGAAGCCATGGAGTCCAGGCCCCACCTGAACTTGGCTGTGCCAACAGAGCCAGTATGGTGGCTTAGAGTTGGTGAGAAGGAAGGTGGTATGAGGAGGTGGGAGTTGTGGGCAGAGTCCTCAGTTGAGACCACAGGAGCAGACTGGGGACATCAATCCCAGGCACTTCTTAGAGATCCAGGCAGAGGAGCCCCAGCCTCCTGCTAATGGATCAATGGTTCCCCCCAAGAACTCCTCAGCCACATCAGATTCTGAATCTTATTCTGAATGGATTTTAGTGGGATGTGCTCTGACTCAGATGTTCACAGTGTCTCTTGTTGAGCTGAAGCAGGGGCCACAGGGACCCCGCATAGGACTTCCTCATCTACCCAAGGAGTGAACACTGAGGACGTGGGGGTGCTCAGGGAGAGGCATCTGCGTGTCTGACTGTCAAACTTTGGGCTCACTCTTAAAAACCATGCAGAGCCCCTTGAGACTTTTGTTTGTGTAGGTGCATCGACCAGTATTTACTACATGAGCTATCAAAATGGAAACAGTCTTAAAACACAAGTTCTTTCACACGGATGTGGTTGCTGGAGTGACGGGCTTGCCAACGCTTCACGTGGCCTCCAGAAATGTCCAGTGCCCACCTCTTCATATGCACTGGGGTATGAGAATGAAAGGGGAATATCAGGTACTATTATTATGAAAACAATCTTGACTTTACGTGGCCCTGAGAGGGGCTTGGGGAACTCCCAGGGGCTCCCAGGCCGCACTTGAGCACTGCAGACTCAGGCCAGTGCTTCCTGTTTCTCAGGAGGTATCTTGGGGGTTAGGACAAGGGCCTCTCCCACTGCAGACAGGGTGTAGGTCCCACCAGCTCCCTGCAGTCTGCAGAGCAGGGCCAGACTCCGCCCACTTGGGAGGTAGTGAAAGTGAGGGGCCCACCCTCTTCTCTATTCAGGTTCTGAAATTGAGAAGGCACACAATTGAATGGGAACCTCACTGCCATTTTCCTCCTGACAGAGGCTACGATAGGGACACGGCATGGGGTGTCAGCCTGGGAGCCTCCAATGGGCCCTGCTGTTGCTGTTGCTGCTGCTGCTAAGTTGCTTCAGTCGTGTCCGACTCTGTGTGACCCCATAGACAGCAGCCCCCCAGGCTCCCCCGTCCCTGGGATTCTCCAGGCAAGAACACTGGAGTGGGTTGCCATTTCCTTCTCCAATGCATGAAAGTGAAAAGTGAAAGTGAAGTCACTCAGTTGCGTCCGACTCTGAGCGATCCCATGGACTGTAGCCCAGCAGGCTCCTCCATCCATGGGATTTTCCAGGCAAGAGTACTGGAGTGCCAATGGGCCCTAGCCTTGGGCAAACCTTCTGGGCTCCTGTGGGTGGGGCCAGGGCTCCCTGTGCAGCAGGCAGGCCCCACCTGGACCGAGGCGGGATGCAGAGGGCCTGGCCTGCATGTGCCCCCCTGTTATATCCCCTCACCCTCAACTCCAGGGCCAGGTGCAGAGAAGACAGGATGTCTATCTTGCCCTCTGTGTCCCTCACATCAATCGACAGCTAACTGAAGCCCAGTTGTCCTCTCATGTACTGGATTCGTTTTCTTCCCAGTGAAGGTCTGGGGTTTTAGTCCGGGGCTTCAGCCTGCCTGTGATGCGGTGCAGCAAGGAGGTGCCTCTGTTTTGCTGATGTGTGGTGGTCGTCCTTTCAGTGACAACAGATTCTATGGCCTGCCTGTGCTCCCGTGTGGGGCATCCCTTGCTCATCACACTCAACCCTCTGTCCCTCGTCCTCTGGGAAATTTCTCACAATTCAAGTCCAATTGGAGGACCTTCTACATGTTGTCCAAGGGTGCGTGTGTGTGTGGTCTCACAATTCTCATTTTACCATCTTGGTGTAGTTTCTGAATTGAGTTTTTTTTTTTTAAGTAAAATATATTTCCTAAAAAATAAAAAAAATAAGTTTTTTTGTTTTTTGGGCTTCAATATCACTGTGGACAGTGATTGCAACCATGAAATGAAAAGATGCTTGCTCCTTAGAAGAAAAGCTATGACAACCTAGACAGTGTATTAAAAAGCAGAGACATCATTTTGCTGACTAACGTCTGGATAGTCCAAGCTATGGTTTTTCCAGTAGTCATGTATGGATGTGAGAGTTGCACCAATAAAGAAAGCAGAAGAATCAATGCTTTTGAATTGTGGTACTGGAAAAGACTCTTGAGAGTCTCTTGGACAGCAAAGAGATCAAACCAGTCCATCCTAAAGGAAATTAACACTGAGTATTCATTAGAAGGACTGAAGCTGAAGCTAAAATACTTTGGCCACCTGATGCTAACAGCCAACTGTTTGGAAAAGATCCTGATGTTGGGAAAGATTGAGGACAGGAGGAGAAAGAGGTGACAGAGGATGAGATGGTTGGATGGCATCACAGACTCAATGGACATGAGTTTGAGCAAACTCTAGGAGACCGTGAAGGATAGGGAAGCCTGGTGTGCTATAGTCCATAAAGTTGCAAAGAGTTAGACATGACTTAGCGACTGAACAACAACAGTAACAAAATTTCCTGGAAGAGTTGAGTCTCTCATTCTCACAGGTTGTGAATGGCCCTAATGAATGAGCTGATCGTTTCTCCCAAGAGCAGCTTTACCCAAAGTATATGGGATGATATAGGAGGAGAGCAGATGGATTCAGGCACCTGGGTTAAGGGACCTGCAGAAGGGCATGGCATCCTGTCAGAAGCAAGAGTTGTCCCCTGGGCAGTTACAGGGGCAGGGGAGGGGGCTGTTCAGGGTCATCCCCTACCCTTGAGCCTTTCCCTGTGGGTAAAGGACTTTGGTTCTCTTTTCTTACTGACCTTTAGTCCTTATGACTGAAATAGCCCAAGTTCTGGGATGGGAAGCCCAAGGCTCCCTAAGAGACTGGTCATTTCTCATCAGGACAATAAACCTGAAGACTTTTTTCCTGCTGAGACTCTGAATGGCCCCTCATGAGCTCAGTACAGTCTGGCTGTGTGGTCCTTTTCTCATCACAGAGAATGCCTGCCTTTCAGGACATGGCCCTCTTAGTCACTATCAGGTTTTAAAAGACAAAATAAATTTCATGCTCCTTATAACCCCAGAAGCAGCCATAATTCCCATGAAGGATACGTGAGCATCTTTGTCACTTCCTAAGCTCACATATGCCATTGCCAGAGGAAGTCACTGTTTAGTATACAGCACTTGGGGGATGCCTCAATTTGTATGTGTTATGCACTTTTGCACAGATGGAAGCTATAAGTGGGTACTGTTTTGCTTTCAGTGTATGTGTGTTTTACATCACATTATATTCTGGACACAATTCTGTGTCAGCACATGTTGATTCACCTGATTTTTTTTAAGAGACCACAGTGTATTCCATAGTATGGATTGGGACTTATTTAACCAGTTTTCCCTGGAAGGATGTCTGTCTACTTGTCTCCAGCAGAAATGTAATATATTTGAAAATAAGATCACAAAATTGTATTGAAGCAAGGAAATGCCACCAGATGGTAACTCAGATCCACAGGAACAAATGCAGAAATCTGAGATGAGAACTGGAAGGTTAATAACTCCATTACTGTATATGTGCTCTCCTTTCTTCTTATAAAGACATTAAGCAATCAAATTTAAAAAACAGCAAAGGATCTGACAAAATGTTTCTCCAGGGAAGATATAAAAATGGCCAATAAACACATGAAAAGATGCTCAACCTCATTAGCTAACAGGGAAATACAAATCAAAATTACAATGAGCTATCACTTCACACCCAGGAGGATGACTGTCATCATAAAGACAAACAATAATAAATATTGGTGAGGACAGACACCAAATAGAAGAGAAATGGAATCCTCATTCCCTGCTAGTGGAACTGGAAAACAGTCTGAGAGTTCTTCAAAGGGTTGAACATAAGTTAATACATGACTACTGCTGCTGCTGCTGCTGCTGCTGCTAAGTCGCTTCAGTCATGTCCGACTCTGTGCGACCCCATAGA
>NW_011494781.1:950782-950949 GCF_000754665.1 Bison bison bison | reverse complement strand
GCCTATTATACAGAGTGAAGTAAGCCAGAAAGAAAAACACCAATACAGTATACTAATGCATATTTATGGGATGTAGAAAGGTGGTAATGATAACCCTGTATGCGAGATAACAAAAGAGACACAGATGTGTAGAACAGTCTTTTGGACTCTGTGGGAAAGGGAGAGGG
>NW_011494781.1:914125-950682 GCF_000754665.1 Bison bison bison | reverse complement strand
CCGCTGCTAAGTTGCTTCAGTCATGTCCGACTCTGTGCGACCCCATAGATGGCAGCCCACCAGGCTCCCCCGTCCCTGGGATTCTCCAGGCAAGAACACTGGAGTGGGTTGCCATTTCCTTCTCCAATGCATGAAAGTGAAAAGTGAAAGTGAAGTTACTCAGCCGTGTCTGACTCTTTGGGACCCCATGGACTGTAGCCCACCAGGCTCCTCCATCCATGGGATTTTCATTTCTGAGGCTACAAGCAAGAATAAAGAAGCACATGTCCACACAAAAACGGACATACCCAAGTTGGTAGCAGAATTATTCAGAATAGACAAAAATGGGAGCTAATGAATGGATAAGTAAAATGTGGTACCCACATACAATGGAGTATTATTCAGAAATGAAAATTAATGAAACTCTAATACACACTATAGCATGGATGAGCCCTGAAAATATGGTAAGTGAGAGAAATTAGTCCAAAAAGCCCACATAGATAATTCAGTTTATATGAAATATCCAGGATAGGTGACTCTAAAGAGTCAGAAAATAGAATAATGGTTGTCTAGGGCTGGGATGGGAGAGTTTAGGGCAATATGGGCAATGACTGCTGATGGATGTGGGATTTCTTTTGGGATAATGAAAACGTTCTAAAATTGGTTGTGATTATGTTTACACAAGTCTGTGAATATACGAAAAACCACTGAACTGTTCAGTTAAAATGCACTAATTATAAATATGTCCAGTTAAAATGCATGATTTACAACAAGTTGGCTCAGTGGGTAGAGTCTTCCAGCAATACAGGAGACAAGGGTTCAATCCCTGAGTCGGGAAGGTCACCTGGGGGAGGAAATGACAATTCACTCCAGTATTCTCACCTGAAAAATCCCATTGACAGAGGAGCCTGCCCGACTACAGTCCACTGGGTCCCTAACAGTCGGACATGACTGAGCATTCTACTGGCTTGACAGGTTAGATGTATATAACTAATAATAATAAACTGATCTACCATTTATCTATTTCTGCCTATCAGTCTTCTATCTACTCATCTCATGTCAACTTTGGCCTTGTGACGGATTGGTGAAACTAGGACTGTTTGGATGGTTTATATTTAAGCATGTTAACCAATTTTCCTCTGCTGTTTTCCCACTACTGTTTTATTTAGGGTGTGCTATTGATGTTAACACTATAGTTTAGTTCTTAGATTATTCCAGGATACTGAGCAGGGGTTTTTATGGAGCTAGGTGAGGAGAAAACAGCTCTCAGCTGTAGATCCAGTGACAGATGAGACCCGGGTCTTCACTTCTGGAAGAGGTGGGTGTGTTCCCTTGAGGTGGGGAGGGTTGCATTTTGAAGGAGGAGCGGATTGGGGCTGTCATTTGGGGCGTGATTACTGTGAGAATGGCATGGAAGGATGTTGAGAAGCCACAGGAGGGCTCAGAGGATATGATGGCTCCACTCTTCCCTCCTAGACAGCCTTCCTGCGTTGCAGTGACAGGAAAGCTCAAATGCATGATTCTGAGACCCCTTTCAAGTCAGGGCTTCTATATTCCATTTAGGTTTAAAAGTCAGATGACTTGGCCTGAGATTTGCAAGGCAGAGGGCCAAGAGGGCTGTACTTTGGCCACAACTATTGTTTCTGCCAACAAACATGGCAGTGGAGATGGTGACTTGCTGACGAAGGGATGAGCAGGGCAGAGCAAGGTCCAGTTTCCGGGGTTGCGAAGCCTGACCAGCAGGACACAGGGCACCCATTCGATGGGTCACAGCAGGGTGGTGTGACCCTGGAGCTGGCAGTGGTCTTTCCAGTCAGACTTTCCTGATTCTAGTGGCTTTCTGATGGAGGCAGTTTCTTGGTCGTGGCGTTCTCCATATTGGCAGTGTCAGGGTGGTGCTGGAGAGCCAGTGGGTTTCTGACTGAAGAGGGAGAAGCAGCCCCTTCCTGGCTGCTTTGGGAGCTGTTCTCAAAAGCCCATCCTGGTGTCTGTTTCTCTGGCCCTGCCTGGACTTCTGTGAGCCACTCAACAGTCCACAATGAATCTCCTTCTGTTCTAAACCAGCTAGAGAGGATTCTGGTTTTTGTAACTGAACCCTGACCGATACAGTGAATTACATCAATGGATTTCTTAACACTGAACAATTTTGCATTACTGGAATGAACTCAACTTGGGTAGAGTGTGTTCTCCTAAAACACTACTCAAGTTATATTTGCTAATTCTTTACGAAGATGTTGACATTGCTTTCTCATGTAAGGCTGGTCTACTTCTATTTCATATTAGTTAAGTTATTAGTGTCTTGCTGACCTTGGGGAAAAAAAAGAATCTGGATGATTTCTTTCTTTGCTGTATTCTTGAATAAGCTGTGTTAGTAGTTATTTATTCCTCGAAAATTTTGAAGATTTTCCACATAAAACTAGATGAGGCATTTTGGGATCAAAGTAGCTTTTATTTCTGCAAATTCTTCCATTGTTATTGATTTGTTAGATTTCCTAGTTCTTTTTAGGTTGATTTGCCAAATATATATTTGTTGTTGTTGCTGTTCAGTCGCTAAGTTGCGTCCAACTTCTCCACCCCAAGGAGTCTGCTAGGCTCCTCTGTTTATAGGATTTTCCAGGCAAGAATACTGGAGTGGGTTGCCATTTCCTTCTCCAAAATATATGTTTACTTATATAATATTCTATTTTAGATTAAACTGAGCCATCTCATTAAAATTATTTCTTGTTTAGTAATATAAGTATGAATGGCCAACAAGTTTTTCTCTGAATATTATTTTGCATGTTTCTTTTTGTAACATATAGTTGGATTTTATTTATTAACCTATTCTGAACTTCTTTCTATTTTAAGCAAATAAGGTTATACCACATTTATGAACATATCAAATCAATTTGGTCTTTTTAACTGGTATCTACTGTTTATTTAAAAATATTTCTCTTGCTTTCTCTCTTTTGCTCTGTAGTCTTTTCCTTTTTGTTTACTTTGGTAATTTAGATACTTTTTTTTCTTATTTTGGTTTTCTTTAAATAATGCCCAAATGTCCAAATTTTGAATTATCATTGTTAGAAACATCAATAAGAACAGCAACACAATTTATTGAAATCTCACTAAAAAGCATGAGCAAGTTAGCTCACCTTTACCTCCTCTCATCTTTCCTTCCTCCATCACGTGTGGACTTTTTGCCCTGTTCCAGTGTGGGTAGGAACAATAGGGATACATTTTGAAAGCATGAATGAGATTTAAAAATATCTACTAGTTAATATTAAGAAAACTAATAATTCTTATTAATCATTTTCTCTTGAAGCCTTTACACATGAATTTCAACCCACATCTTTTTCACTGGGAAAAAGAGAATTGCTTTGAGAGCATGACATAGACAAGTTTCCAGATGCCAGAAAGAAGAATCAGATAGACTGGAGTCCAGATAGACCTGATTTCTGAGGGAAAAGGGAGGGTGGTTGGTCAGCTGTGTGTTTTCTGCCTCTGTTCTCTCCAGACAAAAATGATGCATGTGAGAGACTCCCAGAAGGGTGGAATCCAATTCCTTTTGGGTCTCTTGGCGGATACCACTCAATGAGGGCCTTGCATAAAGCTGGGAAAGCTCCCCTCCACAGGGGAAATGTCAGTGTTGCATATTTAGATGTGTCAGCTGCACCACATCCCACCCACCCTCTCCTGCCCACTGTACCCTTGATCCCAGCATCATGAATGAATTGTAGAAGTTTCTCATTCATCTCACTGAGAACAGAGCGAGCAGCTTAGAACCGGAAGTCAGCAGCCGTGGAGTGACACAGTGAAAGGCAAGATGATCTGGTGATACACACGTGTTTTTGAAATATGCTTTTAAAATTTCAGCTATTTTAGGCTATTTCCTGTTTTATTATTGTTATTGATTTCTGACTTTACCATGTGATAAAGAATGTGGTTTACATGATATTGATTTTGGAGCATGGATTGAGACTTCTTTTGTGGCCCAGTGGGTGGTCTCTTTTAGAAAACATTCCAGGCATACTGGAAATGCACAGTTGCAATTTCCATTTGTTGGGTGCAGGGTTTTGCATATGACTCCTAGATAGATAGACTCAACAGGATTCAAAACAAAATCCTAAGTTTTTCTTTTTGCATTTTCTGGGAGAGTAATATAATCTCTTAGTACGATTGCATATTTTTCACTTTCTCTGGGAAATTATGTTAGATTTGTTTTAATTCTTTTGATGCTATACTGTTAGTTCTTCCCAAAGATAATAGTTTTATAAATTCTTAGAAAGTTATTCTTTCTATCATTAAGTTATGATTTTCTTTGTTACTCTTTTGTCTTGATATCTATTGTGTCTGAGCTACTCAGCGTGTGGTATTCTGTTATGGAAGCCAAAGCAGTCTCATATAACTATGCTTAACTTTGTAAGAAATTGCTAAACTGTCTCCCAAAGTGGCTGTACCGTTTTGCTCTCCCACCAGCAATGGATGAGAGTTTCTGTTGTTCCACATCCTCACCAGCATTTGGTGCAGTCTGTTTTTGGATTTTTGCTATTTTAATAGGCATGTTGTCATACCTCATTGCTATTTTTTTTTTTTTTTTGGCTGTGCTGGGTCTTAGTTGCTGCATGTGAAATCTGGTTCCCTGACCAGGGATGGAACCCAGGTCCCCTGCATTGGGAGCATGGAGTCTTAGCCAGTGGACTAGGGAAGTTCATCATTGTTATTTTAATTTGTAATTCTTTAACAACAAATTATGCTCACCATCTTTTCATGTGCTTATTTGTCATTTATATATATTTCTTTATGAGATGTCTATCCAAATTTTGTAGTCATTTTAAAACAGGTAGTTTTTTAATTAATAGTGAATTTTCAGAGTATTTTTGGCTATACAAGCTGCTCAGTGATAAAGAATCTGCCTGCAACTCAAGAGATGTGTTCAAGAGACATAAATTCGATTCCTGGGTTGGGAATAACCCACTCCAGTTTTCTTGCATGGCTTTCCTGGTGACTCAGACGGTAAAGAATCCACCAGCAATGTAGGAGACCTGGGTTCGATCCTTGGGTTGGGAAGATCCTCTGGAGAAGGGAATGGCAACCCACTCCAGTGTTCTTGCCTGGAGAATCCCATGGACAGAGGAGCCTGGAGGGCTATAGTCCATGGGGTCGTGAAACAGTCAGACATGACTTAGTGACTAAACAATAAACCAACAACAATTTACTGAAGATGAGTTGACTATATGCATGTCAGGTAACTCTAGGCTCTATTCTGTTCCACTGTTTTTGTCTAATCCTTCATCACTGCCGTGTTGCCCTGATTACTCTAGCTCCATGGTACGTGTTTAAGTGAAATAGTATCAGTTCTTCCCCTTTGTTCTTCTGCTCCTTCTCTTCTGCTTCTTTCTCCTCTTATTTTTTCAATACTGTTTTGGATATTTTAGATCTTTGACTATTCCATATAAACTTTAAACTCAGAAAATAGTTTGCTGATATTTTATTGAAATTTCATTGAATCTTTAATCAAGTTGAGAAGAACCCATTTCTTAACAATACTGAGTTTACCAATCATAATCTTTGATTTTTATCCCTAAAAATTTGTCATTTTCTGCATATACATTCTGTGTATTTTTGGTTAGATTTATACATAAATTCATTTTTGGTGCTATTATAAATGACACTGTGTTTTTTATTTCAAATTTTAATTGCTCATTACCAGGATAGGAAAGCAATTGACTTTTTACATTAACCTGTATACTGCAATCTTTCTATGCTTGATTATTAATTCCAAGATGTGTTTTGATGTTGTTGTTCATTCTTTGGGATTTTCTATGCAGTCAATCATGTTATCTGTGAGTAAAATCAGTGTTATTTCTTCTTTCCTAATTCATTCTTTTATTTCATTTCTTCTCCTATTGTACTAGTTGGCACTTCTAATACAATGCTGAGTAGGAGTGGTAAGAGGAGACATCTTTGCCTTATCTCACATCTTAGGGGGAAAGCGTCTACTTTCTTACTATTAATTAACTATGATATTAGCTATAGCAGCTTTCTGCTTCAGTTTGTTTTTGTGTGTGTGTGTGTAGGGGGGTATATGTTCTTCTCAAGGTGAAGAAGTTCTACTCTATTCCTACTAGCCAATTTTTTTTTTTAATCATAGGTGATAGGTGATATCACAGATAGGTATTTTTTAAAATGCTTTTTCCACATCAGTTGATATGATGGTATAACTTTTCTTCTTTTGCCTGTTGATGTGACAGATTATGTTAATTGATTTTCAAATATTGAATCAGTCCTGTGTACCTCACAATCCCACTTACTCATGATGTATAATTAAATTTTTTATTAATTATTTGAATGACTATTTAGATAAGATCCGTATAGTTAAAGTTATGGTTTTTCCAGTAGTCATGTTTGGATGTGAGAGCTGGACCATAAGGAAGGCAAGAATTGACGCTTTTGAACTGTGGTGTTGGAGAAGACTCTAGAGAATCTCTTGGACTGCAAGGAGATCAAACCAGTCAATCCTAAAGGAAATTAATCCTGAATATTCATTGGAAGGACTGATGCTGAAGCTAAAGCTCCAATACTTTGGCCACCTGATGTGAAGAGCCGACTCATTAGAAAAGATCCTGATGCTGGGAAAGATTGAAGGCCGGAGGAGAAGGGAATGACAGAGGATGAGATGGTTGGATGGCACGAGTTTGAGCAAGTGCTGGGAAATGGTGAAGGAGAGTGAAGCCTGGCATGCTGCAGTCCGTGTGATCGCAGAGTTGGACATGACTGTCAACTGAACAACAACATTTAGATAAGATTCTTATATTGGAAAAGATTGGTATGCCTTATAACTCTCTTTTAATCTGTGACTTCCCTCTTTATCTTTCTGGCTTATTTTCACAAATTCAGTCATTTGCCTTATAGAATTCCCAACTGTTTGGGTCTTGTTGATTTCCTCCCCATATTTTTATTTAACTTACTTGTTCCTCTGTCTTTGGTATTTCTTACAAACTATTAGTCGAATTCAGAGACTTATTTTGCATTTAGATTGAATTGATTGATTGATTTGTTTGGGGGCAAGACTATTTCACGGATGGTATGTACTTTCATCAGACAGTGTATAATATCTGCTTGTCTGTCTTTGCAATGTCAAAAGCCACTGATGTTCATCTCCCCAATACATAGTCTCATTAACAGAACAAAATTTAGATTTCTAGTTCCAGCATTTTTTTCATCATTTAGTAGCTGGAATATTGCTATGAAGAGAAAATTTTCTCTCATTAGCTACCTAGTGAAAGAGTTTATTTAGAGAAACCAGGATAAATCTTTGATGCTTTCTCTTTATTTGCCAGTTTTCAAAATAATGAGATCATTCCTATAATAACTTTTGAAGAAAGTACTATTATGTACTCAATGATTTAAATATCTTCTTGTGTTTTAATCTCCTGCTCTGTCCTTATGATCTTTGGTGTTGCTCTTACTGTTCCTTCCATGGTGATTAGATCCCATTTTCAGTGGCTCCTTATTTCCTTTTTGCGGTAACCTCATGTTTTATTAGTGTCCTTGCTTTCAGATCAGAGCAATTGTTCCCTCTGTGTCTTGTACACTTTCTGCTCTCGGTGCAGAGTCAGCCATTCCTCAAGGAGCCTTGATCCCTTTTTGTGGGAAATTCAGAGATTGCAATCTGCACACTTAGCAGAGTTTTAACAAGAAATTGGAAATGGCGTGTGGAGACCAAGGCTTGAGCAGACTGGGGGCCCGAATCACGTGTGGGAGGACTGAGTCACGTGTATCCTGAATTGTGAAAATATTCCCACGGAATGACTTTGTTTTTCTTCTGCTGGAGAGCCCAGAGGTTTCACCCATCCAGGACAAGTTTTCACATTCATTTCTTGGCTTAAGATCCCCCAAACCATACGAACAGTGCAGATTTGGAATCCTTACATGCATGTGGTACAGTCTGAGGTTTTGATTTCTCATGGGAAACCTTTTTCTTCTCATTCAGGGCCCCAGGCAGATGGCAATCCTGCCTGACACATCCCAGGACTGGCAGCTGGAATTCCTCTAGCCTCCTCTTTTCACAGGGAGGGATGGTCGTTTATTGTCAGCCCTTCCATTCTCACAGTTGGGCACTGGGATCTCAGCGGCCTGAGTGGGTCCGTGTGCCGCCTCCCACCCAGAATATCACTGTGCCTGTTTCCAGGTGGTGGGGCCTTGGGGAGCATAGCTTTCTGTTCCAGTTTTGCTTCATTTCTGGTATCTAGTAACTGACTCTTCTCTCTTCAGAGCCTGGTTAAAGGTTTTTAAGACAGTCATGTGAAGTGAAAGTTGCTTAGTCATGTCCGACTCTTTGTGACTCCATGAATAAATAGTCTATGGAATTCTCCAGGCCAGAATACTGGAGTGGGTAGCTGTTCTCTTCTCCAGGGGATCTTCCCAACCCAGGGATCGAACCCAGGTCTCCTGCATTGCAGGTGGATTCTTTACCATCTGAGCCACCAGGGAAACCTAAGGATACTGGAGTGGGTAGCTTATCCCTTCTCCAGTGGATCTTTCTGGCCCAGAAATCAAACCAGGTCTCCTGCTTTGCAGGCAGATTTTTTTTTACCAGCTGAGCTACCAGGGAAGCCTTGCTGCTGCTGCTGCTAAGTCACTTCAGTCGTGTCCGACTCTGTGCGACCCCATAGACGGCAGCCTACCAGGCTCCCCCGTCCCTGGGATTCTCCAGGCAGGGAAGCCTTAAGACAGTCATATTGAGCATATAAAATCTGTTCCCTTTTCCGCCTTCTTGTTAACCTGGGCACCATAAAATTGTATGTTCTCTTTTTCCATCTCTGGTGGGGTTGCATTTAATCCATGAGAGCAGGTCATGGGGAACAGCTCTTTCTCTTGGGATGCTGGCTCCCAGCTGGATTCTCTGTGTTGGGGGGTGCGGTGGGGGGAGGATGCCCATAGCTGGAGGTTTTGATGTTTGTGATATTTAACATATCAGTGCAGTCACCTGCATGGACCTTCTCCTGCCTCTTGGAGGCTGGGTGGGTGACATGTGTCCATTGCTCAAACACCTGTCTCAGAGTGATGTGGGCTCCTGGTGTATGGTGTTGCCCTCATGGATGGAGAGCTATGTCTCCTGGGCGCTTGCCAGGTGTCTTGGCCAAAGCCTCCTCTGCCATCTTCCAATTCTTTACCAGGTCACTTTTTAAAAAAGATGTTTTTTACAAGCAATAAATGCTGGAGAGGGTGTGGAGAAAAGGGAACCCTTTTACACTGTTCGTGGGAATGCAAACTAGTACAGCCACTATGGAGAACAGTGTGGAGATTCCTTAAAAAACTGGAAATAGAACCGCCGTATGAACCAGCAATCCCACTGCTGGGCATACACACTGAGGAAACCAGAACTGAAAGAGACACGTGTACCCCAATGTTCATCGCAGCACTGTTTATAATAGCCAGGACATGGAAGCAACCTAGATGTCCATCAGCAGATGAATGGATAAGAAAGCTGTGGTACATATACACAATGGAGTATTACTCAGCCATTAAAAAGAATACATTTGAATCAGTTCTAATGAGGTGGATGAAACTGGAGCCTATTATACAGAGTGAAGTAAGCCAGAAAGAAAAACACCAATACAGTATACTAATGCATATTTATGGGATGTAGAAAGGTGGTAATGATAACCCTGTATGCGAGATAACAAAAGAGACACAGATGTGTAGAACAGTCTTTTGGACTCTGTGGGAAAGGGAGAGGGTGGGATGATTTGGGAGAATGGCATTGAAACATGTATAATATCATATATGAAATGAATCGCCAGTCCAGGTTTGATGCATGATACTGGATGCTTGGGGCTGGTGCACTGAGACGACCCACAGGGATGGTATGGGGAGGGAGGTGGGAGGAGGGTTCAGGATGGGGAACACGTGTATACCCGTGGCAGATTCATGTTGATGTATGGCAAAACCAATACAATATTGTAAAGTAATTAGCCTCCAATTAAAATAAATAAACTTATATTAAAAAAAAATAAACTTACCAAAAAAAAAAAAAAAGATGTTTTTTAAGAACATTACCACTAAATACCTCACATTTTCTTATCATCAGACTGTTTTCCTCTGAAGGAATCACTGTCTTCAGAGATATCAGTGCCAAGTGGTGCCTGGAAGGCATTTGGGATAACACTTGACCCACTAGTGAGCCCGGGTGGATGGAGCAATGATGCTGTCTGGGAACCTTCCCAGACATGAACACAAAGGCCGGTATTCTTTTCTCTCATTCTGCGCTGTTTCCCCTGACATGTTTTAGTACTGATTAGGGACCGGTGGGTCCCTTTGTTCTTAATTAAAAGTGGTTGTCTGTAAATATTCTACCTTTCTATTTTGTTTTCCCTCAAACTTAAAAAGGCAGAGGCCCAAGAAGACAGAATCAGAATCTTGTATCACAGTCCATACTTCCTCCTGAGAGCAAGGGCCACTTAAGTGGGACTTTTGCAGCTCACATTTCCTCTAATTTTAATAGTACAAAGGTCTTCTCAAAGGCAGTTATCAGGTACCAAGGGACTATGCATACCCATAGTGGATGCTGCTGTGTTCTGTGGCCTCCCCCAGTGTAAGGTTTCTAAGGAGCCAGCTGGTGATGCATTCAACACAGGTTTGTATAAATGGTTCATTTGCAAGAAAAAATGTGAGATTTTCTGACCTAGTAACTGTTGCTTAGAAACTGTTGTCCACAAAACCTAGAATTCAGGAAAGGGCATTGGTGAAAGGGAATAAACTTTAGACCTAGATACAAAAGATGCAGGTGAAAACCCTAGTCCCAGTAGTGGGATGTGACCTTGGTACATTTGTTTAAATTTATCACAGCTTGTCTCATCAGCAGGCCAGCTCAGGATCCAGGGATATCTATGTTGTGGGAAATGCTGTGGATCCAAGGATACCACAAGGAGAAGAGATGGGCATCTGCTTAGCATCCAACACTTGAGGCCAACAATGAACCTGACAGCAGGTAAGACTCAGAATATTTGTTTAGGGCATGCTCTGTGGTCCCAAGCAGACTAACAGGTCCTTGGACTAACAGCTCTCCTCTGGGCTGGGCTCTTTAGGAGTCACCTCTATTTCCATCCCACTTTCTAGTTCTCAGTAAAGGCTGGTTCATGGGCAAGTAGGGGGTCTGATGAAAAATATGAACGTGACTAGCATGACTTTGTTCCTTTTTGTCCAATACAAGAATCATACTGTGCTGAAACTGATGATGTGTTGATCGATGCAGGCAAGCAAACCAGATCTCTCTGTGCATGGAAAGTTCTCTTCTTTCTTCCTCAGCATCTACAGCTGTGCCTTTCACTCAATGTGGACAGTTCTGTCCTTCAGGGGCCAATAATATTCGGTTCCTGCTTTGATACTGCAGTTTGGATGGCAAGGGATACTGTGTCCTGATCACTTAACTCTTGCCAGACTACTTTTCTGCTGCTGGAAATGGAGACATAAAAGACAGGTTCGAACTCTCCCAGGGCTGCAGCTTGAAACTTCTAACTACACTCCAGGAATCCTGCAGGAATGTGGGTCAGTGGTTCCCTTTGGAAAGAGATGAACACAAATGAATTTATTTTGCCAAATGCTTGTTTCTGGATCACGGTGGAAATACTGTTGGATTTCAACACAAAAAAACCAAACGGCAAATTCGTGTTTGCTTAGCCCAAACAAGCTCCTTGCATCTCCCAAGCCTCAGTTTCTTCATCTGTGAATTAGGGATGGGAACCTACCATGACAAGGTTGCTTGCTGGGCTGGCTGAAATGACATACTGGAGTGACAGGATTGCTCATCTGTTCCACATTATTGGGTTGACACCAGATGGATTTGTTTCACCACAGTTGTCCCGCTTCCCTGAAATGCCATTTCCCATGGGACAGAAAGCTGGGGCCATCTTAATGTATGTTCCTCTGAAGTTAGGTCTTGATACATGGAAAGTCATTTTGTTCAATTCCCATTTCACAGGCTCCCAGTTTTCCGTGAATGGAGACTTCATGCATTTTTTATCTCTGATTAGAAAAACTCCAAGTCCCAAATAAGGACCTTTAGTGAAAACTTGAGAGATTTTAGCTTCAAATCCAGAAACAGTTAAATTAGCTAATGTGATAATCGCACTCTGTCCCAGAATGTTGAATATCACAGGCTTCAGAGTTTGTCTGCAAGTGGTATGTAATTAGGTCAGCAGAGGAGTGGAAATGCTGGTTAATTGCTTCAATCTTTTTCTCTTTCATTCTTCTAAATGCATTTCAATTGTCTATTAACTGGAATGTTTTTCTTCCCAGAAACAGTGAGTGTCTCAGAGGTTCCCATGGGGTACCCTGTGTTTGGGAGTGTGCAGAAGTTCTGGGGGCGCCCTGCAGTTGGGGGTGGGCAGAGTATCTGAAGGGGCACCATGCATTTGGAGGGCACCCTGTGATGGCTCAGATGATAAAGAATCCACCTGCAAAGCAGGAGGCTTGGTTCAATCCCTGGGTGGGGAAGATCCCCTGGAGAAGGGAATGGCAACCCACTCCAGTATTCCTGCCTGGGAAATCCTATGGACAGAGGAGCCTGGCAAGCTGCAGTCCATGGGGTTGCAGAGTTGGACATGACTGAGAGACTAACACTTCCACATTTCCACGGTGTTTGTGCAGAGCTGCAGGAACTTACAAATTCCTCCTTCCTGTCACCCAGGCAGGACTGCTTTTCTTACAAAAAGGATTGATAGTAGTGTGGGTTTTAACTGCCAGCAAATATGAGGAATTTGTACCTTAAGCTTTCTTTGGAAATGTGTCATTCCCAGTATGGGTGTGGAGCTGCTGTATCTGTTTACAGCTCTCTCTCCTTCGCTGGTTCCTCAGAAATCACCCGGGTCACTCTGGCATCCACCACTCAGGGCTACAGGAAGATTTGTCTCTGTGCTGCTTTACACTGAAAAGCCCAGCTACCTGCTTACCGAAACAAGCTCATTGTGTTAGCAGTACATAGCATTAATTCCTTGTACTGCTTTAAATTTCTAAGTGAGGCAGGCCCACTCCCTGAACGTGTGCCTTGCTCAAGCCTACAATTTATCTCCCCGATGGCCATTCTCTCCTCCTCCTTAGTAACAAGAGCTCTGAGTTTTAGCTGGGACTGTTATGGCAGTCAGTGCCACGTATCCCTGCTGCTTTATGGCTAGCTATAGCCATGCTCCTGCATCCCCCTCCTTGAGATGTGGCCCTGAGCATTGTGTGGACTCCGGAAGCATCATGTGCTTCCCTGGGCAACAGCCTGAAAAGTGGATGTACAGAGACTTCATTGGGAGGTGTCATCCCAGAGCAGCGAGGGTCAGGAAAAGGGACTCTGGCAGGAGAGACAGAGATGCCTCACTGAGCTGTTCAAAGCTTCCCAGAAACGTGCCAATTTACTCGGTCATCCGGAACTCATCTCCAACATAACAGTCCATCTTGGGGAGAGGGGAAGGGAAACCAGTGTATATGCCAGCTCAAACCTCTTGTTTGTCAAATTTTAAACCATAGGATATGACCTCCCCACTTCTTCTCCTGTTTGTATCACTTCTGAGGTAGCCTTGGGGAAGGCCAAGTCCCACCCCCAATGATGTGGGGCTTCATCTGAGCCCAGGAGTGAGGGGAAGTGTCAGACTCTTCATGGGTACCAGAGTTGCTATCATGCTGTCTGGTGGGAGCGATAGAGTCTGTGATGCAGCCTGCCTTCACCCCAGAGAAACTGAGATAGCCAGTCTAGGAGAGGAGGTGACAGAGAAGCAGCTGAGCCCTAACAATCTAGGGAAGGACAAAAACTGGGTTTAGTACATGTCCTTAAAAGGAGTGGGTGTGCACTGGAATGCAGATGTGATGGCTGGAGCTCTGGCAGCCATTTGGAAGCTCAAGGAAGAGGCAAAATGCTTATAATGATTGGGTATAATCTAGAATAAAGCTCATGCTCCTGATAGTATTTTGAATTTACCCTGCTAGTTAACCAAACTGGTGACCTCCATACTTCTTGTACAGGTCTTGTTGTCTTTTACAAAAAAGAGACACAGACTTCTATTTTGTTAAAGCTAATGGGCTTCCCTGTTGACTCAGATGGTAAAGAATCTGCCTGCAGTGCCAGAGACCTGGGGTTGATCCCTGGGTCGGGAAGATCATTGGAGAAGGGGTTGACTATCCATTTTCGTATTCTTGCCTGGATAACTCCATGGACAGAGGAGCCTACAGGCTACAGTCCATG
This sequence comes from Bison bison bison, assembly GCF_000754665.1. Classification (NCBI taxonomy): domain Eukaryota; kingdom Metazoa; phylum Chordata; class Mammalia; order Artiodactyla; family Bovidae; genus Bison; species Bison bison. Next base: position 936,497 of record NW_011494781.1, on the reverse strand, counting down.
TGTTCATGAAGAGTTGGACACCACAGAGAGACTAACATATTTCCTTGTATTTAAAGGCAAAACAAGTTTCAACTACTGTAGCACGTGATAACAGTTTGTTGGATGAATGAATAAATGTCCTGGTTGATTAATGCTTGTCATATATCCAAAATAGTAGGTTTATTGCAGTGTATTTGACACCAGTGTTTGTCCTCTGCACCTGTGTGAATCCTGCCTGTCCCTAAGGCTGGGGACAGCCTTGACCCAGCACACGTCCATGGTCTTTGCATTAAAGCACTTTCCTTTCTTCCTGTTTCCATGTTTCCCTACATTTTCTTTTCTTAAATATGAACCCAACACCTCCACCTACATCCACTCAGCAAATTCTTCCCCTTTGTCTAAAATTCCGTATACATGTCACCTCCTTGTGAAGCCTTCCAGCATCCTCCTGGGCAGGGAGCACTTGCCCATGTTCCTCCAGCACTCAGAGCGCACACAGTTCCTGCCTCCACTTCCCTGCCTGGCTCCCTGAAGTTTCTGCATCATCCCTTCTCTCTCCTCACACCTTCCACTCATCCTTTCCCTTCCCACTCTTTACTGAAGACATGATTTACATCTTCCACAGAGAAAGTACAAGCCTCCAGATATGAACCTGCTCTCCTCCACATCAGTCAGCCTCCATGTGCAGCCGTGGGCACTGCCCTGTCTCCTGGTGATGTGTCAGCCTCCCACAGGGTGAAGACAGCCTTTACCACTGGGTGAGCCATCAGCACTCCTACAGAAAGCTAGAGTCTCCTTTATTCCCCACACTCATCGGCTTTCCTTAACTTTGTTGTAGCAATTTCTCCTCTTCTTTTGCACCATCAATTCTTCTATCTACAGAATCATTCTCATTAGCATTTACACATGCTGTAATAAATCTCTATCCACTCCTTCCAGCTGCTGCCTCATTTCTCTGCTCTTCTTTATAGCAAAACTCCTTGAACAATTCTGTTTTCATTTCTCTCCCTTTTCTCCTTTGAGTCCATTCCAGTCCAATTTTTCTCCCCTCCAAGGTCACTGTTGACCTTGACAAAGCTAAATCCAGGGGTCAGTCCTGGCTCCAGCTATCCATCACTGCATGACAAAGGTGCCCCCCGCAATTTAAATAACAATATATTGTGATGAATCATGATTCTGTTGGTTGACTGGGCCCAGCTGGATGGTTCTAGCTGGGCTTCTCATGTGGTTGCTGTCACATGGTTTCTGGGGCTAGAGTCAACTGAAGGCAAGACTGGGCTGTGCATCCAAGATGGCGCACTCACCCAACCAGCGGTTGGTGTTGCCCATGGGCTGGACGCTTGGCATGACCTTGACCACAGAACCTGCCCATGGCCTCGCCATGTGGCTTGGACTTCTCATTGAGTGATGTTGGGTTCCAAGAGAGAGCATTTCAAACGTGAGCATTCAGGAGACAAAAAGCAGAACTACCAGGTCACTTACATCTCCATCTAGAGCAGGTGTGGGCTCTTTCTTCTGGGTTGTGATGCTCAAAGTGTCATGGACTCAACAGGGAGCTGGAGAAATGAAGTTTGGCCCCGTCGAGGGAGTGACAAAGTCACATTGCAGAACAGCCTTTGGAACAGGGGCTCCCTACCTCCCCCTTCAAACATGGTCTTCAGTGTCTTCCTGGAGGCACTTTCTGCATCTCTCATCTCACTAGCTGCTTATTCTCAGCACCTTTCCTAGATCTTTCCACCTCCACACTTTGGCACTTCCCAGGGCATCATCTTTGCCCATTTTTGTTCAGCCCTTTTCTTGATCATCTGTCTAGTACCATGACTCAGAGTGGTGTGAGTCATAGTTGCCATGGGGTGATGCTATGGTGGATACACCTGTAAGTAACTGTTCTGTGGTTCATATGGATGGGGCTCCTTCCCTGAAGGATTTCATAGGGGTCTGCAACCCAGGGTAGTCTCTCTAAAGTTAAAGAACAGTGGAATGACCCCATGGCAGGTCTCTCTGCTGTGCCCAAACATGAGCTCCACATTGTACTTGCCTGAGAGAGTGGTACCCCTGGCCTCCTGAATTTACTGTTATCAGTGGAACATGAGGGGGCATTGATGTGTCCCTTCTAGGCCAGGAAGTTCTTATTTACTGGTGCTTGTCTTTCTTCCTTTCCTGCCTCCCTGACTGAGGAAGAGTATATCGATATGGACACATTATAGGTGACTCAGAATGCCAATCTGATAGGCAAAGGGATAACTGGTTCCCTGGTAGATTTGAGATGACTGCAAGATGAATGCTGGCTATGCTAAACCGCTGAGACATAAGCTGGGCCATTATCACAGTGTAATTGGTCTGTTATGATGTATGAACAGCAGCAGAGCTTTCCAGAAAAATAGGGGGTATTTCTTTTTTTTTCCCCTCAATCTAAGCAGATAAGAACCTCTCCACACTCCCAAACCTCCAGCTGCCCAAATTTAAAACAATAGAAAATGAAGATCCTGAGTTCCTAAACATTCTGGATGTGACCTCTAAAGCATTAAAGATTCACTAACATTTGATCTCTGTCTGCAGGTGTCTATCACGTATCTGACACTTGTCTCACCTATGAACACGATTATGGAGGTCCAAAGTAGAGTACACCCCTGTCTCTAGCTGAGATAAGACAAACAAAATCATCACATATGCAGTTAGGGAAGAGCTGCAGGCAATCAGATCCTAGCATTTGTTGAATACTGATGCACAGGTTGGGCATGTGAATATAAATGAGACATTGTCTGCTTTCTAGAAGTCCCTGATACAGCGGGGCCTGTGATATGGTTGGTCATTCACTCAGCAAGTTTTTACTGACAATCTGCTATGTTCAGGCTCCATTTCGGGCATGTGGGATATAGCAGGCAACAGAATCGATTGAATGAGGTCTCTGTCCTGAAGCTCTCACCTCCTGGGTGGGATATGGGACAGTCAACATTGCCTGGCAAATGGTGATAAGAGCTATGAGGAAGAGTGACGAAAGGGGGAAGCGGATCAGTGTATGGTCAGAGATGCCTCATGAAAGGAGATATTTGCATAGATACCATGAGTAACATGAGTGAGACAGCCAGGTGGGTCTCTAGGAAGAGAGTGTTCCAGGCAAAGGCTTGAGAATGCAGAGGCCTTGAGATGGAAATTTCTTGGAATGTTGGAGAAACAGCAGAGATTCTCTGGGACTCTGGAGCATGATGGGTGGTGGAGTGGCAGGAGGCAGCAAGAGGCTGGGGGCCCCTGTTTGGACTTAGGTTTATAGCTCAGCCTGTGAACATTGCACCATGGATGCCCTGACACTTGCCTGACCCTGTAGGCACAGGAGGCCGACTGCAGGTTGCACTCAGAAGGAAAAGAATTGAGTGGTTCTTTAAAAATGTTTGTAATACAAACATCAATAAAATACTGGGTAAAAATGGAGAAAAAGCCTCCTCTCTTTGTAAGTGTCTTAAGAATCACACAGCTTTATTTCATGTCCTCAAATATTTAAACAGAGTTTAGAGATTCAAATGAATTTTTTTTTGTCTTCTTAAAGCATCCAGGATCTCCTAGTTCCTGCTCCACATGGGTTGAGCTGTTATCTTGAAATGTTTTTTCATCTCTGACTTCCTGGAATGGGTTTGCTTAAGGAAATCGGTTTTGAGAGTTTGCCTTTAGTTCTGGCACACTCATGGGAACCTTGTTACAGAAGTCGGCGTATGCTATGAGCACCAGAACTTCAGGGCTGTTTTCCGGCCCCTGAGACTGCTGGCCTGTTCAGTTGACCCCTGGCAAGAGGGAAACTCCCTTTACTGTTTGAAGGCTGAGTACCCATGGCTCAATTCTAGTCCCTTGGGCAGACAGAGACAGGAATCCACGGTTTCATAGCAAAAGAATGATCTGAAAAAGAGGCTTTCATCAGAAGTCAGTCCCCAGTTACTGAGAATATTGTTGTTGCTCTCCATTTTAAATTGGATTTTCATCTGAGGATGTGGTATTTAAAAGTAAATCATCATCCATGTAGGTTTCTATGGAAGCTCCCCGGTTCCTTGTGGTGAAATTAAATTAGAGAAAGAAATGAAGGGAGGAGCAGATGGGCCCGTTTTCCAATTTGGGCTCAAGTGGATCTCAAGGAGCAGGACAAGGGTAATTCAAAAGAATCTAAAATGTCATCTTCAGAGAATGCTCTGATTGGTGTCCAGGGAGAGAGCTGTCCTTCCTTTGTCATCACATTGCTCTGATGGAATGGACTCACTACTGGGCCACACTTCATTTGACTTGGGTTAAGGAAAGGCGGTAAGGGCATCTCATGTACTATAAGGAACTGAGCTGTGTGCCCCCCAAACTCATCTGGGCACCCCTGGTGGCTCAGCAGTAAAGAATCTGCTTGTAATGCAGGAGCCGTAGGAGATGCGGGCTCAACCCGTGGGTTGGGAAGATCCCCTGGAGGAGGGCATGGCAACCCACTCCAGTATTCTTGCCTGGAGAATCCTATGGATGGAGCAGCCTGGCAGGCTACAGTCCATGGGTCACAAACAGTTGGACATAACTGAAGTGACTTAGCATGCAGGCACATACAACCTTATCTGGTGAAGCCCTAACCTCCAACGTGACTGACTATATTTAGATACAGGGCTTTAAGGATGTAATTAGGGTTAAATGAGGTTATAAGGGTGGGGCCCTAATCCATGAGGAATGATAGCCCTGTGAGAAGAGACCGAGTCAGCCAGCTCTCTCCCTCTGTGCCTGTGCAAGAGGCATGGCCATGTGAGGACAGCAGGAAGGCCTCTGCAAACCAGAAACAGGGCTCACACTGGATCTGCTGGTACCTTGATCTCAGACTTCCAGCTTTCAGAATTGTGAGAAGTGAATGTTTGCTGGTTAAATCGTCTTACCCTGTGGCATTTCTTAAGGCTGCCAGAGTTGACTAAGATGTGGAATTAAATGCTAATGCAAGACCAAGTGGATAAAGGGGTGAGGGGCAGTGAGGCTGTTTCTCAGCTCCCACTGACCACCAACACTAGGTTCACATCCACATGATGCTGGCCAGTTGAACCAGCCCTGGCTGAGCAGGCCAGGACCCTGTGGGCTGTCACCCTCTTGAGCAGGAGCTAGATGTTCTCTCTGTCATCAAGGCTTTTGTCCTGCTCAAGAAGCATTTCTTCCCATCACTTTCCACTTACTCACTCAATACATCACCTACGAGTCCATTCAGACCAGTGATGCAGTGCCAACTTGTGGATCACCACAGGGGCCAAGCCCTGTGGTGAGCATGTGCTGAGCTCTCACTGAGGACACAGTTGTTGGTTTGGCATGGGGAGTGGATGACAAAAAACATTTAAGGGATCATAGCTCAACTATTTGACAAATAAGACAAAAGGTCACACATACAGTAGTCAGAATATTGGCATCATAAGTGATGGTTTTTTATTTTCTTGGGCTCCAAAATCCATGCAGACAGTGATTGCAGCCATGAAATTAAAAGACACTTGCTCCTTGAAAGAAAAGTTATGACAAACCTAGACAGTGCATTAAAAAGCAGAGACATCACTTTGCCAACAAAGGTCAAAACTATGGTTTTTCCAGCAGTCATGTATGGATGTGAGAGTTGGACCATAAAGAAGGCTGAGTGCTGAAGAATTGATGCTTTCAAATCGTGGTGCTGGAGAAGGCTCTTGAGAGTCCCTTGGACTGCAAGGAGATCCAACCAGTCAAACCTAAGTGAAATCAACCCTCAATATTCATTGGAAGGATTGATGCTAATGCTCCACTACTTTGGCCACCTGATGCGAAGAACTGACTCATTGGAAAATACCCCGATGCTGGAAAAGATGAAAGGCAAAAGGAGAAGGGGTCAGCAGGGGATGAGTTGGTTAGATAGCATCACCGGCTCAATGGGCACGAGTCTGAGCAAACTCCAGGAGAAGGTGAAGGGCAGGGAAGACTGCTGTGCTACAGTCCATGGGCTTGAAGAGTTGGATACAACTTAAGGACTGAACAACAACAACAAGTCTAAGTAATAAATGAGGCAAGAGATGCTGGTCTGGACACTCAGGAATTGGACTCACTCACCTGTGACCAGGCCTCACTGGGCACCAGCTGTCCCCCTAGTGCTTGTGAAGGGGGCACAGATCAGATCATTGCTCTCTGCCAACAGGGGTTTTAACATGAAGTATTCCTAGTTTCTCTCCCAGTAAAATCCCTCACCCTCCCTTTGAAGGTGTGAGTCAGGAGAGATGGAGAGTCGCAAGAGTGTCAGCCTGGATGCAACTCCCTTCCCGTGGGAGGAAGCTTCAGGAAGAGGAAACAGCACCAGTTTCCCTGCACAGACTAATTAAGGACACAGAAGGGAAACAAGTGAAAGAGCGAATCAGTCAAGGCAATTACAGCTAGTGATAAGCAGTGTGAAGGAAGCAAACAGTACACAGGGGAGGAGGGGAGTTATCGGAGAGCCTGTGCTTCTCCGGGAGAGTCCAGAAGACATTTAGGCTGATGGCTCGGGACCCATCACTGAAAAGGAAAGGCGATGAGGGGCAGGGAGCAACATGTGCAGAGCCTTGCAGTGTGGCAGAGTGGGGCATGTGCTGGAAATAGAAAGCAAGCCAAGATCACAGCAGAGTGAACGAGGGAAGGATGGAGGAGAGGCTGCCGAGATGGAGCAGGCTCATCTCACGTGGAGCTGGGGGAGAAGAGGCCAGGAGGGAGGGAGCTGGGGGAGGCCAGTCAGGGTGCTGTCACGTGGTCTGGGTGGGGCAGTGGAGTTTGCATTTTGGCAATGGGATTGGAGAGCTGGGGGCAGGTCTGAGACGTGGTTTGAAGGTAGAGTTGGCTGCTTCACTGACGGACTTTGCATATGGAAAAGGGACAGGTAAGAACCAGGGAAAACCTGGCATTGGAGTGGCCCACATTTGACTCTTGGTGAAGATTCTTGAGAACAACAGCCAGAGCATCTCAAAGATCACAACTGCTGCTGCTGCTGCTAAGTCGCTTCAGTTGTGTCCGACTCTGTGCGACCCCATAGACGGCAGCCCATCAGGCTCCTCCGTCCATGGGATTCACCAGGCAAGAATACTGGGGTGGGTTGTCATTTCCTTCTCCAGTGCATGAAAGTGAAAAGTGAAAGTGAAGTCGCTCAGTCGTGTCCGACTCCTAGCGACCCCATGGACTGCAGCCCACCAGGCTCCTCTGTCCACAGGATTCTCCAGGCAAGAGTACTGGAGTGGGTTTCCATTGCCTTCTCTGAAATATCACAACAGATGTGCATAAAAGTTCCTTGAATAATGATTGCAGGGGCTTCCTTTGAGCTTCAGGGAACTCAAAACTGAGGTATTTAATTAAAAAATTTGGGGAGATACGGGAAGAGAATCACGTTGAAGGGCAAAAGGTGAACCACGGTATTTATTCATCTTTCTGGTGTCTCCTCTCATTGCTCCCAAGGATCCAGGCATTGATCCATGTCTCAGAGTCATTATAAAATATTAATAGATACACACTTTTTATTTCCATTTTACTTTTCTGGAAATATCTATTTTAAGGAGGGCTTGAGAGGCTTCCAAGTCCAAGGAAATCTAGTCATTCCTTAATCCATTGAGCAGGTGCCTTCCAAGCAGCTGCAGAGAAAGAGTGTTTCCACAGTGCCTGCCAGCCAGCTCAGCTGTTGTCCAGGAGACGAGTGCTCCATGGACCTACTCAAGCCTTTCCCAGTCTCTTTCTTGCTCTTAACTCTGCATGTGGAAAGTCAAATTGTCAGGAGATTAAAGTGCTCACTTTTACCTCTAGCTGGAATTCCTGAAGGGTTTTAAGGAAATAATGATTCCCCAGTAAATGTGTAGATTGATCCAAATCACCATTTTACTTCGTATTTATTTAGTACAGTTGGTTGAATAATGGCTCCCCAAAGATGTTCACGTTCCTAATACCCAGAGCCTGCCGTTGTGTTACATTACACAGCAAAAGCTCCTCTGAAGGTGGAATTAACTTAAGAATCTTGAGATGGAGAGATTATCCTGGAATATCCAGGTGAATCCAATGTCATCACCAGGTTTCTCATCAGAGAGAAGCAGGAGGGTCAGAGGTGGAGCTGGAGAGAAAAGTTATAAGGATGGAAGCAGAGGCTGGAGCGATGTGATTTGATGGTGGAGGAAAGGCCATGAGCCAATGAATGCAAGAACCCCTGAAGCTGGAAAAGGCAAGGAAACAGGTATTCCCCTGGAGCCTTCAGAAGGCAGGCAGGCTGGTGTGCTCCTTGAGACTAACCCAGAGAAATAGATTTTGGGCTTTAGACCTCCAGAATAATACATTCATGTTGTTTAAAGTCACATAGCTTATAACAATTTGTTACAGCATCAAGAGGAGCCTAAGACGCCTAGCACAGCAGTTCTGCAATCACCTGATTGCATGGGTTGAACATTTAACTGTTTTCTCATAGAATTCACCACTCTATGCCATCCTATACCCCTATTCTTAGTTTCGTCTAGGCTGATTTTGACACTTGGCCAGATTAACCATTTATGTCCTTTCCCCAGTAGAAACCGAGGGTATTAGCTGATTTCCATTGTTTGGAATGAGCATGAAATTAGAATCCAAAGTCACCTGACTACTTGGATATCTGCTTGGTGGTCATAAAGTCTGGAAACAATGATGAAGTTATTTTTTATTATTTAAATCATAATATTTATTAATACTTTATTATTTTCTCGATCTTGATAGAGATCTTCTAATTTTAAAATTTGGAAGATTGGTAATGTGAATATTTCAAAGTTATTTTTGTGGGCTAATATATTTAGTTTTAAGCAAATAAAAAATTGATTCTGGAAATCCACAATTTGTAAGTTTGACAATTGTCCATGGCACAAACAGATGATTTTGAATGATTTTTGAGGGGTGAAGGAAGGAAGTGATAGTTATTGGATGCAACCATTATTTTATTTGGAATAAGCAAGACCAAGTTCACCTCTTTTTGGTTTATTTGTATTTTCATTTGTTTAAACAAACCATTTCATTCACAGTAAAAAACTATATTGGTGAATATTGCTTTAATGGCTTGTTTTACATATAAAAGATTATATTAACTTTAACTGTAAAGTTATTCATTCAATCTTTTTTTAGGATGAGTTAATAGACATAGGGGACCTAGCTGGCACTAGTGGTAAAGAACTGACATGTCAATACAGGTGATGCAGCAGACATGGGCTCCATCCCTGGGTCGGGAAGATTCCCTGCAGTAGGAAATGGCAATCCACTCCAGTATTCTTGCCTGGAAAATCCTATGGACAGAAAAGCCTGACAGGCTACAGTTCATGGTGTCACAAAGAGGTAGACATGACTGAGAACACATGCGTGCGCATACGCACACACACACACACACAGATGTAGAATTGCTATTCAAAATATATGCATGTTTAAAAATATATGCCCTTTTAAAATCTTAATAAATACTGTTACTAAGATCATGGCATCTGATCCCATCATTTCATGGCAAATAGATGGAGAAAAAGTGGGAACAATGGCAGATTTTATTTTCTTGGGCTCCAAAATCACTTTGGACAGTGACTGCAGCCATGAAATTAAAAGATGCTTGCTCCTTGGAAGAAAAGCTACGACCAACCAAGATAGCTTATTAAAAAACAGAGACACCACTTTGCTGACAAACTTCTGTATAGTCAAAGCTATGATTTTTCCAGCAGTCATGTACGGATGTGAAAGTTGGACTGTAAAGAAAGCTGAGTGCCAAAGAATGAATGCTTTTGAATTGTGGTGCTGGAGAAGACTCCTGAGACTCCACTGTACTGCAAGGGGATCAAACCAGTCAATCCTAAAGGAAATCAACCCTGAATATTCATTGGAAGGACTGATGCTGAAGTTGAACCTCCAATACTTCGGTCATCTGATGCTAAGAGTTGATTCACTGGAAAAGACCCTGATGCTAGGAAATATTGAGGGCAGGAGGAGAAGGGGACACAGAGGATGAGATGGTTGGATGGCATCACCGACTTGATGGACATGAGTTTGAGCAAACTCAGGGAGATAGTTAAATACAGGGAAGCCTGGCAGGCTGCAGTCCATGGGGACGCAAAGATTTGGACATGACTTAGCAACTGAAAAACAACAACAATGTGTGTCTGAGGATGTATGAGTATACGTGAGTGCATGTGAATGCATGTGAATGCATGTGTTTAAAATGTACTGGTTGGCTGTCAGTTTCACCCTAAGGGTATTCCTTCTATGAGAGTTGAGATCACTTGTCTCTTGGCCATGGCTGGTCCTCAACCCCTGGGCCTTGACTCAGGATATCGAGTGCTCAGTTGCTCAGTTGTGTCCGATTCTTTGTGACCCCATGGACTATAGCCCACCAGGCTCCTCTGTCCCTGGGATTATCCAGGCAACAATACTGAAGTGGATTGCCATGCCTTCCTCCAGGGGATCTTCCAACCCAGGGATCAAACCTATGTCTCTAATTTCTCCTGCAATGGCAGGCAGATTCTTTTACCACCAGCAGCCATGTGGGAAGCCCAAAGGAACAAATTATATTGTGGGATGCATGACCCAGTGGACAGGAGGGAAGCCTCTATTCAGAGGTCAGTGTGAACTATTTGCTTTCTCTCTTTTTCAGGCTGTTTTGATACCTTTTCATTAGAAGGCTTCCCTCCTTGCATCTGCACTCATGAGGCTCCCCTAGTGGTTCTGGATGGTCATCTCCGGGCTCTGCACCCACCCAGACCTGCTCCCTCGGGTCTCCCCTTCAGGAGGCTTGGTTCTGTTCCTTTCCCGCCACCCCCCCATCCCCCACTCACAGTGCTTTCATAGCAGATGACACGTGCCCTCCTGGAGGACCAGGTGGCTGCACTGTGAAATCATAAGTCGTTACAATCTAAGCAATTAGGGTTTTCCATAGGACCACATGCTAATTGAGGTTGGAGACAGTGTGTGTCTCATTTGCTGCCGTACCCTTAGAGGACAGCCCAATTCCTTTCTATCCTTATATTCTTGATCTTCAATAAACATTTGTTGAATGAATACAATATTACAAATGCTGAGAAATATGACTTTTCCCTATACAAAGTTTTTTGAATAGAGGGTCTCCATTAAATTGAGGACAAGATGTGTGCATATGTAATATATATGTGTATAGGTATTGATACATTGAGGGCTTCCCTGGTGGCTCAGATGGTAAAGAATCCACCTGCAGTGCAGGAGACCTGGGTTCGATCCCTGAATTGGGAAGATCCCCTGGAGAAGGGCGTGGCAACCCACTCCAGTATTTTTGCCTGAAGAATTTCCATGGGGACACAGAGAGTCAGACACAACTGAGTGACTAAACACATACACACACACACACACACACACACACACACACACACTGATACACTGAATATGCAGTGACATATTGAGTATGCAAACAATGGCCAGACCACATCTGGCAACAGAATTCTGACTCAGAATTTCCATAGTAACCAGTCCAGGACTGTCAAAACTTAGTCAATGAACACTGGCTGCCCTTTTTCTTGTCCTGTTTCCAACACTGGACCAACCAGAGAAAGTAAAATGTGCTCCCTAACCAATCAGATGGGTTGCCTCCTTCTTGGCCCATCTCCTGCTTCCCCAGGCCCACCACCTCCACTCAGCACACTTAACACCTTCTCTTCTTGTTCTCTATGAAGGTTTGAGTCTCTGGTAAAGGAAAGGAATGGTGGTTGATTCTCTGGCTACAGCAAGCTTTGAATAATTGCATTTGGTCCTTCTCATTTGGGTGGACTTCATTTATTTGATACACACAGACACATACATTTTGGGCATTGGTTTTAATGATAACTTACAAAGGTTAATAGAGGCATGTCAAGAATGACCCAGATGTCCATCACACAGACAGGCACTGTGACTTCTTTATCTGGATTTGCATGTTGACTCATGGCATTTGTCGCACTAAATAAAGGCCAAAGGCCAGGGAAGTGAATAGTTGACAAGAATTTAGCAAGAAGAGTGGTGGGGAATGGATTCTGCACATGGCACATGCTGAGGTGGGAATAACTAGATCAGAGGCCGCTGTCCAAATGTTGAAGCTGGGTCTACTTCCCCATCTCTGGCAGGTGGTCAAGGCAGAGGAAGTTCAAGATGGGCAAGGTTGGGTCCCTAAACCATGATATGGAGGAGGTCTACCTGCCCATTGGAACAATCGTTTTTGATTTTGAGAACAAACCAGTCAGTCCTAAAAGAAATCAACCCTGAATATTCTTTGGAAGGACTGAGGCTAAAGCTGAAACTCCAATACTTTGGTCATCTGATTTGAATAGTCTTATTGGAAAGGACCCTGATGCTGGGAAAGATTGAGGGCAAGAGAAGTGGGTGTCAGAGGATGAGATGGTTAGTTGCCATCACTGAGTCAAAAGACATGAACTTGGGCAAACCCTGGGAGATGGTGAGGGACAGGGAAGCCTGGCATGCTGCAGTCCATAGGGTTACAAAAAGTCAGACGCAGTTTGGCGACTGGACAACAACAAAGTAAACTTTAACTGCATCTGACCAAGCCATGAGATTCTGGGGCTTGTTACAGAAACTTGCATTGCCTAAATGAATGTGTGTGTGATCAGTTGCTTAGTCAGGTCCGACTCTTTGCAACCCTATGGACTGTAGCCTGCCAGGCTCCTCTGTCCATAGCATTTTCCAGGTAAGAATACAGGAGTGGGTTGTCATTTCCAAGGATTTCCAGGGAATCTTCTTGATCCAAGGATCAACCTGCATCTCTTGCATCTCCTGCATTAGCAGGAGGGTTCTTTACAACTGTGCCACCTGGGAAGCCCCACCTACATGGCTACCTTCCCCCAAACACAAAGAAATGAAGACACACAGTAGCAGAGAGCACCAAGTGCTACATAGACCTCGGTGAGCTGGGGAGTGGCTAGCCATGTGGGTGTTACTGTCACCTCTTCTAGGAGGCAGCCTGAAGCTGACACAAGTTTGAGGGGATCCTTCCATGTAGAGACTTGGGCTGGAATAAGGGTTCGAGGTCTGAGGTGCCTAGAGAGTTTGAGAAGTAGAAAGAGGCCAGGGTTGTGCTGCATCAGCCCAAGTGGACACAGCAGTACCTGATGATGATGGAGTAGTTGGCAGTGGTCAGAGTATGGGGGCTGGGTAGAATGAAGAAGAGAGTGGATTTTATTCCAAGTGCACAATGGGAATCCTACAGCCTGCTGTAGGGCAGTGTTCTTTTTATTTTTATCTTTTCAGGAAAAGAAAAATGTTTCAACTCAGGGAGTTGGTGATGGACAGGGAGGCCTGGCGTGCTGCGATTCATGGGGTCGCAGAGTCGGACACGACTGAGCGACTGAATTGAACTGAACTGAACTGAACTGCACCTTTTCAGAAAAAGGGTTATCCATTTAACAAACATTTATTGCCTGCCTACTCAAATGGCTAAACAATGCATTCTTCTTATTCAGACAACATATACTGAATGCTTACTGTACTCAGTGCTAATGTCATGGGGTAGATGTTCAGGGGTGAACAAAAGAGATGGAGCGTATCCCTCCATGAAGCTGATAGCCTAATGAAAGACAAGCTTTCGGTAAATGTCCCCAAGTAAACTGAGAAAGACGTCTTCAACGCGGGCCATGAAGGTAAAGAACATGGAGTGTTGGGAGCCAATACTAGGGAGAACTTCTTCAGATCAGGAGATAAAGAAATCAGGAAAGCTGAGTGCTGAAGGATGAATCATGAAGCCTGGGGATAGGGAGGAACTCCTGCCAGGGGGAACTGCATGGGTGAAGACCCTGAGGTGGGACCAGGCTTTATGTGTCTAAGAAACTAGAAGATGGTGGAAGCCAGAGAGCCAGGGAGAAGGTGGGTAGGGCCAGATCCCATGGGGCTCCCACAGGAATAGAACTGCAGGGCAGTGTTCTGTTTACACATGTGAGGGATGGCTTAAGTGTGGGTGGACAATGGAGCAGACAGGGCCATGGTCCAGCTAAAGGATGGCAGAAGATGGACATGGAGATATGTTGGGATGTATTTTGAAAAGGGAGCTGTTGGGATTTGCCTAGTATTAAATGAGGGCATTTAATGAGATGAGATGAATTCATTGAGATGAATCAACAGCCCTATCTAGATCATTGACTGAAGACCTAAGAAGTGTTTCCAGAGAGACTGAGCCTGGGCTTGGAAGAATGGGCCATCCTGAGCCAGCAAACAAAGCCTAAGAGTTATTAATATCCTCAAAACAGCATTGTTATGGGAGAGACATCCCCTGTATTTGTTTTATTCAAATTAAAATCCAGAAATATTATCTATAAAATGAGCCCTGAAGAGACAACCTCCTGTTCTAAGCCCAATACTGGCAAATTAGTTTCTGCAAAATGACATCACTTGCCAAATTACATTAATGTGACCTATTTTTATTTTATTGGGTCTGCAGTTTTATAGTAAAAGATTTTAAAATTATTTTGTTTTATAGTTATATAAAAGCTGAAAAGCTCACGAAATGTATACCTAAATGTATACACATTTAATTCATATTACGATAAGAATAATAAACTCCAGACAGGAGATCCATGATAAATTTTTTTCTTTTAAAGGGAATGTTGTTTTGGTCAGGTTTAGTAAACACTGCTTGGGTGACCTGCTGAAAAATGCTGTGTTGTCTGCGGTGGGTACACAAAGATGGCCGAGTTGGTCTCTGCATATGGAAGGAGGGGATTCTGCTAAGTGACATGCCCATCACCTGCCCTGTCTCCATGGGGACATCTCCAAGTGTGCATCACACTTGTAGGAAGACGGTTCTCCTGGGAAAGAGCTGTGACTCCTGCACTGTCTGCATGTGACTGCCCATCATCGGGGGAGTTTACAGAATGTCGAGGTCTAGATACTAAATCTATGGATACAGATTTAACTCACGGAGACCCAGCCTAGGCACTGGTGGATTAGAAACTTAACTAGGTGATGGGAATGCACAGTCAGGCTGAAACATAGAACCATCTGGAACTGTGATCTGGTTGGTGAACATGTCTCATCAATGCTAGTCAGATGCTTTGGGAAAGATGTACAGACGATGTGAAAGTCAACAGATAGCCACCTGTTGGAACAGGAGGAATGCTGGACACTCGCTGGAAATAACGTCATAAAACAGAGACCTCAGTCTCCCCACAGCGTGTGTTTTGACTGAGGAATAGGAAAGGGAAAATGCAATATAAGAAATTATAAAACAGACAGGAAATAGGAAATTCACCTTCCTGGCTTTGAACAAATATATTTTTATTAAATCCCCTGATCTAGCAGGCACCTCAGGATGCGGTGTATTTCTGAGAAGACAGCAAAGCAAATGGGCAGATGCTATCTCTGTATGCCTGGAGCCAGACTGTCCACAGCAGGGAGTGATGGGGTGGGTCTGAGCTGCCCTGGGGCTGGTCCAGGCGTCTTTGTGACCAGCATCCCCAGCATCTTCATGCATCTGGTCTAGGCTGGAAGCTGTGTTGTCCAGAACTTCTTTCTGATTTCACATCTTTGTGGAAACAAATGTTAACTTCTCATTCCTGTGTCTTGCTCACACTTTTACCACTGCGCTTCTCGTGGTTTCCTGAACACATCTACTTATGTTCTCCCTCCCTTATAGATTGGAGCGGGGTGGTCCTCAGAACATCAGACTCCTCTCTGGTCCCTTAACACTTACTTCAGTGCTTTTTTATAGTTGGCACCCACACACCAAACCGATTCAAGATTTCATTTTTCCCTAGAGATCTTCTGCTTTTGTTTCCATTTTTCCATGTTACAGTCATTAGTATGGGTGTTGGTTGACCCTTCTAGAGTTAGTAATGATGACTGTCCATTGTTGGAGGCCATTAGGAAGCTGGGAGTTGTGTGGCGCTTGGACGGGACTTGCCACAGCACCTGTAGGTGAAATTGGGTGGGTGATAAAAAGCGACTCACATATTTTAAAGATGATTTCTTTATCTGATACTTTCTACTGGAGCATCTATCAAGCAGATGGCTTGGAAGAGGCCATCCTTACACCCTTGAAGTGAGGTGAGAGGATGAGCAGCCGATGGCCCCACAGGACATACTGAATCGTAACTCTGCCTTTCCACAAACTCTCTAGGGGATTTGATGCACACTAAAGTTTGAGAACAATTGACCTAGGATTACTACCATTTTTCTCATTCTATCCTTTGCATTTAATCTTTGAATGCATATTTATTAAGCTTCCACATGGCAGAAGCATTATGCTATACAGACAAATTCCTTGACTTTGAAAATTTCACAGTCTTGGCAGGGTGGCAAATATACTGACTTTTGTTGTGAGGGGTCAGGGCTGTGAATGTGGACTGTTAGTACAGGTGAAACAAAGGGAAAGGAAGTACACATATCAGAGAGCAACATGATGGGGATGTACAGCCATTTTTTTCCCCCATAAAATCCCAGCAGCTCAGCAAAGTGGTTCCCATTGCCCTGTTTGATAGCTCACCGCTTTGATGTAGGGGCCATGTAGCCATCTGTAGAGGAGGGGAGATCTGAGCAGAGTTTTGGAGTGTCTGGCATGAAGTAAGTGAGAAAAGATGTTAGACACTACTCTTATCTAGCATTTCATCAAGTGTGGGCAATACCAACATAAACTCAAGGCTCTATTTCTTGAAAACTTTAGTGGCAGGTCACATATCAGTGGCAGCCTGTACTACATTATTTTTCAGAGTTGTCTGGTTAAGCATCACCTAGGGCACTAGTTAAAAATAAAAATATCTGGGCTCCACCTGAAATAGCCTGACCCAGATTCACAAGGAGATGATCCTGGGAATCAACTTCCAGCAAGTCCACAGGGATTCTCAAGCTTAGGTAAGGAAGAAAAAGTATTCTCAAACAAAATGAGGCATATGTTAAGAAAAAGATGTGGTCACAGGCTCTAGGGATCAAATGTATGTGTGTGTGTGCGTGTGTGTGTATTTGTGTCTGTGTGTTCAGTCATGTCCGTCTCTTTGTGACCCCATGGGCCATAGCCCACCAGGCTCTTCTGTCCATGGGGGTTCTCCAGGCAAGAATACTGGAATGAATTGCCATTTCCTACTCCAGGGGGATCTTCTTGACTCAGGGATCAAGAAGCAGGGTCTTCCTGCATCTCTTTCATTGGCAGGCAGCTTACTTATCACTGAGCCATCTGGGATCAGAGGGTACAGGTTAAATGCCAAGGGAGAAATAGGGCAATATTGATTTAATAAAAATGGAGCGTTATGTGGGAGCAATGTCAGCAAGATGGCAGACTAGAAAGTTGTAAGTCCTCACTCTTCTAGAGAAATATGAAGTAAATGACATGCAGACCAAAAGCAACTTTGAGGGAACTCTAGAAACCAGTAAAAACTCACTTTAGATGTAAGGACATACATAGCTTGGAAGTGAAAGGTTGGAAAAAAATACTTCATGTAAATATTACCCAAATGAGATCAAACAAAACTGTCTTTAAGTCAAAAACTGTTATAGGAGACAAAGAAGTGTATTATATAATGACAAAAAGTCAATTCATCACAACAAAACAATTATAAATATATATGCACCACACATCAGATTTCCTAAATATATGAAGCAACCATTGACAGAATTGAATGGAGAAACATCACAATAATAGTAGAAAACATCAATATCTCACTTTCAGTGCTGGATAGAAGAACCTGGTTCTTCTATCCAGAAGATCAATAAGGGAGAGAAGACATGACAATAATATAAAACAATTGGATCTTACAGACACATGCAGAATACTTCATCAAAAGTAGCCGGATATATGTATTTTTTCTCAAGTGTATATGGAACATTCTTTAGAATAGACCATATGTTAGATCATAAAATAAGTCTTAATACATTTAAAAGGGTTAAACTCTTACAAACTATTTTTTCCAACTACAATGGAGTAAAACAAAACATCAATTTTGTTGTCTAGTCACTAAGTCATGTCTGACTCTTTTGAAACTCCATTGACTATAGCCCACCACTCTCCTCTGTCTATGAGATTTCCTGGGCAAGAATGCTGGAGTGAATTGCCATTTCCTTCTCCAAGGGATCTTCCAGACCCAGGGATTGAACCCACATCTCCTGCATTGGCAGGTGGGTTCTTTACCACTGAGCCACCACGGAAGCCCTAGACATCAATAGCAGAAGGAAAATTAGAAAATCACAAATACAGGGAAGTTAGGCAGTACACTCTGAAAATACTAATGAATCAAAGAAGAAATCATAGTAGAAATTAGAAAATACATTGAGACAAATAAAAATGAAAGGGCAGGATCCAAAACTTACGGGATGCAGCAAAAACAGTGCTCAAGGGAAATTTACAGCTGCAAAGGCTTACAGTTTAAAAGAGAAAAATCTCAAACCAACAATCTAAATTTACACTTTAAGGAACTAGAATAAGAAGGACAAGCTAAATCTAAAGTTAGCAGAAAGAAGAAAATAATAAAGATTAGAGCAGAGATAAAATAGAAAATAGGAAAACAGTAGAGAGCTCAATGAAAAGATGTTAGAGTCTTCAAAGAGTCTCCAAAGACTTGAGTCTTCAAGAGTCTTCAAAGAGATCAATGAATTGGAGAAACTTTTAGCTAGATTGACTAAAGAAAAAAGAAGACTCAAATAACTAAAAATGGAAATAAAAAGACACTTTACAATTAATCTTAAAGAAATAAAAAGGATTATGTGGGAAAATTGTAAACAACTGTATGCCAACAAACTGGATAACCTAGATGAAATGGACAAATTTCTAGAAACACAAAACTTACCAAGATTGAATCATAAAAAGATAGAAAATCTGAGCAGACCTATATCTAGTAAGGAGAGTGAATCAGTAATCACAAATCTTCCAACAACAAAAAAGCCCAGGACCAGATGGCTCTACTGATGAAGTCTACCAAACATCTGAGGAAGAATGAACATCAATCCTCTTCAAATTCTTCTAAAATATTCAAGAGGAAGGAAGATTTCCAAATTCAATCTGTGAGGCCAGAATTACCCTGTTATCACAGCCAGATGAAAACACTACAAGAAAAGAAAACCACAGTATCCTATATGGAAATTGATGCAAAAATTCTCAACAAAACTAGCAAACCTATTCGAAAGCACAATAAAAATAAGCATACACCAGAAAATGTAGAATTTATTTTTGAAATGCAAGAATGATTTTAATGAATGAAAATCAATCAATATAAGACACTGTATTAATAGAATGAAGGAAGAAATATGGTCATCTCAACTGATACAGAAATAGCATCTGATAAAATTCAACACCTGTTCACAATGTAGAAATAATCATACATGTAGAAAACTTGGCACTTATACATAGAAAATCTTAAAAATACCACCAAACTCTTAGAACTAATAAATAAATTCAACAAAGTTTACAAATGTAAAATTGGCCTACAAAAACCAGTTGTACTTCCATACAACAAACCATCCAAAAGGAAATTAAGAAAACCATCCCTTTTACAAAAGCATTAAAAAGAAAAAACTACTTAGGAATAAACTTAACCAAGGAGGTAAAAGACATGTACATTAAAACCCACAAAATACTGTTGAATAAATCTAAAGAAGACACCAATAAACAGAAAGATATCCTTTGTTCATGGATTGCAAGATGCAATCTCATTAAAATAGCAACACTATCCAAAACTATCTACAGATTTAGAGCAATCGGTATGAAAAATTCCAGTGACACTTTTTGCAGAAATAGAAAAATCCATCCCGAAATTCATATGGAATAAATCTCAAGGAAATCTCACTGTTTTGATTTCCTTTAGGATTGACTGGTTTGATCTCCTTGTAGTCCAAGGGATTCTCAAGAGTTTTCTCCAACACCACAGTTCAAAATCTTCACTTCTTTGGCACTCAGCTTTCTTTAAGGTCCAACTTTCACATCCATACATGACTATTGGAGAAACCATAGCTTTGACTAGATGGAATTTTGTCTGCAAAGTAATGTCTCTGCTTTTTAATATGCTGTCTAAGTTTGTCATAGCTTCAAGGAGCAAGAGTCCTTTAATTCCATGGCTGCAGTCATCATCTGCAGTGATTCTGGAGCTCAAGAAAATAAAGTCTCTCACTGTTTCCATTGTTTCGCCATCTATTTGCCATGAAGTGATGGGACTTGTTGCCAGGATCTTAGTTTTTTGAATGCTGGGTGGGACCTTACCTTATACCATACCAAAAATAAACTCCAAGTAGATCAAAGACCTAAATGTGAGACTTAAAGCTATAAAAATGCTAGAGGAAAACACAGGGGAAAAACATCACAACATTGGATTTGACAATGATTTCTCAAGTATGACACCAAAAGAGTAGGCAATAAAAGAAAAATGGAAAAACTAGACTACATCAAAATAAAAACTTATATGCACCAAAGGACACAACTGACAGGTGAAAAAGTAAATTGAAGAAGGGAGGAAAATATTTGCAAATCATATTTCTGAAAAGAGATTAATGTCTAGAATATATGAAGAACTCTATAACCCAAGGACACAAAAACAAACAACTTGATTTAAAAAATGGGCAAAGGACTTGAATAGACATTTCTTCAAGGAAGTTACATAATACAAAATGATGCTTATCATCTTTAATCATTAGGGAAGTGCAAATCTAATCCACAATGAGATGCTACTTCATATCAGCTAGAATGGCTACTATTCAAAAATAGACAGTAAGTGTTGGTAGAACATGGGAATATTGGAACCTTTGTACATTGAGGGCAAGAATGTAAAGTGGTACAATTCCAGTGGAAAACAGTATGGCAGTTCTTAAAAAAATTTAAAGAGAATTACCATATGATCCAGCAATTCTACCTTGGAGTATATAATTAAAAAAAAAAAAAGAATTCTCAATTCAATGATATTGAATATCATTGTGATACTTGTAACATCCATGTTCGTAACAGCACTATTCACAATAGTTAAAAGGTAGAAAGCAACTCAGTGTCTATCACTGACTGAATGGATAAACAAAACAAAATGTGGTACTCACATGCAATGTACGTGCATGAGATGGAATATTATGCAGCTGCAGAAAGAAAGAAATCTGACCCATGCTATGACATGCATAGATGAATCTGAAGACATGCTAAGTGAAATAAACCAGCCACAAAAGACATGCACTGTATAATTCCGCTCATATGAGGGACCTAGAGTAGTCAAATTCATAGAGATATTAATAGAAAGTAGCATGGTGGTTGCCAGATGTTGCAGAGAGAGGAGAATGGAGAATTGCTAAAGGCATACAGACTTTCAGTTTTCCGAGAGGAAAAAGAGTTCTAGAGATAAATGATGGCGACTCTTACACAACAATGTGAATGTATTAATACTTAATACTACTGAATCTTACACTTAAAAATGGTCAGAAAAGTAAATTTTGTTATGTGCATTTTCAGTTCAGTTCAGTTCAGTTCAGTCACTCAGCCGTGTCTGACTCTTTCTGACCCCATGAATCACAGCACTCGAGGCCTCCCTGTCCCTCACCAACTCCCGGAGTTCACTCAGACTCATGTCCATCGAGTCAGTGATGCCATCCAGCCATCTCATCCTCTGTCGTCCCCTTCTCCTCCTGCCCCCAATCCCTCCCAGCATCAGAGTCTTTTCCAATGAGTCAACTCTTCGCATGAGGTGGCCAAAGTACTGGAGTTTCAGCTTTAGCATCATTCCTTCCAAAGAAATCCCAGGGCTGATCTCCTTCAGAATGGACTGGTTGGATCTCCTTGCAGTCTAAGGGACTCTCAAGAGTCTTCTCCAACACCACAGTTCAAAAGCATCAATTCTCTGGTGCTCAGCTTTCTTCACAGTCCAACTCTCACATCCATACATGACCACTGGAAAAACCATAGCCTTAACTAGACGGACCTTTGTTGGCAAAGTAATGTCTCTGCTTTTCAATATGCTATCTAGGTTGGTCATAACTTTTCTTCCAAGGAGTAAATGTCTTTTAATTTCATGGCTGCAGTCACCATCTGCAGTGATTTTGGAGCCCCCAAAAATAAAGTCTGACACTGTTTTCACTGTTTCTCCATCTATTTGCCATGAAGTGATGGGACCAGATGCCATGATCTTCGTTTTCTGAATGTTGAGTTTTAAGCCAAGTTTTTCACTCTCCACTTTCACCTTCATCAAGAGGCTTTTTAGTTCCTCTTCACTTTCTGCCATAAGGGTGGTGTCATCTGCATATCTGAGGTGATTGATATTTCTCCCAGCAATCTTGATTCCAGCTTGTGCTTTTTCCAGTCCAGCTTTTCTCATGATGTACTCTGCATGTAAGTTAAATAAGCAGGGTGACAATATACAGCCTTGACGTACTCCTTTTCCTATTTGGAACCAGTCTGTTGTTCCATGTCCAGTTCTAAGTGTTGCTTCCTGACCTGCATACAGATTTCTCAAGAGGCAGGTCAGTGGTCTGGTATTCCC
This sequence comes from Bison bison bison, assembly GCF_000754665.1. Classification (NCBI taxonomy): domain Eukaryota; kingdom Metazoa; phylum Chordata; class Mammalia; order Artiodactyla; family Bovidae; genus Bison; species Bison bison. The sequence continues at coordinate 914,133 of NW_011494781.1, read as the reverse complement.
ATCTCTTT
>NW_011494781.1:907193-913610 GCF_000754665.1 Bison bison bison | reverse complement strand
GTATCTCTAATTTTCTTGAAGAGATCTCTAGTCTTTCCCATTCTGTTGTTTTCCTCTATTTTTTTGCATTGATCACTGAGGAAGGCTTTCTTATCTCTTCTTGCTATTCTTTGGAACTCTGCATTCAGATGCTTATATCTTTATTGCCATTAAGAAAAAAAATGAAGGGCCATGAAAATCCCTGGGGTGAGGGAATTTATCAAGGAGGCAGTGGAAAGGCCTCCAGAACCCAAGTGAGAGAATGATTTGGCCACTCAGGTTTGGAATTGGTGCATGTGGGTGTGTGCTAAGCTGCTCTGGTCGTGTCCGATTCTTTGAGACCCATGGCCTGTAGCCCACTAGGCTCCTCTGCCCTTGGAATTCTCCCTGCAAGAATACTGGAGTGGGTTGCCGTGCTTTCCTCCAGGGGATCTTCCTGACCCAGGGATCAAACCTGCTTCTCCTATGTCTCCTGCATTAGCAGATGGGTTCTTTACTACTAGTGCCACCTGGGAAGCCTTTGGGAGTGGTAATCCTACCCATCCACCCATCTTTGTATGTAGACAGACTGGTCTAAAGGAAGGACTCTTTGGGGTCAGAGAAGCAGTTAGGAGTTAGCCTAGAGATCCATGATTTTTAACTGTTTAAGGACATCAGACTGGCTGGAAAGTGAAGTCGCTCAGTCATGTCCTACTCTTTGCAACCCCATGGACTGTAGCCTACCAGGCTCCTCTGTCCATGGGATTTTCCAGGCAATAGTACTGGAATGGATTGCCATTTCCTTCTCCAGGGGATCTTCCTGACCCAGGGATCGAACCCGGGTCTCCTGCTTTGTAGACAGATGCTTTACCCTCTGAGTCACCAGGGAACTACGGACTGGCTGGAGAGCTTATTTAGGGCATAGGCATAGGCTGTCCTCACACACTCATATTCAGAGGGTCTAGGGAGAACCTGTGGAGAAGGCAATGGCAACCCACTCCAGTACTCTTGCCTGGAAAATCCCATGGACAGAGGAGCCTGGTAGACTGCAGTCCATGGGGTCACTAAGAGTCAGACACGAGTGAAGCAACTTAGCAGCAGAAGCAGGGAGAAACTGAGACTGTACGTTTCTAACAAGCTCACAGGTTATACTGGTGGGGCTGGTCTAGGACCCTTCTTTAAGCATCTGTTATAGGGAAGAGGCAGAGTGGGCTATCAAGAAGTACTAAAAGCAAAGTGAGCAGCTAGCCCACGGCTGGCAGGGTGATTACTGAGACCATCGTGGGGTCTGGACACCTGGTCTGATCTGTTTACACTCGTGCTGCAGGGTTTACAAGAAGCCACCTGAGGTGGATTTACTACCCACTCATAAGAACAGCCTCACTGAGTAAACAACCCCAAACGATCCATTTCCTGGCCATTCCCTCCTGGCGTGCCCCAAGTTCAGCAAAACTGAAACCACCTGCCTTTCTGGAAAAGCTTCCTTATACTTTATTACCCATTTTTATGGGCTCCGTGATATGAGTTCTGACATCAATGATCGTGTTCTCGTTTATCACATGGCCTGGCAAGATAGCGGTCTGCACACTCTGAGCTCCATGCTTTGATGCTCTTTAGGGCCGAAGGCAAGCGGCTGCTTTTAAAAACACAGAGTTAATAATTCTCCAAGCCGGAAGCCAGGATTTGCACCCTGGAGAGGGTTGGCTTTGTGTTGGGAAGTCTGCTTCAACATCTGGCCCTTGGCAGGGTCTCCAGGAGATGCAGGCTGTTGATGCTTCCTTTTTTCCCACCTGGGAAAAAATGCGATTGCAACAACCTCCACAGTGGCTGGGAAGATAGCAGAGTGTGTTCTGGGATCTTCTACTGTCACAGCGTGCTCTGGACAGAATATTGGGACTGGGATTCTAGGCTAGTCTTTTCTGGCCTTGGATGTGGTACCCAGATCTGGGCATTCTCTGGGCCTCTATCAAGTTGGGGAGATTCTGGCTCCCAGTTTGTGCGTAGCAGTTCCCTTTGGTTCTCAGTACTGGGGAGCTTGCAGATACACTCCATCTTCTCAGATAAGACTCTCTTATCAGTAGCTGATCATGAACCCATGGGTATCCAGACAGCAGTGTGAAGTTTTGACTTTTTGACTCTGCCTCTTACCAGCAGGTGCATCCCAGTCCCTATGGAGTTGGCCTTGAGCTTCTGGGGAGCCAAGGGTACCTCCTCCCTGGTTTCCTTCTTGTTCTCCCACTGTTGCTGCCCTTTGTGCCAAAGCTGTGAGGATGAGTCTTTCTATTCCTAATGGCACTATCTTGGCCTGACGTGTGTGTTTCCCCATGGTCCTCTGCAGGGTGTGGACTCTCACGAAGAAAAAGAAAGGATGTTAAACCTGTAAGATCTGGGTCTAGCAGCATGTGAATGAACCCAGATCCAGAAAACATCTTGGTTACATGACTCTCCTCCTCTGGACAGAATCACCCCTCTAGGGAGAGGTGCGTCATCACAGAAGAGCACCTGGCGTACTGCAGGCACTCAAGAAACGTCTATTATCATCACTCTTATGACACCATGGCCTAGGAGCTCTCTGGCTCTTCCCAGGCTCCTCCGAGCTCCTTGCAAGGCTAAAAGTTGCATCCGTGCCTTTGGGGAGCTCACTGGAAGAAATAATCACCTGTTTTCTCTTGGGAGTACCCGAGACACTCAAGTGGGAAGAATATGAGTGAAGTTAGGCGTCAGGAGGGCAGAGTGTGACTTTGTTTCCTGGGGGTGGGAGGGTGGGGCAGAGTTTTCCCCTCCGTGGTGGCACCAGGAAAACAGTATGAATACTTCTTGACAATAAACAAATAACTTTGAGCCCTGGGAAAGATGGTTTGGAGAGAGGGTGACTGCTCCAAATTGCTCTTGGAAAAGAATAAGCTTTCTTGGCCGACAGTGAATCAAACGTGATGAAATACAATGCATCTGGCACTGTCTCCTTATGGAAACTGCCCTGCCTCGGGGGAGATGGAAAATGCATGACAAAGCTGTGGAAAGAGGACTAAGGTGTCACAAATTCTGGATTGTCTCTCAACGTGCAAGTCTCCACAGGGAAAAGGAGGTGCCTGGGTGGCTCATGGCCTCAGGTGCTGTGACAGATGGCTCCTGACTGCCAAGTGTCTCTGTGCAGGGTGTCACGCAAGGCCCCACCTCTGGACAGACCTGCCTGAGTGGGAGGCGGGTGCTAAGGGCAAGGCCATCTCCAGAACGGGGAGGATGGAGCCCAGGGCCCTGCAAGAGTTGCCACCATGACTGGGTGGTTGCGTCACATCAAGGGAGCATGCCCTCCACCCGTCTCCTTCCACTGCACAGGAGATTGGTATGTGTGTGTGCGTCTGGGGAGCTGCATAGGGCTGTGTAAAGTAGTAGAACATGCACGGTGAGGGGAAGATGCTGAATACCGAGCATGGTAAATTCAGTCTTCTGTCTTCATTAGGATGGAAACTACTCAGAGGAACTTGAGTGCTAAGTTCCTTCAGTCGTATCCGACTCTTTGAGACCCTATGGATTGTAGCCCTCCAGGGTCCTCTGTCTGTGGGATTCTCCAGGCAAGAATACTAGAGTGGGGTTGCCATTTCCTCCTCCAGGGGATCTTCCTGACCTAGGGATCAAACCTATGTCTCTTACATTTCGGGCATTGGCAGGCAGGTTCTTCTGGGAAGCTCCACTCAAATGTATATTTGGAGTATAAAAAAGTACAAATAGAATCTTAGCTTTGTATTTATGAAAAGCAAAGAAATTGAATACTTGGGGATGCTGTTTCAATGCACCAATGTGTAAATATTCAAATATGTGTGGAAATGCATTTTCAGTAAACTTATACCTTGGAATTGCTCTATATTTAAATCCTGAATGCATGAAAAAAATAAATGTACTTTGGTCTTAGGGGACAATATCATAAAATGAAGCTGTGAAAAATTCTTTTGACAATTTTAGGTAATTGTTCAAGGCACAATTTTTATTTGAGATTTCACAGTTTATGATGGATCATTTTAAGTATCACTTTGTAAGTAAATTTTAGATTTTAAAATTGGTTATGCATTTATTTCTGGAGTTGTAACTGACCTTCAGAGGAAAGCAGAGGGCTTGAGTTTATATAAATCTGTCCAGAGAACCTGTATGTAGAAAACTACGGCACCATATCATGCTGTGATGTCACAGTTTACAAAATTCCTCCTTCAATAACAGCCCCAAGTCAGGGATCAAGTTCTGTGCTGCAAATGGCAATAAGAGAAAGTAAGATAACAAAACAGACTGAGAGGAAATTGCCCCAGAGTTGGGCAGGAAGCATCCAGTCTGGCTATTAAGAGCTTTGTGACACTGATGTGCTGAGAAGGCTGCAGAGGAGCCTGTGACAAGGGTTCAGGCAGCTTTCCTTTACGGGAACACCAGCAAGGACAAAATTGGGAGTGAACTGGCAAGTGAGTACCCAGGCTTTCGCTGGCCATCCATGTCATCCTTTAGGAATGTGGCTTAGGTATTATTTCCCTGACCCTCTGGACAAAGTAGGGGGTCTGGCTCACACTCTCTCAGTTTCTTCCACAGATGCCCCACAGATGTGCTTGCGTACGGCCCTGAAACTTCCTGTTGAAGTCCCTGCCTGCACGAGCCTATCCTTCGTGTGCTCATTTCTTCTGGCTCTGAGCTGGATGCCTCCTGCCTCTCCTCCCGGACATGCATTTTATGAATATGAAAGGTGTGCATTGTTCTTCCTCCAGCTGGGGTTAGCAATGGTTACTCTGCTTGGGGCACTGAGCTTCAGATGAAGAAGTACTGGATGCAAAGATACTCCTTTTCATTTCCACGATCAAGAGGCAAGTAAAGTGCATCACCATGGCTAGGTGGGGCAGACGTCTTGGACTCCAATCCAGGGGCCACCATATTCCTCATGAGGGGTGGAGATGGAGATGTTAGCTTGGATCTGAGGTCAGTTCTGGGATGGGTGAGTATGCTCTGAAGCGCAGCTCATCACCAAGTCTGGCTATCCATCTACTTACCCAGTCACCCTTCCAAGCATCCATCCATCCATCCATCCATCCATCCATCCATCTACCCACCCACCCATCCACTCATCTATCCATCCACTTGTGTCTTCAGGCCCTTCCATCTCCAAGGTGCCTCCTCTCAGCAAGACACTCCACCTTCCCCATCAATGGGTCTTTCCCACTGTTTCTAAATACGATCAAGAGTCTCCTTTTAAACAACTACTCACCTTCACCCAGTCTGCCCCACATGTACTTCCTATCTCTTCTCTCTCATTCTCATGAGATTTGTGAGAGAATGGACTTTCTCAGTGCCCCCTCCCCACCCCACTCTCACCCTCAAGAGAAGACACACTAGCCACCTGGGGCTTCATGGCCTCAGGTGCTGTGGCATCTTCAGGGCATCCCTGCGTCCCCCTGCCTTGACTGTGCACTTTTTCTTAGGAACCCTTCTGGCCACCACCCTGGCTTTAAAGGTGTAGTGGTTATATATTTGCCAAACAATGGAATCATTCCAAAGGCCAACAGATTATTCTCTCTTTTTTTTTTTTTGTGGCAGGAAGGATCCATTTTTCACAACATTTATCTACTCAGGTTGGGTTGGAGTATTATTGCAGCTACAAACTTAAATGGCAGGAGATGGACCCTGTCTGCCTTTCCCCTTCCAAGGAGGGGTGGTTCCCAGGGGACTTGCTGGCAGAGCCTCAAGTGGAAGCTGGAGCAACCTTCCTGGAAGCAGAGCTGCCTGGGGGCTGGTGGCAGGTGTGCAGAGTCCTGGGAAATGTCTGGGATGGGGCACTGGTTTCTGGACACTCCTCTTCCGGCATCCGCATCCTCACTCCCAGCTCAATGGTGCCGGTGGAAGGAGAGAGTCTGCAGTGGGTGAGTGCACATGACCTCCTGGTCCTGATGGTGCCTCCAGGGGAGGGCAACCACCTGGGATCCTTCTCCCTTCAGGACCACATACAAAAGAGGAAATCAGTATCTGTCGAGTGATCCAAACAAGGCAGAGATTTCCCAAGGTGACATCTGAAGGAATAAGCTCTGTGATGTGGCCCGCTGGGGTTGCAAGGTCTCGTGGAGTCAGGCATCGCTTCTACCTGGCCATGTCAAAACACTGGAGGGCAGAAGTTCTGGACCAGGAGACATTTTGCCATCAGAGAACATTAGATGATGCTGGAGACACATCTGATTGTCACAACTGGTAGGGAGCCAGGAAGCTGCCAAGTGTTCTATGGCACAAAGAAGCAACCCCATGAAAATCACCCGATCCCAAAAGTCCACGGTGCTGAGGATGAGAAACTCCATTCTGCGTGACTTCCTGGAGAACTGGTTCTACTTAGTAGACTGAGAGCTTCCATGTGGCCAGTGCACTGAGGTTCTGAGGAGGAGAGGTATCCCACCAAGCCTCCTAGGATTGGCTCGTTGCTCCCAGCTGCTGCCCTTCCTTCCT
>NW_011494781.1:893348-907093 GCF_000754665.1 Bison bison bison | reverse complement strand
CTCTGTGTCCCTAGAGATGGAACCTCGCATGTCAGAAAGCTCCATGCACAGTAAGTGTGTGGGTCTGCCCTGGAAGCTGTGAGCGGGGCTCTGTTCTGGTTTAACGGGATGAAGGGGGACCTTGACGTCAGTTTGAAATGAGCTAGAAATAGTGTGAGGAAGACAGCAAGGGTGCTCCTGGTTATCTCCTGAATGACATCTGCAGAACTCAGAGACTAGAGACAGTTTGTCAGATCTTATGGATATTGTGGGTCAGGGATCCTGGCCAGGCATGGCTGGATGATTTTCCAGCTCTAGGTAGCATAGGCTGAGTTCAGTTGGTGGCTATCCACTGGCAGATGGGTGTCTAGTGGTCCAAGCTCTTGGCTCCCATATCTTGCACATTGGCAGGGGTGGCTGCAAGGCTGAACCTGGCTGGAGTGATGGTTCAGAAGGCTTCCTCAGAGCACCCAGGGGTGGTGGCTGGCTTTCTAATGGTGCTTCAGGGTTACCCAAGAGGGATCACGAGTTGGGAAAAGATTGCAGCTCTTTCATAATGCCTAAGCCCAGAATTTGGCGCCATGTTCTGTCCTGTCTGCTATACTTTATTGGTGAAAGGAGACCCAGATCCACCTGCATTCAAGAGGGAGGGGACATAGGCAACCCGCCTTCTATGGGGTGTGTGGGTGTCAAAAAAAGGGCGACCACCTTTAATCGCCCCCACTCCAGCTTCATCCTAGAGGATATGTGAGGCATGTTAGAGGTGATAAAGCCCAGACACTGAGCCAGATGTGCCTCCCTCCTCTTTGAGGACAGCCAAATTCCAAGGAAAGCAGGGCCAGGACGTCAGCAGTGTAGGAATGACCTGGAGATGAAGATCATGATGTTGGTGACTGGTCCAGCTCCACGGCAGTCCCTCTTCCATGGCAGGTGGCCTCAATGTTCCTTTCTTCCTGGCAACCACCCTCTGTCCCTTGCCCCACGTTAATGCACAGATATCCTGACTACAGAATAGATGGCAGAGCAGGAGCTGATCCTCAGAGTCCATGGTGACGTGGCTCCCCGGCTCAGATTATTTTTACCACGTGTTGATTTGGGAAGAACAATTCTGCCTGAGTTCCCAGTGGGGAGCATGGAGGGAGGGAGAATTTTTTAGAACAAGCAAGTTTGCACGGGCAGCTCCTGCTTGCTCACGAGGGGTCCTTGGCATTTCATGGAAACAGGACAGTTAAGAAAACCCATGGGGACTCTACAGGCCAAATGAGGAAGCCAGTAAATGTAGGCAGGAAGGCCCATGGTTCCTGTTTAACCCCTTGTGTTAAACGTATGTGACGATTTGAGGTGTGTTGATATCAGATGCCCCTTCAAAGAGGAGCCTGCTGCCTTCCTGTTTCTCCTGAGCATGAAGAGCTCTTAGGACTCTGCTGGTGACTTTAGTCTCTGCCCTGGGGGTCATCTCTCTTCTATCTTCCTCCTCTACCCCAATATGCTTGGGCTCCCAGGTGAACTGCACTCTCCCTAAAGACCGATCTTGGAAATGAACCTGTTTCTGGTTATTTACGTCACTTCCCACTAGGCCAATGACCATCTTCTGAAGAGAGATTAGAGGTGAAGAGAAGCAGCACAAAGACGTGAAGATGCCTGCAGAGCTAGTCAAAGCTCCCAGTTATTAACAGATGTTTAGGAGATACTGGGGATGGTTGGAAGAAAGGCATCCTTCCAGATGTTATTTCAAATGTGATACTGGTAAGGCAAAGTGCCTCACACAGAGAAAACATTTGATGAATTTTAGCTACTTAAAAAAAACTACTTTATGTTTTTTTTTTTTTGATAATTGCATTTTAGAATAATTTTCTCAATCAGTAACGTAATAATAACTTTCTGTCCTGTCCATCCAGGTGGTGACTATGGTTCAGACTTCTGCATTGCACATACAATCTATTAAGAAAGGCCCCCTTCTCTGGCATTCCAGTAGGTAATCTGTATGAAAATGTCTGTGGCTAAAGATATTTAATAAAAGTGAGATGGTAATGACAGGACATCTTTCTGCTTTTGAAGCAAAACTTGAATTATCCTTTAGTGAAGTTGCTCAGTCGTGTGCAACTCTTTGCAACCCCATGGACTATAGCCTGGCAGGCTCCTCCATCCATGAGATTTTTCAGGCAAGAATACTGCAGTGGATTGCCATTTCCTTCTCCAGGGGATCTTCCCAACCCAAGGATTGAACTTGGGTCTCTGGTATTGCAGGCAGACTCTTTACGGTCTGAGCCACCATGTATAAAGTAATAAGTAAATTGATTTTTTTTCCTTTTGGCTTTGATTCATCTTGGAAGGTAGGAACCCTGGGCCATGGTACCCCGAACATCTAATTCCCTCTCCGTGTCATTCAGATGCTCAGGAAATGTTAGTTGAGATACCAGCTCCTTCACAGGATGAAGGGGCTGATGGTGTTGGTCTGGGATCGCCCACCTCCTTCAAACCCTTTGCATTTCTGTAGGGGATAAATTATCCCAGTTGTGCTTGTGTTCTGTTTTATGAATGTGTAGGCATCATCCTACATATTTGAAAACATCAAAGAAGAAGAAGAAAACAGCTCTCTATAGGACCTTAAAAATCAACCCAAATCCTTCTGGCTTCTCATGCAGGTCACAGCCCCTTGAATTGTTCAGAATGGGAGCCTTCCCAAGGGTCAGAGATAAATAACTTTGCAGAGAACCATGCACCGGACATCCCTGCCTTCCTCCTGTATTGTGGCAGGTGCTGTATTTACTTAGCTATTTTCCCCTCAGCAGAAAGCACATCAAAATTCACTGATTTATTTACTTAAGGGCTACCACAAAAATCGTGCAGAAAACACCTTGCATTGTGTGAGATCTTGTGTCTGTTTCCTTGGAATGTATATTCTACTGAAAAGGAAATCCACGAACCACACCCTCAGGGAATACGAGGAATTGGAAGACTGTGTGTATTCTCAGACCTGCACAATGAGAGGGGTGTTCTTGTTCTGCAGGACCTGCTCGGTGAGGGTCCCAGTGCCTGCTTACTTGAGTAGTCAGGCATTAGGCTCTACTGGCCCAGATACACTTACTGCTTGGGTGGGTGTCAGGCTCTCCATCACCTGCCTTGGAGCCGCACCAGAAGGCGATGCACAACCAGGGAAATGCAACAGGAGGCGAGAATATCTGGCCAGGCTTTGCAGGGGCACCTTTCGATCACCTTTGCTCTGTGAACAGCCTCCTGCTTCAAGGTCCTGCAGTGAAGGGCAGTGACCCAGGAGAGGCCCCTGAGGTGGGCCTGGCAAGAGGGCCCCTGACTGAGGGCAAGGAATTATGTGTTGACCCTTCAAGGCTTCAGTGGCAGTGAGGTTGGAGATGTCTCTTTGGTCACCATGCTTACATGGAGGGACCAGCTGTCTGAGAAGGCATTAATGTGAGGATGCTTGCAGGATATACCAGCAAGCTGAGTGAGGTGGGGAGTCCAGTGAGTCTAAGCCTTGAGTGCTAAGTTGCTTCAATCATGTCTGACTCTGTGTGACCCTATGGACTGCTGCCTGCCAGTCTCTGCTGTCCATGGGATTCCCTAGGCAAGAATACTGGAATGGGTTGCCATGCCCTCCTCCAGCAGAATCTTCCTGACCCAGGGATTGAACCGGAGTCTCTTACATCTAACCTGCATTGGCAGGCAGGTTCTTTACCACTAGGATCACCACATTATATTCAGTCCTGACCTTGGGAGGTTGGATAGCAAGCTCCCAGTCTGGGCCCACGTTTGTCCCCATGTAGGCTTGGTCAGTGGAACATGCAGTCTGTGCTGACCTCAAGGACTGACCAGCCCTCATAGGACATTCCCCACTGCTTAGGAACCCAGGAACTGTGACCTTCTCAGGGCAAAGCTATTGGTCGCTCAGCCATGTCCACCTCTTTGTGACCCTTTGGACTGTAACCTGCCAGGCTCCTCTGTCCATGAGATTCTCCAGGCAACAGTGCTGGAGTGGGTTTCCATGCCCTCTTTCAGGGGATATTCCCAATCCAAGGACTGAACCCAGGTCTCCTGCATTTCAGGCAGATTCTTTACCATCTGAGCCACCAGAAAAGCCCTTGGTAGTGTCCAGTTATGGTTAACCAAACACCTGCTACAAATGGTCCCTGACCCAGCCATCCAGCTCCTTGATACCTACTCTATAGAGAAATGAGTGTTTGAGTCCACAACACATGAATTCAAGTGTCTGTAGCACAAACTGTGGTCCTTCCACACAGTGGAATAGACTCTGGCCATAAAAGGAGTGAAGTGCTGACACTACCGCATGGATGAATCTGGACAGCATGATGCTCAATGAAAGAAGCTGACACAAAATGCCATATTCTACGACTGCATAGATGTGAACCTCCTAGACTAGGTAAATTCACAGAGACGGAATTCAGATTGGTGGTTTCCAAAGAGGGTGAGGAGGGTAGGGAGAAACTGCTTAATAAGTAAGGGGTTTTACTTCAGAGTGATGGAAATATTTTGGCACTAGACAAGGTTGAAGAATGCAAAGTTTTATGATGATACTAAATGTTACTAAATTGTTCATTTTAAAATACATAATGTGTATTTCATAATGTGAATTGCACTTTAATAAATTTAAAAAAATGTAAATTAAAAAAAACTGTCAGTATCAGCTTTACTAATATTGATATTAGTCTCACACTGGAAATAACCCAAATATCTACCACTCTCTGAATAAAGTGTTTTTATCTGCATGCTAGCATCCTTCACAGCAAGGACAATGGATATAAATTCAAACATGGGCTCATCTCACCAACCTTGTGCTGGGACATAGGATGTTTACACAGTTTAAGTCCATTCACGTGAAGGTCAAGAACATGCATGAACAACCTCTGGTGGTGGAAGTCAGAACAGTGGTCATCTCTGGAAGGAATTTCTGGGGTGGCAATATGTTCTATACTTTGATGTGGGGGCCGTGACACAAGTGTATACAATTGTCAAGACTAAACTGCACCCTTCAGATTAGTGCTCAGTTCCATATGTAAATGTACTTCAATATAAATGATAATTCCAAGAGAAGAGAAAAATCAATTTAGAGAAATATAAACATTAACCTTTGTATATGGAACTCACCAACTCCAGGCTTGCCAGATTGTTCACAGGAGACTGGTGACCTGTCTGGTCCTTCTCCGTGTGCAGCAACACCTAAGGCCAGCTTGGGGCCCCTCTGCTTTCACACTGTCATTTCCTGCTTTGTGCATCCATCCCTAGCAGGTCTTACTCCCCATGGGGAGCCTGGCCTGGAGCCAGGTAGGAGTTTTATGAAGTGTTGTGGAGGGACCCATGAGCTAGACGCTCACTACCTGGGTGTACAGGGGCAGAGAGGCAGAAGGAGACCCCATGCTCAGTGCCCTCAGGTGTCCCAGCACCGATGGCAGGCATCCATAGTTCTGCCTGGCACCTGCTCACATCTGGACAGGAGCCCTGAGGAGGTGTCTGGACCAGATTCTCAGTGCTCTATCCAAGGAGAGCTACTTCCGGGTCTCACTCAGCCAACTCACAGTCCTCTGTGGCTGCAGGAAGTCCCTTCGCCGAACAGCAGCTCTGTGTGCTGAGATTTCAACCGCAGGAGGACTCCCACAGAACCCTCAGCCCTGCCTTGGCATTTGGGGCAGGCCTCCAGAAGCTTGAAGCAGAGCTTCTCAGACTTTCCTGGACACTGAGACACCCAGGGCCCTGGGAACAAGCAGACTCTGACTCAGAGGGTCTGGGGGCGGCGATGCTGATGTTCTGGTCTGGAAAGTCTGGAGGGGAAATAAAACTTGGTAAAAAATGATGAACATGTATGCTTATATACATACTAGCCAGCTCCTACTCACAGCAGCATATCCAGACCTAAATGTGGAATTTAAAGGACCATCAGTCTGTGAACCCATGGGTAACATAAATGAGGTAAGCTCCCACCCCCAAGCTCTGAGCCCTTTCCCATCACAACACCCCTTTACACTCCACCGGCATTTTTTGCATCTTTCTCTGTCTGGATGCCGGCTGGGGGTCAGATGCAGCTTACTCTGGCGGGGAGGCTGTGTGGGAACCACCCTGCCTGGCCTCGCCAGGAACTTCTGCCACACCTCCCATTTCCACAGAGCTATTTTTAGAATTCTATTTTTAAATTGTCTGAAGTTCACATTGACTTCACCGCCTAATTGAAAAGGTCACCTCCCTGGAATTGTCTGTTGTACACTCCACCCTGTGGACAGCGCAGAGCGGAAATGATCAAATATCCCTGGTTGGGGCCACATGCTGGCGGCATCCATCCCCTCTTGGGTACAGATCAGGTGGTGGTGGAGCCCGGCCCGCAGGCCAGCTCAGATGCAGGTCAGTTCCGGGTCTCTCTTTCACCTTCCACCTGTGCTGACCCGTCAGGCACGCTGACCCTGAGGTGGACACAGATGCTGTCCCATTCTCACTGCAACCCTAGGTGAGGCTGAGGGCAGGGTTTGTGTGGGTATTGCACAGGCCATATCTTTCCTTTTTAGGAATGCTCTGCCCCAGCCTCATGGACTATTTTTCCAGAGCACCTGCCCTTCTCACCTGGAGGAGTGTAATAGACTCTGGAGGACTTATGACCACACAGACCAATGGGCCCACCCTAGAGTCTCAAACTGAGTAGATCTGGTGTGGAGCCTGGGGCTTATATGTCTCATCTGGTGTTGCAGGTCTGGATACCAGGCTTTGAGAACTATGGGCCTGTGCCAAAGGTGTCAGAGGCTGTTGGGGAAATGCAAAGTCGCCTGGTAGCTGTGGGCTTCTGAGAGGGCAGAGTGTGGACTGCGGTCCCCAAGACATCTGGGTTCCAGTCTCTTAAGTATCCTTTTCTGGCAGATGAAAGCAGGTCATTTAATTCCACTAAACCTTAGTTTTCCAATCTGTAAAATGGGTTGACATCTCTTATCTCATAGGGGTGTGGCCTGGTAGGGACCTCCCAGTGTGTTTTGTGGAGCTTCAACTTGACCCCAGGGTGGGCTGAGAGTGGCTCCTTGGGGACGAGCTCTCACGGGCACTGGCTGTGAGCCCTTGATTGTGTGCCCCTGAGCTTTGCCTGGACCATTGTGAACCAGGCTTCTGTCTGTGAAATGAGAGAATACCTCTCTTCGGTGCTTATCTTGCCTCTCAGAGGCAATTTCAGGTGGTTAATTGAGTGAATGCCTGGGTGGGTAGGGAGCAGTTCTCTGGGACCTCACGGCTTTAATACTGTGAAGGCTCTAGAGGTCCGACGCTCTGACAAGCCAGCTGAACTCAGGCCACCCCAGTCCTGCCTGCACGCTCCCCAGGCCTCTGGGAGTGAATTCTGCAGAATTCATTGGCCTGAACGCTGACCCGGAGCTGCCAGTTCAGAAGAACTACTTGAATTTGCTTTGGCACGGGGGCTGCCTGGGTTTGCCTTGCCTCCTCTGGGCTCCTCGTGGTTGCTAACGCCTCCCTTCTCTGAAACTGGGCACTTCCGGCCTGGCACCGCCTTCCTCCTTTCTCCCACTCCTGTGCAAACAGCCGGAGAGCCGGGACTGCTTCTCCCAGGGCACATCCCCTGCCGTTCCGACACCCTCTTCCGCTAACCAAGTGCAGGAGGAACAGAGGCTGAGTGCAGTGCAAAGTCCGCACCTCCTACCCACTCCTGCCTTCTGCTGAGGGCTTTCCCGGAACTCTCTCCTCCCCGCGCGCCCCTCCGCTCCGGGAAGCCGCTGGCAGAGGGATGCGGACTGCGAGGCCGGGCGGATCCTCGGATCCTGGAGTCAGCCAGCTCCGGGCAGACCTGGAGAGAGCAAAGGGCACGACGTGTTGCAAAGGCAGGAGGCATCGGCGTGGGGAGAAAGTGAAGCCAGGACGGGTGGTGGTGTCTCCTCCGGGTGTTTGCAGCCCGAATTCTACAATTCAAAAGACACAGCAGCCAGCCAGGTTGGGGCATGCCCCTTTGTTGTGTAAATCCCGGGGTCTGAGTTCCCAGGGCCCAGAGCTCCGACTTGTGACTGCCAAGTTTCTGTTAGGATTTGGGCATGACCTCCCTCAACCCCAGGCTTGTTTAGGTTTACTTGGGGATCGGTGCCAGCAGGGGCCTCCTGGAGCCACCTGGGTAGAGGGATGTGGGCGGGCCAGCTCCCAGCCCTGGGCGCCCAGACCCTCTTTGCTGCTTGAAGCCTGGGCCCAACTCAGCACCTGCTCCCAGCCCAGCGAGAGCATCGTGGTGACTGAAGATGCCTTCCCTGTGCCCCAAATCCAGCTTATAATAGAAACTTTTCCCTCTTCTATGTTCAAACATGGAGAAAAGCTGCCGAGCAGCTTCTACACAGATCTTTTTGGGGGCTCCACTCCTTTTATTTCTTTTATCTTTTTCCATTAAGAGTGGTAAAGAACCTGCCTGCCAGTGCAGGAGACATGAGACATGGGTTTGATCTCTGGGTGGGAAAGATCCCCTGGAGGAGGGCATGAGGACCCACTCCAGTACTTTTGCATGGGGAAATCCCATGGACAAAGGAGCCTGGCAGGCTACAGTCCACAGGGTAGTGAAAGAGTTAGACAGGGCTGAAGTGACTTAGCATGCATGCATACTCCTTTTATTTCTTTAATCTCTTTCCATTAAGAAGCAGCCAGCAGCCATGAGAGTCAAGCTGTCTGCAGAGCTATTACCTCCAAGAGACATCAGATTTTGGTTTAAGAACCTCAGCCGACTGGATTTCCTGTCTGATGGCAGACAGAGAAATTCAGCCTGAAGTCCCCCAGAGCAGTGTCATAATTGCTGCTTCTGTGAAGGAAGGTCACGGTCTTCCCATGCTTATGTTTTGTGGTCTCTGTTTCTAAGGGGTTCAGCCAGCGTCACAGCAGGAAACACCCCTTGGGGGACACCTCCCTCTGATTTGACTGAGGACAGTGGGCAAGTTAGGTGCTGCAGTGCGTCCTAGGAGGGTCAGTGCTGGGCTGCTGGGCACCTGGGCACCCATGCTGTTATAATGGGTGTGGAGCGAGGATGGCTGGCACCTGGGTGAGGTGACAGCCTAGAAGCCCTGGGGCCAGAGAGGATCAAACGGCTCTCAGGCCAACTGACCAGGGCGCCAGCAGAGCCCCTGAGTACTAGTACAACAATACCCAGAGGGAAGCAGCAATGTGGCAAAAGATTAAAATAATAACAATAAACAACAACACAACGACAACAACAATAATAAACACAGTTAAAAAAACAAATAGAAAACCACGGGCTCCTGCAATGGAAAGTCAAGTCCCTTGGGAGTGAACTCTCTTTCCCTCTTTGGCAGTGTGGGACCAAGCCCTCCAGGGAAGCACACGTGTTCTGGTGGGGTCTGCAGTCATATCAGGAGGGACGCTCCCTGCCTGACTGCAGCCCTACACAGGTGCTACCCAGCTCCTCTCTCTAGTCAGCTCACACTTTTCTGCTTCAGTTTCCCTACCTTTAAAATGGAGATCAGTATAGTGGTTAGCACCTGAGGTGCCGGTTCCATCACTCCATGGCAAATAGAGGGGGAAACAGTGACAGACTTTATTTTTGGGGGCTCCAAAATCAAAGCAGATGGTGACTGTAGCCATGAAATTAAAAGATGCTTGCCTCTTGGAAGAAAACCTAGACAGTATATTAAAAAGCAGATACATTACTTTGCCAACAAAGGTCCATCTAGTCAAAGCTATGGTTCTTTCAGTAATCATGTATGGATGTGAGAGTTGGACTATAAAGAAAGCTGAGTGCCAAAGAATTGATGCTTTTGAACTGTGGTGTTGGAGAAGACTCTTGAGAGTCCCTTGGACTGCAAGGACATCCAACCAGTCCATCCTAAAGGAAATCAGACCTGAATATTCATTGGAAGGACTGATGCTAAAGCTGAACCTCCAATACTTTGGCCATCTGATGTGAAAAACTGACTCATTTGAAAAGACCCTGACACTGGGAAAGATTGAAGGCAGGAGGAGAAGGGAATGACAGAGGATTAGATGGTTGGATGGTGTCACCAACTTGATGGACATGAGTTTGAGTAAGCTCTGGGAGTTGGTGATGGACAGGGAAGCCTGGCGACCTGCAGTTCATGGGGTCACAAAGAGTCAGACATGACTGAGTGACTGAAATGAACTGAACTGAACTGAACCCGAGGTGCCAAGAACACTTCATTGCTTGGTCTTGACAGGGTCCAGCACATCCTGGGGCCTAGTGACTCTTGGCTCTGTTACCGACTGTTCTTTTTTAAAAATTAGAGTATAGTTGATTTACAATATTGTGTTAGTTTCAAGTATACAGTAAAGTAATTCAATTATATATATATATATATATATATTTATTTATTTGTTCTTTTTCAGATTCTTTACCCACATAGGTTATTACAAGATACTGAGTAAAGTTCCCTAGGCTATACAGTAGGTCCTTATGAGTTATCTATTTTCAATATAGTATTGTGTCTGTGTTCATGTGAAAATGTTAGTTGCTCAGTCATATCTGACTCTTTGTGACCCCATGGATTGTAGCCTTCCAGGCTCCTCTATCCATGGAAGTCTCCAGACAAGAATACTGGAGTGGGTAGCCATTTCCTTCTCCAGGAGATCTTCCCATTCCAGGGATCAAACCCAGGTCTCCTGCATTGCAGGCAGCTTCCTTACCGTCCAGGCCACTAGGGAAGCCCTTCTGTGTTCATCCCAAACTCCTGATTGAGTCCTCCCCCACATTTGGTAGCAGTGCCTGTGAGAGAGGAGACACTCCCTCCAGGCTTCTGCAGGAGGTATCACAGGGCCGTCTGTCCCCTTCTTCTGCCACCACTGGCCACCAAAGGTTTCAGTGACTATCCTCTTGTGTGAGTCTCTTCATGAAATAGCTTCACAATTAAAGGGCTTTTTTTTTTTTTTGTAAAACTGGTCTCATACCCCATACAGTGTCCTGAGACTCTTCAGTCTAAAGTTGGAAGAAGCTAGAGGGCGTTTAGTATCACTTTTGTCACTACACTAAAGCTGTCCACACCCTCCTCCTCAAAGTGGTGCACAGTCTGGGTGGTTAGTGCCTTCTGCCTGTGCCCCGGGGGGTTGTGGGTAGCACATCTGCACAGGACTCCCAGGGATGATGGCCTTTCACAGCCTTGACTTGGCTGATTGGTGTGATCATCTTAAATTTCAGACAGCCTTTCCTTATAGGCCCCTGTTCTTCCAGTAAGTCACATAGAAAGAGAAAAAAAATGGAACTTGTGATGTAAGATATCATTTATGACAGAGAAGAGGGCTACTTGAATGGTGAGGGGCTAGAAGATGGCACTAGTCGTAAAGAACCTGCCTGCCAATGCAGGAGACATAAGAGATGTGGGTTGGATCCCTGGGTTGGAACATCCCCTGGAGGAATACATGCAACCCACTCCAGTATTCTTGCCTGGAGAATCCCATGGACAGAAGAGCCTGAAGAGGTACAGTCCATAGAGTCTCACAGAGTTGGACCTGATTGAAGTGACTTAGCACACACTGAAATAGCACACACAGAAAACATTTTACTTACTAGATTACTGGTTTATTTAAAAACCTGGTGTTTACTCTAAAGCAGAGATTAGGGGTAGTTGTCAGTGATCAAATATCAAAAGTCCGACTCCTCATTGTAACCTCTTGCAGCCACGTCTGCAGCAGCATTCTTCACAATAGCCCCAAAGTGGAAACGTCTTAAATGCCCACAGATAGATGAATGGATAAATAAAGTGTGGTATATCCATACAATGGAACACGCAAGGATATTCAGCAATGAAGCATTTTTCAAACATGGAAGTACCTTGAAAACACTATGCCAAGTGAAAGAAGCTGGACACAAAAGGACAAGTATCACACGATTCTATTTATAGGCAAAGTCCAGATTAGGCAAACCTGTAAAGATAGAAAAGAGATTAGTGGCTGCCTGGGGCTGAGAGGGGAAGATTATTAAGAATGATGCCTAAGAGGTATGTGGTTTCTCTTTGGGGTGATGAAAATGTTCTAAAATTAGGTAATGGTGGAGGTTTCACATCTCTGTGAATATGCTGAAAACCATAGCATGGTACACTTCATAAAGGTGAATTGTATGGCATGTGAGTTAAATCTTGATAAAGCTATTATGCAATGCAGGAGACCCCTGTTCTATCCCTGCATCAGGAAGATCCCCTGGAGAAGGGAATGGCAACCCCCTCCAGTATTCTGGCCTGGAGAATTCCATGGATAGAGAAGCCATGTTAGGACTGAGCGCCTAACACTTTCACACACTTTCACAAAGCTGTTACCTGAAAGAAACAAGGGGTTAGACTAGATTAGCATTCATCTGCAGGGAGTCTTGGAATGCTAACCCAGATGGTGCTCCATACAAAGGTGTTTATCTGCTCAGAAAGCTCTGGGTGGCCAGCCTGGACAGCCTTCTTTAATGCATTAGCCATTAAATGTTCTGAAATATCCTGCAGTGAAGAAACTGGTTTACTTTATTTAATCCTGTGTTCTCCAAGCTTTGAAGCCCTGTACTAGGGCAGCCCCTGGAAACACTGCACTGAAGTCTGTAGTCCCTTGTCTTCTTCTCTGGAGTTCTAGAACTTGAGGCCTGAACAGTGCCATATGTCTGCATGTCTGCAGCCATGGTGTCGATTCGCACATGTATCTGAGAGCAGTGTATAGCAAGGGAAGTGTCCAAGAGCCCAGGTTCTTTCCCAGATCCATCCCTGTGGCTTTCCACCTGCACAGCCCTCCTCTGGGTCTCTGTGTTGTATTTAACATGCCCCTTGTGGCAGCAGAAGCACTCAGTGGCCATGTACTCATCAGGGAAGCAGAAGGCTTACAAGTCCTGGAAACCAGGGAGATGGAATATCACTGAGGAGCCTGTGAAGTCTGCCCTGTTTGTTCAGGCAGGGCCCTCACAAGGTGAGACTGGCACTTGCTTTTGAAGTGGCTCTCAGACCTGGGCAGGTGTGCACATACTTTGCCTGCCCCTGACCTACCTCTCTGATTTGCAAGCCCATTGGCTCAGTTGTCTGGATGCTATGAGTCAGGGCAGACTCTGTAAAGTTATATAGGGAAAAAACTCAGGTTTTCCTTCCTATATGTAGGGAACAACCCAGCTCTTCTGTACTATGTTTCTTCCCTTGGAGTCTCCTTTACTGTGCTGTGCTATGCTTCAGTTGTTTCTGACTCATTGCGACCCCGTGGACTGTAGCCCACCAGGCTCCTCTGTCCCTGAGATTCTCCAGGCAAGAATACTGGAGTAGGTACCCATGCCCTCCTCCAGGGGATCTTCCTGACCCAGGGGTCAAACCTGTGTCTCTTACATCTCCTGTACTGGCCGGCAGGTTCTTTACCACTAGCGCCACCTGGGAAGCCTGTCTCCTTTATTCAGTCAGTCAGTCAGTTCAGTTGCTCAGTCATGTCTGACTCTTTGCGACCCCATGGACTGCAGCACGCCAGGCCTCCCTGTCTGTCACCAACCCCCGGAGTTTACTCAGACTCATGTCCATTGAGTTGGTGATGCCATCCAGCCATCTCATCCTCTGTCTTCCCCTTCTCCTCCCATCTTCAATCTTTCCCAGCATCAGGGTCTTTTCAAATGAGTTAGTTCTTTGCATCAGGTGGCCAAAGTATTGGAGTTTCAGCTTCAGCATCAGTCCTTCCAATGAATATTCAGGACTGATTTCCTTTATGATGGACTGGTTGGATCTCCTTGCAGTCCAAGGGATTCTCAAGAGTCTTCTCCAACACCACAGTTCAAAAGCATCAATTCTTGGGTGCTCAGCTTTCTTTATAGT
>NW_011494781.1:890025-893248 GCF_000754665.1 Bison bison bison | reverse complement strand
TCTCACATCCATACATGACTACTGGAAAAACCATAGCCTTGACTAGACGGACCTTTGTTGGCAAAGTAATGTCTCTGCTTTTTAATATGCTGTCTAGGTTGGTCATAACTTTCCTTCCAAGGAGTAAATGTCTTTTATTTTCATGGCTGCAATGATTCATCTGCAGTGATTTTGGAGCCCCCCAAAATAAAGTATGTCACTATTTCCATTGTTTCCCCATCTATTTGCCATGAAGTGATGGGACCAGATGCCATCATCTTAGTTTTCTGAATGTTGAGTTTTAAGCCAACTTTTTCACTCTCCTCTTTCACTTTCATCAAGAGGCTTTTTAGTTCCTCTTCACTTTCTGCCATAAGGGTGGTGTCATCTGCATATCTGAGGTTATTGATATTTCTCAGATATGCAGATGACACCACCTTGAGTTCGGCTTGTGCTTCCTCCAGCCCAGCATTTCTCATGATGTACTCTGCATAGAAGTTAAATAAGCAGGGTGACGATATACAGCTTTGACATATTCCTTTCCCTATTTGGAACCAGTCTGTTGTTCCATATCCAATTCTAACTGTTGCTTCCTCATCTGCATATAGATTTGTCAAGAGGCAGGTCAGGTGGTCTGGTATTCCCATCTCTTTAAGAATTTTCCAGAGTTTGTTGTGGTCCACACAGTCAAAGGTTTTGGCATAGTCTCCTTTATTACTCACACTGAAGTCTTCACTTTTTGTCACCAAATGTGTAGAGGTTTTTCTCTGCACCGACAAGCCATTCTCAGGCATCAGCAGTGTGTCCAACAATTTAGCTCGATTCTGATACTCTCTCCTCAGATAGCATCAGATCCCACAGGTCAAGGGCTCAGTCATACAAGACTGCCCCCTCCCAGGACTTTAGATGCCAATTGAAAGTCCAAGTTATCGCCTGTATGTCTGACTGACCAGCTACCCATTGGAGGTTCCAGTAACCTCCTTCTTGAGTTCAGTTAATTTGTGAGAACCCCTTACAGAGCTCAGAGGAACATTTTACTTACTAGATTACTGGTTTATTATTAAAGAACCCAACTCAGGAACAGTCAGATGGAAGAGATGCAGAAGACTGATCATGGGGAAGGGGGCAGAGTTTCCATGCTCTCTCCAGGCTCATTGCCTGACATGATCACATGTTGACTAACCAGGAAGCTCTCTGAATCCCTTTCCTTTAGGAGATTTTATGGAAGTTTCATCATGTAAGCATGATTGATCATTAACTCTATTTTCAGCCATTCTCTCTTCTCAAGAGAGTGGGGATGGGGGTTGAAAATTTCAAGCTTCTGGGTAGGACCAATTGGGAGAGTAGCATTGACATATATACACTATCATGTGTAAAATAGACAGCCAGTGGGAACCTGCTGCATAGTACAGAGAGCTCTGCTCAGTGCTCCATGATGACCTAGATGAGTGGGATGTGGGGGAACAGGAGGGAGGTTCAAGATGCAGGGAATGGAGATATATATATATATATAAAATAAAGATTAAAAAAAGAAAGAAAAAAAACCATGAGCCAATTTAAAAAATTCCAAATTTCTCATCATGGTCTTTCCATGTGACCAGTTCCTATCCAGAAGACATCCAGGAGACACCCAGAGTCACCTCATGAGAACAAAAGAGACTCCTATCACCCAGGAAATGTTGAGTTTCAAGAGCTCTGTTAGAAATCAGGGTTAAAGACCAAATTTTAGAGTAAAAGGTGTTTGTAGGGCTGTCGTTCTGCATTTCTTCTCCAAAACCACCTCTGTTTCTCACACATGAAAGCATGGTGGCCTCAGAGTTAGATAGCCAAGTGATTCTCAAATTCCAGATTTGAGATTGTGTTATGAGTTGAACTGAGTCCTCCCCAAATGCCTCTGCTGAAGCCCTATCCCCTGGAACCTCAGAATGCAACTGTATTTTGAGAGAGTCATGGCAGATATAATTATCTAAGATGAAATTATTTGGGTCAACCTTAATCCAGACTGAATGGTGCCCTTACAGGAAGAGGAGATTAGTACACAGACAGGCACAGAGGGATGGCCATGTGAAGACACAGGGAGAAGATGGCTGTCTGCAAGGCAAGGGGAGAGGCATTGGAAGGAACCAACTCCTGACACCTTGAGCTTGGACTTCTGGCCTCCAGCACTGTGAGGAAATGCATTTATGTCTTTAGGTCTATTGGTCTTTGCCACTGTGCTATGGCAGTTGGAACAAACCAATACAAACAGGATGCTTTTCTTCTTTGGGGAAAATGGTTCCCTATTAGCCTTTGCCACATGCTGGGAAAATGAAGAAGCAGTAGACAGTTCCTCCATAGGCCTGAGTCACTCATGTCGAGGCTGCCTCATCTGGGTAACTGGGGCCCCTTCCCTAGTTTGCCCTCATTTAGGTGGGCCTTCATCTGCTGTCAGGATTCCTCAGGGAGAAGGCCCCTCCATGGTCCTGCCCCCTCACCTCAGGTCCCACCTCAGCATCCCACTTGGATGGTTGATTTGTTTCTTCCTTATCAATAAATTATTTCATAAGGAGCCAGAGTAAGTTTCAAATGCCCTTGCAGGGAAAATGGGGATGGAGCCAAGTCCTCACTGGGCCAGCTACTGGCTTGTCATTGCTTTGTGGCAGTGGGGTTCTCGGCTTCTCTGCACCCTAATGCCATTATAAACCCGTGTCCAGTCTTCCATGGGGGCAAGTGTGTGTCACACCCCTGAGAAGCCAGGGAGGAGAAGGAAAGTAAGTGGTGGTGACGAGGAAAATCCACCCAAAGAGAAAATCACTGCCACAGGGTTACGTCTCTACAGCAGACAAGGAATTGGGCTTGAGGAATTGTTTGGTGAGTTTTCCCACCATAGGAAAGCAAGCCAAGGATTCCAAGAGCAACATTTAGTTTCCCTTTTTGCTGTGCCTATGTACCAAGAGCTGTCCTGATTGCCAAGTGATTCAATAGCCTATGGAGCCAAAGCTCTGATTTAGGAGGAGATGGGGCTCCAGGGAGAACAGAGCTGGGGGAGTCAGGAGGATCATGGCCTGGGAATGAAGCCCATGTGTCAGTGGTCAGTAGAGGGCCATGTGCTGGAGGCTGTTAGAATGAGGACCCAAGGCAGTGGGTGTGGAGAGAGAGGAGAGGATGAGGGCGTGACATGGGAGCCCTGTTTCACAGGAAGAGTCATTTCAGAAGACAGGGACAGCGTGTGCAGAACATAGGGTCCTAGGAGCAGGCTGGCATG
>NW_011494781.1:877294-889902 GCF_000754665.1 Bison bison bison | reverse complement strand
AACTTTAAGGATTTATCCTTCAGGGACATCTAGGAGGGGCATGGATGATCCTTGGCTAAGACACCATTTTGCCTTCCTGCAAAGCAGCCATGGGCTATGTTTATTCTCGAGTGCCTTCACAGTAGACAGAGCACAGGAGCCCTGCAGTCTTTGGGGCCTCCAGCTTTCTGGGCCCAAGACCCACTGTGGGTCACACGTTGTGGGGGGTATGAACACACCCCTTTGAGCTTTCCACACACCCCTTTGAGCTCTCCGACCATGCATTTGCTAACAATCCTACCAACCAGGGCTGTTCAGGGATGCTGGCTGGGAGGAGCAGTGGACCCATTTCAGGCCCATTGTCTGGTTCTCAGTCCTCCCATCTGATGCTCCAACTGGACCAGACATCAGAACCCCCAGATGGCTGGTTAAAAGACAGGTTCTGGCCCCATACACCTAATTTCTGAGTTAGTAGCTTTGAATGGGGCCTGCATTTTACTTTCCACAGAGAGAGAGAGAGAGAGAGAGATCCTGGTGATGATGATGGGGCTGGTATGGGACCATGTTTTGCAGAACCATTGTTGTAGAGCAGGACAATTCATGTAAAACAGCAGAAGAACCTGTGCACCAGGGTTGGCCTCAGGCAGTTGTAACAGACTATCACACAGTGGGTGGCAGAAAGCAACAAATACTTTTTCTCTCCAGTTCTGAAGGCCAGACCTTCTAAATCAAGGTGTGCGCAGGGCCATGCTCCCTCCGTTGTTTCAATGAGGAAATCCTTCCTCTCTTCTTCTAACTTCTGGTGTTGTCAGCAATCCTTGGTGTTCCTTGGCTTGTGGGAGCATCATTCCATTTATGAGGCTGCCTCCTTCCTATGTCTTCTCATTGTCTTCCCTCTGTGCATGTCTGTCTCTGAGTTCAAATCTCCCCTTTTTATAAGGACACTGGTTATTTTGAATCATGGCCCACCCTCATGATCTCAATTTTAACCTTAATTACCTCTGTAAAAAAATGTACATCTAAATAAAGCCACATTATGAGGTACTGGGTATTAAGACTTGAACCTAGTCAACTTGTAACTGTGCCCTTGGGAGCAGTCGGGTCATGTTCACATCCAGAGCTGGGTCTGGACACAGGATTGGGCTGCAAGTCAACCCAACAAATTCTCCCTGTTATGCTACACCTTAGCCTATTTCTACAGATACTCACTCCTCAGAAGATGAAGAAGATTCTTTCTTTCTTTTTTTTTCTGCTTCCTTTGAAGCCTCAGCAGTGGCCACAGCTTCCTGAGTTGAGACCTCCAAAAATCCAGTGCAGACTGTTCATTGTCTACAAATATAAAAGGGAGGGTGCCACCCAGCTGCTCTGCAGACTAGGAAGCAATGTAGGAACATTTCAGGACCCTAAGGGCATTAACTATCTGGGAAGAGTCAAGAGAAACATAGGGCTATATTTTTCAAGGAGTCCAAGGGTGAGGAGGGTAGATTCCCTGACAGGTCCTGTGCAAGAGAGCAAACAGAGCTCTCACAGCATAGACCCATGTGCCCAACTGTGACACAATGACCTCATAACCTGATAGATGAGACAGGCTCTGTCTTCCCACCTTGAGTGCTATAGTCATCTGCTCAGGCTGCTATAACAGAACACCACTGACAGGGTGACTTCAACCCCAGATATTTATTTCTGGCAGTTCTGGAGGCTGGAAGTCCAAGATCAAGCTGAACTGGTCCCACCTGAAAGTCCACTTTCTGGCTTGTAGAGGACACCTTCTCACTGTGTTTGCATGTGGTGGAAAGAGATTGAACTCTTTTCCTCTCCTTGCATGCATGTGTGCTAAGTCACCTCATTTGTGTCTGACTCTTTGAGACCCTATGGGCTATAACCTGCCAGGCTTCTCTGTCCATGGGATTCTCCAGGCAAGAATACTGGGTTGGGTTGTCATGCCCTTCTCCAGGGGCTCTTCCTGGCCCAGGTATTGAATCCTGGTATTGAGCTACACTCAAGCTCCAAAGCCTCCTGCATTGGCAGGCGGATTCTTTATCACTAGTGTCACCTGGAAAGGCCTTTCTTCTGCTTGTAAGGGCACTAATCCCATCATAAGACCCCACCCACACGACCTCGTCTAAACCTAGTGCATGCAAGTATGCTCAATCATGTCCTACTGTTTGCAATCCCATGGACTGTAGCCCACCAGGCTCCTCTGTCCATGGGATTTCCCAGACAAGAATACTGGAGCGGGTTGCCATTTCCTCCTCCAGGGGATCTTCCCCATTCAGGGAGGGAACCTACATCTGTTGCATTGGCATGCAGATTCTTTACCACTGAGCCATCTGGGAATTCCCCATCTAAACCTAATCACCTCCCAAAAACCCCAGTTCCAAATATCATCACATAAGTGGTTAGGGCTCCAGCATATGAATTTGGCAGGGACACAAACATTCAGTCCACAGCAATAACCCACTGTAAATATGGCCTGGAAGTTGTTATGCTTGGATTCCTCAGACCCCCAGTCATTCTACTGGAACATGGTGGCATAGGGACTACCTGTCTCTAGATTTGGGCCTTGGATCTGATCTCTGCAGCCCTCACAATGGGGGAGATTATGGGCACATCCAAGCTCTGACTATACCCCTGGAAATAGCTTCTCTTGATCACTCAATGGGTCTACAATTGTACATGCCCAAGGCACGTTTGAACAGAGATAAGGCTAGGAAGCAGCCAGAGACCACTTATGCAGACTGAATGGGGCCCTCTGAAGCACAAGCAGGGGGCCGCTCTCCTTCAGGTTTAGGGAAAGTGAGAAATAGGACTCTCTCCCATCTCTGTGGTTCACTGAGGTTCCCAGGGGGTGACTGTGACATTTGCCTCAGGCTGCAGTGGGGGGCTTTGGAGCTTGAGTGTAGCCCTCAAAACCTGCCAGGAGTTTGTTGAAGCTCAGACTCTAGTCCCAGCACACAGGAGTTCTGTTTGGAGGGTATGGCCTGGGGCTTGGGCAGGGTTCTTTGGACTAGGACCCATGATGCAGTAGCCTGTGGTCAGAGAGCTGGGATGGGGGAGCAGGGGTGTCCAGACTGTCCTTGAAATCCTTAGCATAGATTTGCACAAAGCCCGTTTTGACAACATGGGGAATCAGAAATGTGTTCAGAGCACAAGTATTTCTGGCAAGGTTTCAGATTTCTCATTCACATGAGGGGGGTCATGGCCATGTATGTGTGTATGTGTATGTGTATACAGATATACACATGTATACAAGCATATGTATGCATTGCATATATATAATTTATTTAAACAGTGTGTCAGTGTAGTTGGTGAAGAAGAGGGAGTTTAAAGTAGGAGCCCGAGGTACCATCCTAAAGAGAGATAATCTGTTTACAAGGGAAACGTTTTTGAAGTTGTGATCAATTCCCCACATTCTTGACCATGAGAACATAAAGTCAAAGGCTTGCAGGGAGTGACTGAGGAGGTCTGTGAAAGCAGCTGTAACCAGAGCAGCAGTGCCATAAGCTAGGAGCTCGGCCTGGCTCTGCCAGAGGAAGGTATCCTCTGGGATGGATAACAGAGATGATTTTGAGGATGGGACGGAAGAACTGCTCCCCTTTCAGCACTTGAATTAACTTTGTCCAATTCAAGAACTGCTGGAGTCATCCAATGTGTTCAGAAAAGAGGCTTAGTAATTTATTCACCAACATAAACACACACACACACACACAATCACAGGAAGTTTTCATTAGACTATGACGTGTGAGAGACGGGGCATAACATACAAATTCTGTCCTGCATTTCATGTGCCTATGTGCATGCAGATATTAAAAAAGTGACGATATTGACACTGTAGGCACACCCGCCTTTATATGATACGCACTGGTGGCTCAGACAGTAAAGAATCTGCCTGCAATGTAGAAGATCTTCCCAATGTTGGGAAGGTTCCCTGGAGGAAAGCATGGCAACCCACTTCAGTATTCTTGCCTGGAGAATCCCCATGGACAGAGACGCCTGGTGGGCTACAGTCCATGGGGTCGCAAAGAATCAGACACGACTGAATGACTAAGCACAGCGCTTGTAGGGGACTTACTGTAACTTGGGAAGTCCTGAACAGCATTGCCCAGAGAATGCAGGAGCAAAGCCCTGCCAATCAGAAAAACAGCCTTCCTCCTGGCCCTGCTCCCTATGGGCAGGCAGGTGATTGATCCCTCCCACCTCTGGAATAGATGGGCAGCATGCATTTCTGCTCCTTTACTTGGTATCTTAACTGATGCTCTATATTTTTCACTGGGTCCTTACACATAGGAAGACTGCTGTGGGTTGCAAGGACAGAGTGGGAATGCAGTCATGGTCCCAACAAAGTCCCGATTCCTCATGGAAGCCTTGTGCACCTGAGAGGCTCTGGAGGGCCCTGAAGGCCCCCACTGCCAGTCACTCATGTGGGATTAAAGACATACCCAGGATGTTCAGTTCTTTGTGAACTGCTAAGACACAGACTCTCACAGGGAGGTGAGTGGAACAGCAGCTTGGAAACCTCTTGTGCTCTGGATGCAGCTGACAAACGAAGGGGGCTACACCCACAGCAGGGTTAATAGTGAGGCTGGATAAAGGCTGAGCATGAGTGCGAGCAGGCCTAGTGGAAGCTGTGTCTGAAAATACCAAACTGGACAACGTGTCCCCGAGGCCTTCTGGCTGCTTCGCCTGATGCAGTAACGGCTGAAGAATCTGAAGAAGAGCCAGTTCTGCCAGCAGCCTGTTCCCTGGCTTTTCCCAGCACTGGTCACCATCCCTCCAGACAAGGGAGAGTGCTCTGTGACAGCCAGCAACTGACACCTCAGGCCCCAGGCTCCTTTCCCAACCAGGGCCTGCTGGACCAGTCCTGCAACATCAAGGTCCTGAGCCTGGGGGCTAGAACCTGCAGGTCTGAAGTAAAGCCCTGCCTGTTGCTGATATGGGGAGGGAGGACCAGGTCGTTCTGGAAAGGGGAAGTGGGAGCTGATGACTGCCTGGTTTTCAGAAGTAGGAATGGGTGGCAGAATCAGCTTCTGTTTCTAGAAAAGACTTTATGCCAGGGAGGTGAGACAATGGAACTGTGCCTTGACGGGTGTGACCCTGTCTGGAGATGGTGTCAGTCTGCCTACCCTTGGGGGATGGAGGCACGGTCCTCTGTGGCAGCTTGGGGACCCAGGACGTGACTTCTCATGTGCTTTTGATACTTGGGAATTCTGTGATTAAAAGTCACGTACAGGAGTGCCAACTTGAGATAAGAAGAGCAGCCACAAACCCAACCAGAATTGGACATGTAAAACTCAAGGGAACCTTTGCCCATAAGAGCCTTGTGGGTCTAATTCCTCTGCCCTGCTGTTGTGGGCTGGTGCCGACACATGCCCATCATTGCCCGTCAGCTGGGAGCCAAGGGGGCAGAAGTTCTGGAATCAGCTGCCTTCAGGGATGGGACTGGGGGATCCAACAGCTCATGGCTTCCTGGGGAACCCGGCAGCCTGCATTACTCTTCATTGGTGTTTTGGCTTCCTTAACTACAAGATAAAATAAATAAAAGGTAAAATACAGAAGGGTTGTTATTTGGTCCCGTTTACAGAATTAGTTAATTCTTCTGATTGTGTGGATAGTATAGTCAAATTTGCTAGATCTTCTCGTTTTCTTTTGGGAGAGAGTTTATATTGAGATATATTTTACATTAACTTTATATTACTTTCAGGTGTACAAAAATAATTGGATACATGTATATATTGTGAAGTGATCACCACAATAAATTTAGTGGCAACCACGACCACATACATTTTCTTTTCTTCTGATGATAGGTCCTTTTTTTAATACTTCTATTTTGGTAAGGATAATTCAGAAGCAAAGGATATCCACTGGAGTATGGCTTTCAAACTCAATGGGTTGTGAAATCAATTAAGTACAGTTTGAAGTGTGATTAGCATTTAAAAAAATGTGAAATAGGAATGGAATAGGAGACAGCAGAGAACACTGAATCCTCTGTTTTCTTTCCAATGTCACACCCAAGATGTGATGCATTCACATCAGGTCCTGATGCTCAGGCCCTGTCTGCCTCTTCCAATGTCAATAGCCCGTCACACCTCCCTCCCTGCCCTCCACCCACCCTGACCCCCTTGCTTTGTTTCTTATGTGTGGGGAACTTTTCCTCCATTCAGATTAATGCCCAGGTATCAGTTTCTCTTAAATGTCACTCCTGACCCTGCTCCTTTCATCTGGCCCTTAACCCTGCTTCATCCTTCTTTGAGATCTCATCACTATCTGATGTCATGGTATAGCTATGTGATTTTCACTGCGGTCTCTCTCTGTCTTTAGATTATCAACTCCATCATAAAGGGACATTGTCTAGCTCCCTGCCATCTTCCCAGCAGCTAGAACGAATCCTGGGATACAGTGGATACTCCATAAATATTTGTTAATTTTGAAGGAATGAATGAAAAATGAAATGGATTGCCATTCTTATGTCATTTAGTTGTGATGAGATCAAATAAAAGAATACAAACCCAATGCCCCTAACATAGTTACTAACACAACCCTAACATAGTTAGCGCTCAATAAATGCTACGCATTATACTGTTTTACTTTCTCTGCATTTTCAGGCCATTCATTACTCTTGACATTTTAAAATATGTGTCTCTGGAAAAAAAATATATCCTGTATTCTCCAATGACAGAGTTTCTGAGATGAAAACACGGTTCTTTTAAAAGCTGAAATTGAAAATGTTAAGTGTCCTGAGAATACACGAGTTGATGGAAGGTGTTCATGCAGTTTCCAAAAGCATGCACGGCCAGTATCCCAAGGGGGATTTCAGTGCAGTTGGCACTTCTGCACGTTCAGTGGTCATGAGAGCTTCATATTTCAGAGTTCACAGTTCTTTCTGAATACTGAAGGCCAAAGGTATTTAGAGTATGCATTGAATATTTCCAAATCCACACATTCTTTGGGGTCCCCTTGGCTCAATTTTAGAGTGCTGCTAGTTCCCTATTTGGAAAGGATTTGGGGAAAGGAGTCCCTGGA
Organism: Bison bison bison; assembly: GCF_000754665.1. Classification (NCBI taxonomy): domain Eukaryota; kingdom Metazoa; phylum Chordata; class Mammalia; order Artiodactyla; family Bovidae; genus Bison; species Bison bison. Next base: position 882,903 of record NW_011494781.1, on the reverse strand, counting down.
TGCCAGGAGCTGCTAGATGTCATCAGAGAAATATTTCTCTCTTGTGATGGTTTAATAATAGAAGTACTTTTCATTCACACATTCATGCTAAACTTAACTATGCAGTCATGACTCGGTCTCTAAAGATGAGGCATTTTACCTGCGAAGGAGCTGGGTAGAAACAAAGGTATCTGAGGAATGCATTAGAGGTGCCCCAGCACACTCCTGGCACTCTTTTCAGGAACATTTGGTACCATGCATCATCAGGCCAAACCATGTCCTAAAATAAGCTTATTGTGTGGTTCTCTGAGCTAAATGAGGTCAGTCTGAGAGTTGAGACAGAAAACATTTCTCAGGTTGCTCTCTTGAATGTGTGTGGCAGACAGGCTATGTGGCAGTGTATCAAGGTAGACTGCATGTCAACCAATATATTGCCTGTATCCTGTTACTATGAGAACGATCATGCATATGGACCTACAGGGTCCATGCATGTTTCTGTCTGTGTAAGTGTCAGCTGGCAGGACAAAACTCAACTATTTATTTCTACTTTGCCTTGTTAGAACTTTTGGGGGAAAAGTTCCTAAGACATTTAGAAAATAAACTTCTTTCTTTTATGCTGAAGTATTTTTTGCCTGTTTGCCCCTCTTGTCCTGTTCCCCAGGTTTCGCATATGTTTGGTATTGATTGATCCTGTGTGCCAGGCACCTGTGCTAAATGCTTACATGTTCTGTTGCTGCTAATTCTCTCAAGAGTCTATGAAGTCTGTATTATCAAGTTCATTTTACAAATGTGGACAGTGAGGTTTTCCTGTGGGTCTTCTTTCTATGGAAGAATGAGAACAAATGTTCCTACTCAGATCTCCAATGTTGGAAGGCCCACTTGCAGCCTCACTTCTACAGAACCACTTCCTAGGGAAGTGATGGGAAACTCTGCAGGACCCAGGCAGCCTGTCTGGACCACATCCACATCCCACTTCCTGGAGGCTGAGTGTCGACACCAGTCAGGGGAACTGCTTCTGCCCACTCTCTCTTCTTCCTCTTGTCTCTCAAGAGTGTGCCCAAAGGCTCCTGGAACTAGAGGACATTAGAGTTTATTTTGCAATTGCACTTTGGGGAATTATGGGCTGCTCAAGGCTGTTCCTGGGAATTGATTTGCAGCTGCACAGCTGTGCCAGTGAGTGGATGTGTGTTGGGGGTATGTTGATATAGCAGTGGGCTGTCCCAGGCTCCCTAGAAATGGAAAGGCGTCCTTAGGAATTCTGAGCCCACCTGGGATCAAGAAGGGTCAGGTCCACTCAAACCTAGAGATGGCTGTGGGTGAGGGAGGGCAGAGACCTGCATTTCCCAGGCACAGTGGGGGTGGTAACAAGTTCTAAGAACACTGGGAGACTGATTTTAAGAAGAAAACAGGGGGATCTTACTCTTAGGTGGGAAGAAGGTTAGTCAGGCACCTTGTTGCAAGTGCTTGATCAGGTCGATGATGTGGCCAACATCTTTCACACTTTGATCTGGGTTCTAAGCTGTGTCTTAGAACATACTGAATATAGCCAATATCACTGTGTGTCAGAGAACAAAAAGGCAGTGGGGAGTGTGCTGACGATCATGGGAGTAGAGGGTCCTTTGCGCTAAGTGGAATAGAAAGTTTCAACAGAAGATGCTGTGACAAAGCCCCTGAAAGCAGTTGGGAAAAGGGAGGCAATGACTTAGTCCTTCCTGACTGAAAGAGCAACCCATTCTTGCTGTGGTCTTGCTGGACACAAAGGATGAATGTCAGCCTGATGCATTGTATTGTGTTGTTCCAGGGCTTTCCAGGGCTGGACTATCCTGGTGGCTCAGACAATAAGAATCTGCCTGCAATGTAGAAGACCCAGGTTTGGTCTCTTGGGCAGGAAGATCCCCTGGAGAAGGGAATGGCTACTCACTCCAGTATTCTTGCCTGGGAAATCCCATGGACAGGAAAGCCTGGAACGCTATAGTGTGCGTACTGCAAAGAGGCAGACATGACTGAGTAACTAAAACTTTCACTTTCCAGGGCTTGGCTTCATCACAACTTCAGTTCCTTGAGCATGGGTTCACCCAATCATCCAAGAAGCATTGCTTCAGCCCTACTGGGTGACACGCAGAGCTGTGGGTGCTGAGGATATAGCTCCAAGCAGAGGACAAAAGTCCCAGCCAGAGGGAGCTGACTTCTACTGTGGGGTTGGCACATGTTTTCATACACATTTTAAGCTTTGGGCTACATGTGATCTCTGTTGCATCTATTTAACCCTGCAAAACATCCACAGACACGACACTCATGCAGTGGGGTGGCCACACCCCAGTACAGAGTCGTCTACAAAACCAGGTGCCCAGCCTGCCTGGGGGATTTGGCCCAAGTAGTAGTTTGTTGATCCCTGCTCTAGTGAAGAAGATTAGAAAAGGCTCTTTAGGGTTCAGTTCCGTCGCTCAGTTGTGTCCGACTCTTCCCAACCCCATGGACCACAGTACACCAGGCCTCCCTGTCCATCACCAACTCCCAGAGTCTACTCAAACTCATCTCCACTGAGTCAGTGATGCCACCCAACCATCTCTTTAGGGTTAAGTTCTTCCAAATTCATTTTTCTCTCAATGCCTTTGTAGGCTGCTCTACACTTGGGTTGGTTTCAGAGCATCCTGTGCCAGTCCCTGGCACCTCGTCACCTTGCTGGAGAGGTCAAGACAGCAGAGGTGCTGCCGGAAGACACCTTCTGTTATGGCTTGAGTCATGTCCTCCAAATTCACATGTTGAAGTCTTAATCACCAGGACCTCAGAATGTGACTGTATTGGGAGACAGGGCCTTCAAAGAAGCGATTAAAATAAAATGAGGTCATTAGGGTGGGCCTGGTGTCCTTATAAGAAAGAGATTAGGGCACAGACATGCATGAAAGGAAGAGCATGTGAGGACAGAGAGAAGAGATGGCCAACTACAAACCAGGCCTCCAGAGAAACCAACCCTCCTAAGTAACACCTTGATCTTGGACATCTAGCCTCTAGCACTGTGAGAAAACAGATCAGTGCTGTTTAAACCACCCAGTCTGGGGCATTGATGAGGCAGCTCAAACAAGCTAGTGGACCTGCCCTGCCCCACGTGTAGGAGACTCCAAACTGTCAGGGCAGAGGAAGGGATGGATGCTCATCACCAGATACTCTTACAAGAGCTGAGGAAACCCCAACCCTCCTTCCTCTTCCTTTTTCTTTCCTGGCCTTGAATGGGCAGCTGCCATACTGTCTTATCAGCTCCTTCTGAGAAGGTGATGCCTGGGTGGTGAAAATAAACAATTCAGAGAGAGGATAAGAGTTTGTAGAGATGAAACTGAGGAAAACACCCTTCCCAGCCTCCACAAGATGGGAAATATGCATTAAAACCATCAGGTAAAAGGAAACACTTTTATCATTCACTGGAGTTGCTTTTTCAAGGAATGCCCCAGACTGGCTGAGAGACTTGGTCATTGGCTTGGGTGGCAGGTGTCCTGCAGGAGAAGCACTGGAGCTGGGTCTTGGCATCAGAGAATCTGATTGTCCGAACTCTGGAGTCATTAGAAAAGCAAACAGCAGACCACTGAGGTACGTGCTGTGCAGACCTCCAGCCTAGGCATTCATGTGAGCAGTGTAGCCAGTTCAAGAGTAAAATAACCCAATCAGTGCTCCAGGATCATGATGTTATTGAGAATCAAACATACAAGCTGCTCTTGCAAGCAGAGGATCAAGACCCTCTGAAAGGCCCAATTCCCAAACAGGGGCCCCTCTGGGTGTCTGTCTCTGAGGCTACCGGGGCCCAGGCCAGAGTGCCTGCTCCATTCCAAGTGGAGAGCCCTGCCAGCCACAGCATGGTCCTTCCCAATGCCCCAACCCCTGCTAAAGCTTCAGCCAAGCCTTTGGCCATATCTAGGCAGGATGCTTGAATGCCCCTCCGAGATGACTATGCAGTGGTAAAGAACAAGTTGGTCATATTTGATCAATCATAAACTGGAATACAGCAAGGCTGTATATTGTGACCTCGCTTATTTAACTTATATGCAGAATACATCATGTGAAATGCTGGGCTGGATAAATCACAGGCTAGAATCAAGATGGCCAGGAGAAATATCAACAACCTCAGATACATAAATGATAACACTCTAATGGCAGAAAGTGAAGAGGAACTAAAGAGCCTCTTGATGAGGGTGAAAGAGGAGAGTGAAAAGCCTGGCTTAAAACTCAACAATCAAAAAACTAAGATCATGGCATTCAGTCCCATCACTTCACAGCAAATAGATGGGGAAAACATGGAAATAGTGACAGACTTCATTTTCTTGGGCTCCAAAATCACTGCCAGTGGTGACTGCTGCCATGAAATAAACAGATGCTTGCTCCTGGAAAGAAAAGCTATGACAAACCTAGACAGCTCATTAAAAAGCAGAGACATCACTTTGTCAACAAAGGTCTATAGTCAAAGCTGTGTTTTTTTCAGTAGTCATGTATGGACGTGAGTGTTGGGCCACAAGGAAGCCTGAATGCTGAAGAACTGATGCTTTCAAATTGTGGTGCTGGAGAAGACTCTTGAGAATCCCTTGGACTGCAAAGAAATCAAACCAGTCAATCCAAAAGGAAATCAACATTGAATATTCTTTGGAAAGCCTGTTATTGAAGCTGCAACTCTAATACTTTGGCCACCAAATGTGAAGAGACAACTTATTGGAAAAAACCCTAATGCTGAGAAAGATTGAGGATAAAAGGAGAAGCGGGAGGCAGAAGATGAGACGATTAGATAGCATCATCGACTCAGTGGACATAAATTTGAGCAAGCTTTGGGAGATAGTGGAGGACAGAGGAAGCTGGTGTATGGTTAGACCATGGAGTCACAAAGAGTCAGACATGAATTAGCGACTGACCAACAAACTAGTTCCATCTGGTTAATGTACATCCCGAGGCCTGGAGACCACATGGCTCCAGGTTCAACCTCTCAGTCTATTCTGGCATTTGGAGTTCTGTGGGTTCCATGGCTCTAGGAATGGCAGGACAGGGCGTGCAGCTTGTACCCACGTGTTAGGTACACTATGTGTTAGGGAATGGCATCCACAGTCATGGTGGATTATTAGAGGCATGGTGCCCCGTTAGAGGCATGACCTACACAGTGGTAAGTGGCCTTGGTGGTTGTTAGGGAAGGGAGTGACTGTCAAATGCCAAGCACCTCTACAAAATGTTACTAGAAAATCTGAGTCCAAACTGAAATGCAAGCTTTCTTATTTTAAGATTTGGTATTTTAAGTAAAAATTATTAGTGGAATTCCATAATAGTTGCTTTCTTTGGCTTGTCATGATAGCAGGAGGGTTTCAGCACTGGATTGTTCACAGGCTCTGCTTTGTTAGGGGCCCACAGGGATGGGGACGAAGGTGGAGGGGAGCTGCAGGCCTGGCCTGAGAAGCGTTGCCTTACGACTTGCTCCTACCACCAAGCTGGCCAGGGGAGACAGGCAAGGTTCCAGCCTTTTGGGAGATTGGGTGGAGGCCATAGTCTGTTCACATAGTTGGAGGGAAGGCTGTGGTCAGGGGTTGAATGGGGACTCAAGGCCTTGGAATCTTTGGAGAAGCTTGGGGTAGGGGAAGGCATGACCCATTGGCCCAAAGGTTTGG
>NW_011494781.1:835711-877194 GCF_000754665.1 Bison bison bison | reverse complement strand
TGATGGTGTGTGCCAAGGTTTTGGATGGGTTTGTGACAAGGGATGGCTCCAGAGCCTGAGGACCAGGACTCAGTGGGCAGCTCGTGTTGTCCATGCCTCCCAAGGCCCCTTTAGCTGTTATGCTAAGCATGTCACTGTTCTTGGCTAAGAGCTGTGTACAGGGAGACTGAGCCAGAACACATTTTTTTGTAGCTTTTTCCTTCAGAGTTTTGTGGAAATAAGTTTCTACAGACAGGCCTGGCCAGGGACAGAGGTCTGTTTTGTGTAGGAACAATGACTACATTTTCCCCTGGAAACAACATGGGGATCCCAGTCAGCTTAGCTCTGGCAGGGCCCCCGTCCATGGGCAGATGTGCCCACATGCCTGGTTTTGCACCGGGCTGTCTGACCAGCAGACAGTGAGGAAGGGTAAGACCGTGAGGCAGGCCTGCCTGCCCACTGTGTACGGGTCCACAGTTAAGGCTGTGACCCAAGCTGCAGACCCCGGCTGCCTGGCTCCACTCCCTGGAGACAGCAGGTCCTCTGAGCCCCTAAGAGTGTGCAGCATCAGCATCGAGAAAAAGGCTGGGGTGCAGGGCCAGAAACCACTCAGCATCTTAGCCTTTCTCTAACTGCAAGAAATCCCCAAGAGGAAACACTGTTGTCAGGACCAAATGGGAAGCACCAGAGTAAGGAGCAGGCTGGGAAGAGCACATGGTGCCCGCACTCCTCATTCCTGGGAGTTGGCAGGATCAAGATCACGAGATAGTGGGTGCCTGACAGCAGATGGGCAGTCGAGGCAGAAGCTGGTCCTCAATTTATTTGGATCCACCAGTCTCTGTTTCTTTTCTCTATTTTTACCAAAGTGATACATGCTCACAGTTTTAAAAAAAAAAGAAAAGAGGGGAATTCCCTGGCAGTCTAGTGGTTAAGACTCCATGCTTCTGTGCAGGCAGCATGAGTTCAATCCTGGTCAGGGAATTAAGATCCCACAAACTACGTGGTGTGGGATACCCTGGTGGCTCCTGGTAGAGAATCTGCCTGTTAATGCAAGAGATGTAGGTTTGATCTCTAGGTCCGAAAGATCTCCTGGAGAAAGAAATGGCAACCCACTCCAGTATTCTTGCTTGGAAAACCCCCATGGACAGAGGAGACTGGTGGACTACAGTCCATGGGGCCACAGGAGTGGGATAGGATTTCACAATGTAACAATGACAACAACAATCTAGGTGGTACAGCCAAACAAAACAAAACAAAACCCCAAACAAGCAAAAATAAGGAAGGAAGGATGAAAGCAAGAAAGGGGAAAAGGATCTTAAAGTGGAAGCAGTGTCTTTCCTGCCTGACCCGTTACCTCAGCTCCACCCAGAAGTGACCTCTAGGAAGGCTTCTGGCTTTATTTCTCTCACTGCCCTGCAGCCACAGGATAGTCAGTTATATTCTCTTTATCTGTAGGTTAAGATATTTTTTTCATCAGTTCATTAAGAGGTTTTTTCTGGTTTTATATTTTATCCTATTTATCTCTAACTCCTTACTTCTATTTCAAGCCCCCTTCAAGAGTCACAGGTTCTTGTATGCCTCATGCCTGAAAAACAGAGGTGTGCTTGTACAATGTTCTGTGTTTTTACATTTGCTTTTAAACCACATCAAATGTGTGGGCTAGATTCTTGCTCCCTCTCACTTTCTAGGCAGTCAGTGTTGGGGAGAGCTCTCTCCCCTAGGCTGCACATCTGCCTTGATGCTACCAGCTGTAGACTCTGCACCTTCCACACCCTATAACTTCACCGATCATAGAAAACCCAATCATGAAAATACTCGGACCTCCGGATGTCACCTCTGGTGACATCTCTGGGGTACATCCTTAGAAGATGGCTTGTCGGTTATAAAAAAGCTGGACTTTACTAAACAATACCTGGATGCTTTCAGTACATTTGGGTAAGGTCACTAGTGGGCTTTGCACAAGAGTATGATGGTTCCTATCTCCCCAGATCTTTCATCGGTGTCACTCAGTTTGCTAGTCTGCCAGTCCGAGGTACACACACACACACACACACACACATATATATATAAAGTATATATATGTATACACACACGTATATGTATGTGTGTATATGTAGATAGATAGATAGAGGTATATATAGCTCTCACCATTATTATAATTTGGATATGTCTGATTAATAGCAAATTTGAGCATCTCTGCATATATTGGCCGGGCTTCCCTGATAGCTCAGTTGGTAAAGAATCGACCTGCAATGCAGGAGACCCCATTTCAATTCCTGGGTTGGGAAGATCTGCTGGAGAAGGAATAAGATACCCATTCCAGTATTCTTGGGCTTCCCTTGTGGCTCAGCTGGTGGAGATTTCACCTGCAATGCAGGAGACCTGGGTTCGATCTCTGAGTTGGGAAGATTCCCTGGAGAAGGGAAAGGCTGCCCACTCCAGTATTCTGGCCTCCATATATTGTTTATCATGTGTTCCTCCATTTATGAACTGTCTACTTGTATCTTTTGCTCATTTGTAAAAGCCCCTGTATATTCCAGGTACACATGGTCAGTGTTACCTTTTGCTAATACCTTCTGCCATCTGTTACCCACAGATAGACAATTAAAGTAAATAAACTCCATGAGGGCACTGAATATCAGGTGGATAAAAGCGAACCAAAAGTACCTTTTTTTGTTGCCATTAGTATACATTCTATATGTAACTACAAACTTGAGCTAGTCATTGTATTATTCAACTCATATCAGTTCATTTCAGTCACTCAGTCATGTCTGACTCTGCAATTCCATAGACTGCAACACACCAGGCTTCCCTGTCCATCACCAAGAGTTAACTGGAGTAACAGACAAGTTTTGCCTTGGAGTACAAAATGAAGCAGGGCAAAGGCCTACAGAGTTTTGACAAGAGAATGCACTGGTCATACCAAACATCCTCTTCCAATAACACAAGAGAAGACTCTACACATGGACATCACCAGATGATCAATAATGAAATCAAATTGATTATGTTCTTTGTAGCCAAAGATGGAGAAGCTGTATACAGTCAGCCAAAACAAGACTGGGAGCTGACTGTGGATCAGATCATGGACTCCTTATTGCAAAATTCAGACTTAAATTGAAGAAAGTGGGGAAAACCACTAGACCATTCAGATATGACCTAAATCAAATCCCTTATGATTATACAGTGGAAGTGACAAATAGATTCAAGGGATTAGAGCTGACAGACAGGATGCCTGAAGAACTATGGACAGAAGTTCATAACATTGTACAGGAGGCGGTAATCAAAACCATCTACAAGAAGAAAAAATGCAAAAAGGCAAAGTGGTTGTCTGAGGAGGCCTTACAAAAATAGTTGAGAAAAGAGAAACTATAGGCAAAGGAGAAAAGGAAAGATCCCCATCTGAATGCAGAGTTCCAAAGAATAGCAAGGAGAGATAAGAAAGCCTTCCTCAGTGATCAATGCAAAGAAATAGAGGAAAACAATAGAACAGGAAAGACTGGAGATCTCTTCAAGAAAATTAGAGCTACCAAGGGAACATTTCATGCAAAGATGGGCTCAATAAAGGACAGAAACTGTATGGACCTAACAGAGCAGAATATATCGATCAAGAAGAGGTGGCAAGAATACACAGAAGAACTATACAGAAAAAGATCTTAATGACCCAGATAGCCTTGATAGTGTGATCACTGACCTAGAGCCAGATGTCCTAGAGTGTGAAGTCAAGTGGGCCTTAGGAAGCATCACTACAAACAAAGCTAGTGGAGGTGATTGAATTCCAGCTGAGCTATTACAAATCTGAAAAGATAATATTGTGAAAGTGCTGCAGTCAATATGCCAGCAAATTTGGAAAGCTCAGCAGGGGCCACAGGACTGGAAAAGGTCGGTTTTCATTCCAATCCCAAAGAAAGGTAATGCCAAAGAATGTTCAGACTACCACACAATTCAACTCATATATCTTTGCTTTTTTTATGAATCATAATTCTGTTATGAGAATGGTATTAATTTAATTATATGGCCCCATATTTTTGAGGCTACATTCCGATTTCTTTAAATACCTATATTCTCATTTCTTTAACATATTATTTTGAGATAATTGTAGATTGACAAACAGTTATAAGAGTTAATAAAATCCCATATACTTTTACAGCTTCCCTGATAGCTCAGTTGGTAAAAAGTCCTCCTGCAATTCAGGAGACACAGGAGACTGGGGTTTGATCCCTAGATCAAGAAGATCCCCTGAAGAAGGAAATGGCAACCCACTCCAGTATTGTTGCCTGGGAAATCCCATGGACAGGGTAGGCCGGCGGCGGGCTATAGTTCATAGGGTTGCATAGAGTTGGACACGACTGAGCACACACCTTTTTCCCTTCCTGCCTTCATGTTTCCCCAGCAACCCTAATCTATTCTTCATCTCTATAATTTTGTCGAGTCAAGATTGATATCTAATTGAATCAGATAATATGTATGCTTTTGACATGGGTTTTTTTCAATTAACATAAATCCCTTGAGATCCATTCAAATATTTGTGTTCTTTCTCTTTTAATACTCCACTGCGTGGATGGACCACCATTTCACCCACTCAGGGGCATCTGAGTTGTTTCCAGTTTGGGGCTGTTATAAATAAAACTGTCGTTTGTGTACAGGTTTTAGTGTGAACCTAGCTTTTCGCTTGTCAGGGGTAAATGTCCAAGAACGTAATTGGTGAGCAGTAAGTGCATGTTCAGTTTTATAAGAAATTGCTGTGCTCTTTTTCAGAGTGGTGGTATTTACTTATGTGAATGATCCCACTTTTCCACATCCTCTCCAGCATTTGGTGTTGATCACCATTTTAAAATATCTGTCCTGTTGAACGTGGAGGGCTCTCTTACTGCAGTTTTAACTTGCACTTCCTTAAGGCCTAGTACTAATATCAGCTTTTGCTTCTTGTATTTTGAGACTCTGCTTTTTGGCACATACATACGTAACATCATATGTCAATCAATAGTGTATCGATCCTTTTATCATTTTGTAACATCTCTATTTGTCTCTAGTAATTTTGTTTCCTTTGATACGCCTTATCTGATATTAATATGAACACTGCTGGCTTTTTAAATCTATATGTTTGTGTTTGAAGTGAGTTTCTTGTAGATAGCATTAAGGTGTTTTTTTTTTTTCACTCCACTCTGCTGAGTTTTTCATTGTGTTTTCATTTCATTGTGTTTTCATTGTTATTTAGTTCATTTATATATAAGGAACTATTGATGTGTTAGGATTGCTATTTTATTTTATTATTTACTTTCTGTTTGTTTCCTCTATTTCTCCTTTGTCTGTCTTTATTTACTTTCCTTTGGGTTACCCAAACATTTTTCTAGGATTTAATCTTGATTCATTTAAGGTGTTTTTGAGTATATCTCTATATACAGTTGTATCATCTCTTGGTGATGGCTCCATGTATTACAATATACATTAATAACTTAACATAATCTGCTTGTGTTGATGTATGACCACTTACTCTGCCCCCTTTTTAGTATAATTCTCTTATATATTGCATGAATAATCTAATGTGAACTCTGTGTTTGCTTCCACTACCAAATATAATTTAAGAAACTTACAAGAAAAATAGACTCTTATATTTGTACTTACTTTTACCCACTCTGATGGTTTTTATTTTTTCTTACGTTCCAAGCTTTTCTCTGTTATTATTTCCTTTTTGTTTAGAAAATTCCTTTAATCATTCTTTAAATGTAGGGATCCCAGCAAAACATTCCTTTAGTTTTCCTACGCTTATGAATATTCTTCATTACTATAGGATATTTTCACGAAACAGAGAATTGGGGGTTGACAGGTTTTTTAAATTTCCTTTTAGTTCTTAAGAAACATGATGTCACTTCCCTTTTGCTTCTACGGTTTCAGATGAAAAATCCACTATCAGTTAATTGGTGTTTTCCTAGTAGAAATGTGCTGTTTTCCTCTGGTTTTAAAGACTTTTGTCTCTAGTTGCCCCAAGTTTAATTATAGTGTGTATTAATGTGTAGTTTGGGGGATTTATTCTGCTTGGGGTTAGACTCATTGGAAAAGACTCTGATACTGGGAGGGATTGGGGGCAGGAGGAGAAGGGGACGACAGAGGATGAGATGGCTGGATGGCCTTACTGACTCGATGGACGTGAGTCTGAGTGAACTCCGGAAGCAGGTGATGGACAGGGAGGCCTGGCGTGCTGCGATTCATGGGGTCGCAAAGAGTCGGACATGACTGAGCAACTGATCTGATCTGATCTGATCTGAATCCTCTTGAATTTGTAGACTTGCATCATTCAGTAAATTGGGAAATTTTTAATCACTATTTTTCAAAACCTTTTTCAGTTCCATTCTTTGTCTTCTTTCTTTCTTTCTGGGATTCTGATTATATCATTAGTTATTTTATTTTTGATCTCTAGATCTTTGAAATTGTTGATTTTTTCAGTCTATTTTTAAATTTCCTTTTTAAAATGGAAATAGAGTTACTGTAAAATAAATGTCATAGGTGTGCATGATCAGTTGTTCAGTAGTGTCTATTTGCAACTCCTGTGGACTGTGGCCCACCAGGCTCCTCTGTCCCTGGGATTCTCCAGGCAAGAATAGTGAAGTGGTTTGCCATTTCCTCCTCCAGGGGATCTTCATGACCCAGGGATCGTACCTACGTTTTCTGCTTGGCAGGTGGATTCTTTATCTTTGAGCTGCTGGGAATTCCTTATTCTACTTATGTTGTTATAAAATAGTCTATATTCCCCGTGTCGCACAACACACCCTTATAGCTTACTTTATACCTAATAGTTTGTATTTCTTAGTCCCCTGCCTCTGCATACTAGTTTTGTTCTCTATGTCTGTGAGTCTATTGCTTTTTTGCTATATTCACTAGTTTGTTTTATTTTTTAGATTCCACATCAAGTGATATCATACAGTATTTATCTCTCTCTGTCTGACTTATAATACTCTTCAAGGGCACCCATGTTAATGCAAACGGCAAAATTTCCATTTATGTAATGGATGAATAGTATTACATCATATATACACCATACTTTATCCATTCATCTTATGATGGACACTTTGGTTTTTTCCATATCTTGGCAATTGTAAATAGTGCTGCTATGAATATTGGGGTGTATGTATCGCTTCAAATTAGTGGGGTTTCTTTGGATATATACTCAAGGGTGGAAATACTAGGTCATGTGGTAGTTTTATTTTCAGTTTTTTGAGAAACCCCCATATTGTTTTTACCAGGGGCTGCATCGCTTTACATTCCCTTTCCTCCACATCCTCGCCAACATTTGTTTTTTGTGTTTTTTTTTGTTGATAACCATTCTAACAGGTGTCGTGTGATATCTCATCATGGTTTTCATTTGCATTTCCCTGATGATTGGCAATGTTCAGCAACAGTCACGTGCCTGTTGGTTGTCTGCATTTCCTCTTTGGAGAAACGTTTATTCAGTTCTTCTGTTCATTTTTTACTTGAGTTGTTCATTTTCCTGAGGTTGGGCTGTGTGAACTGTTTATATATGTTGGATATTTATCGGTATTGGTCATATCATTTGAAAATATTTTCTCTGAGTTAGTAGGTTGTCTTTTTGTTTTGTTGATGGTTTCCTTTGCTGTGCAAAAGCTTTTAAATTTAATTAGGTCCAATTTGTTTATTCTTGCTTCTATTTCCTTTACCGTAGGAGATAAATTTAAAAGTATTGCTGTGATTTATGTCAAAAAGTGTTCTTCCTGTGTTAAAGCTTGTTATAGGAGCTTTATAGTATTCTGTATTACATTTAAGTCTTTAATCCATTTTGAGTTTATTTTTGTGTGTGGTGTTAAGGAATGTTCTAATTTCATTATTTTACATATAGCTGTCTAGTTTTCCCCAAACCATTTATTGAAGAGACTGTCTTCTCCACCGTGTGTTCTTATCTCCTGTATCAGAGATTAATCGACCATAAGTGCATGGGTTTGCTTCTGGGCTTCCTATCCTTTTCCGTTGATCTGTGTGTCTGTTTTTGTGCCAGTACCATATGTTTTGAGCCTTTACTTTCTGTTGTGCAGACTGAGTAAATCATATTGATCTATCATCAAGTTCCCTGATTCAATTCTTTGTCATATCTACCCTGCTGTTAGAACCCTTCTGCTGAGTTTTTTATTTTGGTGATTGCCTGTTTCAGATCTATAAATTCTACTTGGTTCTTTGAATCTTCGAATCTTTGTTGATATTTTCTGTTTTCTCATGTGTTTTAAGAGAACTCATAATTTCTTATTGCAATATTTTTAGGATGGCTGCTTTAAAATCTTTGTCAGAATTTCAATAAAATAAACAGGAGATTCATTTTAGTGCCAGTGTCTATTGACTGATTTTTCTTATTCAAGTTATGATTTTCCTGGGTTTTGGCATAATGGGTGGTTTTCAGTTGTATCCTAGACATTTTAGATATTTTATGATGAGACTCTGGGACCTGGGTAATCTGGAGCTAGCCCCATGGTGAGGTGTGCGTGAGGACTGGGTGGATGCGTATTTCCAGCTTCCTGCAGGGTTCAGCTACCATTCTGGCAAAAACGGGGTGCTAATTTATACTTCTTCTTTGTAGAATGATGGGCTGCAAGCTCATCTTTTCTTTGGGCCCCACTGACCAATGTGTGCACTGACTGGCACCACCTCTTAAGTGCTCAGCTCTCACTGGACTCTGCTGACACCAGGTATAGCGGTACATGGAGAGCTGAGTGCTACCACTTTGCTGCTGCACAGGCAAAGCAGAAGCTTGATCCTTGATGGACTCAGCTCAGCTCCTTGATAGACTCTGCAGACCCCAGGGGCTAACAACCAGCTCCACTCTCTGCCCCTTCATTTCACCTCAATGGAGCTGGATGAGTGCAGAGACCCACGTCTCCACTTGGGCCTACTGAGACCACAGGGTGGGAGAAAACGGTATGCTGGCTGGGCTCCACTTGGTCTGGATGATGCTAGGGGTGGAGGTTCATCTTGCTGGATTCTTCTCTTCTTCCTGCCCCACCCCAGCATCCTGGTGAGGGAGTCAGAGCATCACCTGCTTCTGCCTGGTGTGGGATGAAAGATTAGCTGCCTCTCTGTCCTGCTGCTTCCACCCTCTAGGGAAATCAAAGTGCCACCACCTGCTTCTGCTGAGCAGGAAATAGGCTATAGGCCCAGCCTTGTAGACACTGCTGAGCGGGAGAGCTGGGTTGCTGCCTCATGTTTCTGTACGATGGAAGTGAGGCAAGGTGGAAGACTGGCTCCCAGTTTGACCTGCTGAAACCACAGGGGCCGTGGCCTATTGCAATGACAGCCTACAATCAAGTATCTCTTGACTGTAGTTTGGGAATATCAAAGGTAATCTTTTCTTGTGTGCCCAGTTTATTAGAAAACAACAATTTCATTGCTATTTCCTCAGTGTTACTTCTCTTTACCACCTCGTTTCTTCCTGGATTCATTCTTCATTTATCAATAATGTAGCTGAACATAAAATTCTAGTTTTGAAATTATTTTCTTCCATTTATTAGAATGTCACTCTACTCTCTTCTTATTCTTCATGTTATTATTAAAACACAAGTGACATTCAGTTCTGACTTTTTTCTTTTGGAAATTATTAATCCCTTATTAGCTGAACATTTTGGAGGTTTATTTGGCTCTGATATTATTAGATATCTCTATATTGTTTCAACTCTAGATTTTTCCTCATCTATCTTTTTGGTACCTGGTTAGGCATGTCAACTTGAAGACTTTCATCTTTTTCTTAATTTAGTGAAATTTAATTTCCTATTTCTGCTAATAATTCTTCCTCTCTGTTTTGTGAATATTATTTTGTGAATATTATATATTTTGTGAATATTATATAACCATCACACTTATTAAGTTCCTGTTTAGATTTTCCATCCTTTTATTCCTTCTTGATGGCCCTGGGAGAAGTTCTTCACCTGATCTTTCAGCTCACACATTCCTTCTCTGGCTATACCCATTCAGCAATTAATCCCATACATGACTTTCAAAAAAATTATCTTTTCATGCCCAATATTTTTACTTGCTTCTTCTTAGAAACTTCTCTCTCTGTTTCATGACAGCAATTTCCTCTTTTATCTCTTCAAGGATATTTATTATAGCTCAGATGGTAAAAAAATCTACCTGCAATGCAGGAGACTCCAATTCA
This sequence comes from Bison bison bison, assembly GCF_000754665.1. NCBI lineage: Eukaryota > Metazoa > Chordata > Mammalia > Artiodactyla > Bovidae > Bison > Bison bison. Next base: position 867,065 of record NW_011494781.1, on the reverse strand, counting down.
GCCCCTGGGTCTAGAAGATCCCCTGGAGAAGGAAATGGCAGCCTACCCCAGTATTCTTGCTTAGAGAATTCCATGCACAGACCATGGGTTCACAAAAAGTCTGACATGACTGAGTGACTAACACTTAACTTTTACTATCTGCTTTAGCCTATTAATACACCTCCATCTGATGTAGATTGTACAATTTATTACTTTTATTATTGCTATTCTCCTCAGTTGTCTCCTCTCCCCAACCTTGTGAGCTCAGATTTTGAGGGACCAACTACCCTTGAGAGTATTTGGCTTAGAGAATGAGATGAGGCCCAGGTTTTAGTTTCTGCCTGTCCTGGGGATTTTAAAAAGGAGCTAACATTCTCTTGTGGGGAGAGGATCTGGTGTCCAAGGCTGGACTTGAGTTTAGGTAATCCTGCCTACCGAGGAAAACTGCCTCTGCCCTTGCCCCTGGATCTACTTTTCCCAAGAGATATTCTCTGTATTTTGACTGTGATCCTTGAAACATACTAGGTAGAATAGGGAAAAGAAAGTCACTCGGTGTCACCTGACTCCCTTGTACTTGTGCTTCTAGCCATAAACTCTTACTCCATAGTATCTGATGCTGCCTTGAGGTTAGCTTCTATCCTACAATGGTGTGCAAGGAGAGATACTATGATTATTAATGGTTTGCAGCACGAACACGGCAAGTTCTGATTCACTCTGGACAGTGAGGCAAGTTTGTCACCTGGATGATTCTCTGACCTTGGTGCCTGGTTCTTTGTCATGGATGCCACTGCCACCTTTAAATCCCTAGGACTTTCTCCCAGTTTTCACATTAGGATATCTCACTGTCAGACAGATGCAGAGCCCAGATGACCTGGGGTTCCAAACTGTACTGTAAAGCAATGGAGGAAAATGATTTTAGAAGATGGGCTTTGTTTATTTGGGCTGTTTGAATCGTGATTATCCATGTCAGCTCAATAGGCTGCAGTTGAACAGTGGTCATTGCTGTTGAGAGTACCTGTCTAAGGGCTGCTCCCTGAGGACATACAGGACATGGGAAGTCAGTGTCCCTGAGTCCCAGTTGTACAGGGCTTGTCTACTCTGGGGCTTCCCTGGTGGCTCAGAGGTTAAAGCGTCTGCCTGTAATGTGGGAGACCTGGGTTCGATTCCTGGGTCAGGAAGATCCCCTGGAGAAGGAAATGGCAACCCACTCCAGTATTCTTTCCTGGAGAATCCCATGGATAGAGGAACCTGGTGGGCTACAGTCCACAGTGTCGCAAAGAGTCAGACATGACCGAGCAACTTAACTTTCACTTTCTGTATACTCTGAGTGTGGCCCAAACTACAGCTTTTTGCGGGGTATACCATATCAACACTAATATGAATACTTTATGGATCAGATAGAAGAGAAGCAATGTACTTCTGTCCTGATTCCCATCTATCTATAATTTCCCCATATATTTTGGAATGCCTTTGAATTTTTCTTTGCTGAGGGATCAAGCTTCTCCCAGAGCAGGGCAGAAGCATATTAGCAGAGAGTGAGTCCTTTGCTTCCTCATCTATCATGTGGCAGCTGCTTGCTTCCTCCTGCACATACCAGAGATGCCAGAGAGTGGCAAATGCTGTCCTCAGGCCACTCAGAGTGAGGAGTCCCCAGCTCTGATGTTCTCATGGAGACTGAGCTTGCTTTCATGAATGCACCATAATGCTTTGAGTGCCTTCACTCATTCCCACAGCACAGAGGCAGTTTAATTTCCAGAAAATTTGGCATGATCTTATCTATAGTTAAGTGTGAACTTTGAAAACTCAGATTGTGGCAGACTTAATCTCACAGAGACAGTGAGACATACTCGTGTAAAAACTATGAGTAAGTCCTGGAGAGTCCTTCGTTTATCCAGTTAGCAAAAATGTAATAATCATAAGCTCTTTCTTAGACACTGGAAAATAGCAGTAAGAAACAAACAGACAATGAGATTTACTTTCTAGTGGAGGGAGATTGATAATTAACATCCAAGGCTGTTAATAAAGATGACTATTTCAGACAAATGCAAAGGAGGAAATAAAAGCAGATTGAAGGGATACCAAACTGGATTGGTTAACTTGTCAATATCAGTCATCAGGAATGCCTATGTTAGAAATTTATGTATGTTCTGAGCTTTGCAAGATAAGGAAGGACAGACTGTGAAATAGCCAGAGGGGAACACTCTTGGCAGTGGGAAGAGAAAGCACTAAGTTCCTGAGTTGTGATTAGGCTAGGTCTACTTGCCCAGTAGAGAAGGGCCAGTGTGTTAGGAACCTGGTGAGCAAAACAGAGATTAAGAGATGAGCAGTGACAAGTGGGCAGCCATAAGCCACGCAAGAGAAAGTGTTCACTTTGTTCCCATGGGCAGGACAAATCCTCTGGGGATTTAACCAGATGGTTTTTCTGCTTTGATTTTAAAACCTCTCTGGATTATTGCAGATTATAGATTATAGGGTGAAGAATATACATAGGGAGGTCAATTAGGAGGTGATTGCAGTACTGGATACAAGAGATGACAGTAGCTGGGCTCTGGCTGTAGCTATGTAGGTGGAATGAGGAATTCAAACTATGCTGTGGAGATGAAGTTGATGAGCTTTTCCACTGATGAATAAACTGGACGCCTTCAGGGTTTGGCAATGAGCTAATTGAATGAGCTTATTATTTCCTAAAATGGTGAAGGTCAGGAAGTAACAGATTAGATGGGTGGAAATCCAGTTTCAATTCTGGATTGTACTTGATGTGTCTTTCAGTAGAGAATAGTTTTCAGGACTGGTCTCAATGAGGGAAGCAAATCTTTTAAGGTCCTGGAGTGGTCTAGGTTAGAGGAATGGTGTGAGTTGGACTTGCAGGAGAGGTGGAGGAGTGTGCTGGTGGGAGGTATGAAGAGAAGGGGATAGAGTTGCGAGCTATGTTAAGATACCAACTCTCAGAATGCCTGTTGCATGGGCTAAGGGGCAGTAGGAAAAATGAGGTGTTTTGGCTTAACTTAGTGGGTGGAAGGATAATCACTGAAGTCGAAAAGACTTGAAGAGAGTCACGATTGGGAAGAGCAAGGATGATATTGACTTTGGGCAAGTTGAGTTCAAAACATGTCTTCTAGCACTTTCAGGAGTTGTCCATTATTGTGGTACTAAGCCCAGACTAGGGGTGAGGTCTTATTTCTACATATCTATCTCTCTTTTACAAAAGAGCATGTATTATTTTTCTAGTCTTAGAAACAATACATAATTATCACAAAACATTTGAAAAATCCAAAAAAAGAAAAAATAACTCAAATCCATCTACCCATAAATAGTAAATAATATTTGAGGTCTTATAAACATATATATATTGTACACTTTATACATTTTTATAATACTTTTGTTGGGTTTTTTAAACTTAGTACATAGTGTATATTTTCCAATGTTGTTAAAAATTCCTCCATATAATTCTATGTAATGGTGTCATTGTCTTTCCTAAAGCTTAGAAGGTGGAAACTCAGAATTACGCCCCCGTATCCCCCCATCCCTCCCACCCACCACCCCACCCCCTACCCCTAGCCCTGTTCTGGGGCTGTATCATGTGCTTCTTGATCCCTTACTTATTTTATGAGATGTGGTGACATTTTCTACTTGGGAAAGATATGGTTCTACTCAAGTATCCAGGTCACATGACCAAAATTACAATTCAAGGAAACTAACAGCCTGGGAAAACGTTCTTGGAAATAGGCTGAGGTCTTTATGTGAGAGTGACCTGTGATTAATGATTGCTGACCTGCAATTACCTCACCCTGGTGTTAGTCTCTCTCCTTCTGCTCATTTGTTCTTTTTCACTTTTATTTCCTCACTAAATGTTTAGAGGCATAACAATAAATGGGAAAAAGAAAGGTGAGTGTAGAATAGAAATCGGTGTTGCCCAGGAAGAATCACACTGTCCTACAAGCCCTGGGGCTGAACTCTTTTTAGAGCAGGGCTGAGTTTTCTGTTTTTCCTGCCCAGCTGGGGATGGAGAGCCCTTGTCTGGCTCTGGGTGATGTGGAGGAGCATGAGAGAAGGCACTGAGAGCAGTGGTGGGAGTGGTGGGAGAAGAGGTTGGGCCGGAAAGGATGGAGAGAGAGTGTGGGGTGGGGGGTGACTCATCCCTTCCCACTCCCTCATCCCTTTGCTCTGGGAGGCATTCAGGTGGGCCCCTTGAAGTGTGAAGTCGCCCAGCTTCACAGCACAGTGACGCAGGAAATTGGGGTTACTATGGCTGTTGTAAATACGAGTGTGTCCTCTGTTCACAATATGAGTGGGAAGGCACCATGAGAGAGAGGACAGAGCTGTGATTTAATGTGATGCATTTTGTGAGTAATAATATATAATCTTTTACAGAAATTTATTTGGCTGGAAAAGTCTTAGTTGCAGCATGCACGGTCTTTAGCTGTGGCATGTGAACTCTTAGTTGTGGCATTTGGGATCTACTACCCTGACCAGAGATTGAACCCGGGCCCCCTGCATTGGGAGCATGGAATTTTAGCCACTGGTCTAGCAGGGAAGTCCCAATCATATATGACCTTTATTAGTTAGGTTTGATCAGAGAAACAAAACTGCTTGGAGTGATATGGAATAAGAAGTATGTGTGTTTGTATGTGAGCATTGGATGTTAGGCAGCTGAAGGAGAGAGACACTGAGTAAAGAACAATAGTCTAGGAGAGTCCAGTTTGAGGATCAGAAAACTATATGGGGACCACAGGAAAGAAGTCTGTGCTCCCACGTCACTTCTGTGGCTCAGATTGCTAGCCACAGGTCTTTTGAAGGAACAGCTTAAAACATGGTTAGAGGGAGAAGAAGACACATTGGAACCTATGAGGGGAACCTATGAGGGGTCAGGGACCTCTTGGAAAAACACTGAGACCCACGAGGGCAAAGTGGAAACCCATGCCTCTTTTTTATTACATCTGACCCCAAGGATCAAGGTGACCCACAGAAGGCACTGGAGTCCTTTGCTGTGAGCCTACTGACCTACCTAGCTCAGTCCTCTCATATTTTACAAATCAAGAGAGAGCTTGTAGGAGATTATTTAGTTATAGATGTGATCACAGATAAGAGTAAGTGTGTGTTAGTCACTCAGTCATGTCTGACTTTTTGTGACCCCATGGACTTTAGCCACCAGGCTCCTCTGTCAATGGAATTCTTCAGGCAAAAATAATGGAGTGGGTTGCCAATTCCTTCTCCAGATAAGAGTAAAACTATGTGTAAAATTTGAGCAGACTCTCAGACACATACAGGCACACATGGCCATTGGATAATACTGAATCACATCTCACCTGGATTTTCTTTTGGGGTGCCAAAATACTGTTGAAATAGTAATGCATGTAGCCATTGTATGTCTAAAGAGGCACAGATCTACATTTAAATCTAAACAACTGGAAATCAAAGACATATGCTGTTGTGCGGGTGGGATATAATTCAGTGTAACATTTTTGGAAGAGCATTCTTCAATAGCTATCAAATTTAAGAATATGTGCTACTTTAATCCTGCAGATTCCATGAGTTAAAATACATTTGAAAAGTATGACTGTGCAAATCCTTCTCCTCCTGAAACTTTGTTTAAGGATAAGGATGGTTTTTTTCAAAATTTTTTTGGGAAAATTAGATTCTGGAAACTGTCAAAATGTCCATGTGTAAGGGATTGATGAAATAAGTTATTACATCCATAAAGTGAAATATTAGCAATTTTTAAAAAGTAGCATAGATCTTTTTGTGTTGTTTTGGAAAATACTTAAGATGTAATATTAATTAAAATGGGAAGTTGAACAGTATGGATTATATTTAACCAAACACTTAATATTTTAAAGGATTGTATATAAGGATTGCATAATGTGTTTTTTATAAAAAGACTCACAGGAAAATATTAATGATGTTTTTACCTAAGAGGAAGGAAGAGTTTAATCTTTCACTTTACAATGTGTACCTTTTGAATTTTTGACAACCAGTATTTAGTGCTTTTAAAAGCCATGATAGCAAAAATAGTAGAAAACATAATGGGTTTGGAAGTGATTGACATAAGTGATATTTTCAATCTATAACAAGTGTCTTTCCAGCTGCATACCATGAAAAGTGTGATGCATTTTCCACAGCTTTTTTGCACATTAAAAACTATCTATCTATTGATTGACCATATATAGCCATCATCAAGCTATCACTTATCTATCAATCTGTCTTTGTATCTACCTATCTTGTTCTTCAGTCACTAGTCATGTCCTACTCTTTGCAATTCCATGGACTGCAGCACGCCAGGATTCCCTGTCCTTCTCTTCCCTGGAGTTTGCTCAAACTCATGTGCTTTGAGTCCACAATGCCATCCAACCATCCTATCCTCTATCACCCCCTTCTCTTCCTGTCTTCAGTCTTTCCAAGCATCAGGGTCTTTTCCAATGTTTCCACTCTTCACATCAGGTGGCCAAAGTATTGGAGCTTTAGGTTGAGCATCAGTCCTTTCAATGAATATTCAGGGTTGATTTCCTCTAGGATTGACTGGTTTGATCTCCTTACAGTCAAGGGACTCTCTAGAGTCTTCTCCAGCACCACAATTCAAATGCATCAATTTTTCAGCACTCAGCCTTCTTTATGGTCCAGCTCTCACATTTGTACATGACTACCTATCTATCCTCAAACAAAACGATAGTACCCATGCTGTTCAACAAACCTCTTTTGTCAACAAACAATGGACTTTTAATATCTTCCTAGTCTCTTCAAGCACATCTGTCTTATCCATTTCAGTGTCTGCCTGGGATTTTCAATATGGTAGTAGAAGGATATATTCTCGATAATACTGGAAAATGTTCCTGATGAAAGAACAGTGAACAGTGCCTTTGACATCGCTTTCCAATGCAAGGCTGAACAGAGGGTTGGTGCTCTGGGCCAGTGGGGCCCCAGGTGAGAAATCTGAATGGAGTGTTATTCTGAGCCAAGCTGGTAACCCTGTCACCCTTGGTTTCCCTGTTGCCTGGTGTGGGGTCCCGAGAAACACCCTTCTTGCTTCTCTCCAAATGATCCTCTTCACGGTCTCCTGGAGAACCATGTAGGGTGGGGGAAGGAGAAACTTGAAATAACTGTTAGGTAAGAATTGATGCTTTTGTACTGTAGTGTTGGAGAAGGCTCTTGAGAGTCCCTTGGACTGCAGGGAGACCCAACCAGTCCATTCTAAAGGAGATCAGTCCTGGGTGTTCTTTGGAAGGAATGATGCTAAAGCTGAAACTCCAGTACTTTGGCCACCTCATGTGAAGAGTTGACTCATTGGAAAAGACTCTGATGCTGGGAGGGATTGGGGGCAGGAGGAGAAGGGGATGACAGAGGATGAGATGGCTGGATGGCATCACCGACTCGATGGACATGGGTTTGGGTGAACTCCGGGAGTTGGTGATGGACAGGGAGGCCTGGTGTGCTGCAGTTCATGGGGTCACAAAGAGTCGGACACTACTGAGCAACTGAACTGAACTGAACTGAACTGAACTGAAGTGATGGGTCAGTTGGTAAAGAATCTGCCTGCAATGCCAGAGACCTGGGTTCCATTTCTGGGTTGGGAAGATCCCCTGGAGAAGGGAAAGCTACCCACGAATTCAGCGTATACAGTCCATGGGGTCTCAAAGAGTCAGACACGACTGAGCAACTTTCACTTTCACTTTCAAGTGATGGGAAAGCCTTTCATTAAGTCCAGTTGTCCCATGGGGAAGAAGGAAGGAGGAGACTGGTTAGGGACCCAGAGGGAAGAGACAGACTCTGCAGCCACTGGAGATGATTGCTTTGATACAAGCATGAGTTGCTTCTGCCACTTTTGTCTGCTGCTGTAGACCAGATCTCACAGCCAACAACCACTGAGCACTTGATCATTCTTCCTGCGGAGTTTAAGTGGACTGGAGGTGCCGGACAGAACCTCTGCAAGTCGCATACGCCTAGGTAACCAGTACTGCTTAGAAGTTTCACCCACAACTGTGTGAGAGCTGAACATGGGAGCAGATCTCACCCTGGGAACACAGTCCCTTCTCCCCTCTGTGACACTGGGGTCACCAATAACCAGGTCACAGTTCAACAGGTCACATCAGGTCCCCTTCCTGGGGTTTACTCCCTGTCCATCCAACACCTCTTCCTGTTGGGGTCACTCCCCATCATTCTTGTTAGTTCCTGTTTTCATTTTTTATCTTTATCTTGCCCAGCTCTGGAAATAAGGACTTTTCCCAGCTCATTGACTCTCACTTTACATTCTGCTGGGAAGGAAAAGACTTCCATGGCTGGCAGTCAGGAGGACCCCACAGCAGGGAAGCTGGAGATTCAGGAAGCAAGAAGAGAGGAGCTTAATTTCTCCCTGTTGGTGTTATCAGACTGAGAAAAGAGGAGGAAATAGGCTATCCTCCTGGGAACTCTGTATGCTTGCTGGAGCCTGTCTGTGTGCCCCCTGGGAAGGCAGGACCACTGCTGCTCTGACCTCATTTCCCACCTTCTGAAATGACTTGTAGTCGTGGAATGTGGGGATTTCCTTGGTAAGCAGGCTGTTTATTTGGTTGTTTCTTTTCTTTTTTAAAAATGTTTATTTATTTATGGCTGTGCTAGGTCTTTGTTGCTGTGCAGGCTTTTCTCTAGTTGCGGTGAGTGGGGGCTACTCTCTAGTTATAGTGATCGGATTTACTGTGGTGGCTTCTCTTGCTGCAGAGCATGAGCTCTAGGGTATACAGCAGTTGCAGCTTCTGGCCTCTAGAGCACAGGCTCAGTAGTTGTGGTGCACTGGCTTAGCTGTCCCGGGTCATGTGAGATCTTCCTGGAGCACAGACAAGGAATCAAACTGGAGTCTCCTACATTGGCAGGTAGAATCTTTACCACTCAGCCACCAGAGAAGCCCTGTTTGGTTGTTTTTTAATTTTATGTGCTACGGTATTTATTCTAATATTCAGCATTGTTTGTTTGGTGAGGATTTTCCCACCAAATTCCCCTCGTGTCCCTTCTTTATAATTGTATCTTGTTGTTGTTCAGTCAGTTAGTTGTGTCTGACTCTTTGAGACCCCATGGACTGCAATATACCAGGCTTCCCTGTCCTTCACCATCTCCCAGAATTTGCTCAAACTCCTGCCCATTGAGTTGGTATGCCATCCAACCATCTCATCCTCTGTTGTCCCCTTCTTCTCCCGCCTTCAATCTTTCCCAGCATCAGGGTCTTTTCCAATGAGTCAGTTCTTCGCATCAGGTGAATAGTCTCAATTTGGCCTATCTGGCCACCATATTCCTTCATCCTGTCAATGTCAGTGGTTATGTGGTTGCCAAGGAGACTGATACCACCTCTCTAGAATGGCTCAGCTGACATTCTTTGACTTTATAGTCAGAATCATTTCTGTCCTCACAGTCAAGACTTCTTCTTGACTTGCCATCCCACCTTTTACTGGTGTTGATGGCTCATGTATAAAGCATGTATTTGAATGAAGAAAGTGGGCACTGACAACATGCAGCAAATTCCTCAAAGGGATTGCCATATAGGAAAGGACCTGGTGTAGGCTGGGGGAAGCATGGAGGGATTTACTGCAGTCACTATGGGCTAACTCCTGAAGAACTCTCCAGGATCAGCCTTGATCCCACATAAGTTTATTTCTTGCTCACATGAAGTTGTGCTCTACCATCTTGAACACTTGCCTTCCAAGGACATGTCAGATGATGTACAAGAGAAATTTGTGTAGAGGCTCTCACTGGGCCAGTCCTAAGAGTAGCAATTACACCCCTATTCATATTTCAGACTGCAAAAGGGGCCTGGGAGGGTGGACTGACCATGTACAGCAGAAGGACATAGGTCTGGTGGCAGGAGACTTTTAGGATAACTATATCTCTCCAAGTCTTATTTCTTGGTCTACTGAATACAAAGAACTGGATGGAAAAGCCTTTAGGTTCCTTCCTTATTCCTTTCTTTATAAGCATTCTCTCTTGGTAGGAGGACTGCTTTTCAAAAATCTGCTAATTTTCTAATCTCAGACGAGGTTCCCTAAGCCAGCTGAATCTTTAGTCAGCCCAAATGTGCTGCAGCAGGTGAAGATATTGCAAAAGTTTTTAGGTTGGTGCAAAATATTTCTAACCAGTATAGAAAAAGCCTTATTTACTCCTTTTTCCTGATTAAATAATCTCACACCATGAGTTGTCATTAATTCCTTCAACCATCTTTCTGTCAATGGCCATTTAGGTGTTGCAAGATCATCCTTGCATTCATGATGGTTAATGTAGTTAATGGAGCATTTGTACTGCCTCAGGGACTCTGCTGACTGTTCTTCATCCACTTTTTCTTATTAATATTGTAGGAATGAATTATCGAATCACCAACCCTCTGTTCAATGTGCAAGAGTTTTCAGGCCAGTTAAAAAAAATTTTATTGATTGTGTTTTTTGGTATAAAGAATTATGAAAATGCTGAATCTTTAATTATTAAAATTTTAAATTTAAAAAATTGTCAAGTTTTTCCTACATGGTTCCCGGGTTTCCTTGCTCTCCCATCATGTATTTTTTGATCTTAGTTTGTAATGCCCAAGCTGATTCTGAGTTCCTGCTGTGCTCTAGGCATTCAGCTGTCCAGCTTCTCAGTAACATCTGCGTGATCCACAGGAGGATGATGGAGCTCAGGACAGGGGCATACACCTAGAAGATTGTTTTCTGTAGCTGCACCTATGACGGCCAAATCAGTGTGTGACCTCATTCTTCCTTTGAATTTTCTTTCCAAAGGACCAAGTCACTGGGTGTGCCTGCTCCTTCCACTGTTGAACTCTTCCAGGCATTGCACGAATAAAAGAGTTCACAGAACAGGTTTCTGTACTGAGAATGTTTGGAAAATTTTATGGACTTTTTTGGAAAGGCATTTTAGCATGCTTTTCTTTTTCTAAATAAGGAAAACAAAATGCCAGAATTATTAATCCAGGCGAGATTCTCACACAATATGCAGATTTCCTCTTTCAACTTTTTCCTTTTCTGCAGTAGGATGGTGCAGTCTGGTGATAGCATGAATATAAGTCTGGATCTCCTCTGCATCCTTCCCCATGTGGGTGGCTCCTAGTGGTCCCTGCCACATCCTCTGTGCCATGGCACCAGAACTATCTCCCATTGGCTGATCCACCCTGGGCCCCACTCCCATCTTCAAAGGTGACTTCGCCAGAACAGAGATTGGGTGCTTTCCTTTTAGGGTCATGTGTTTTGAGGTAGGAAGCCTGCACTATTTTCCACTATTTTAGGCTCAGAAAAAAATATGAGGGTCAATATTTCAGATTTTTTTGGAATGGAAATCTCCTGTTAACTTGCTGTCATATGATCTACAGTGACACATTGCCTTTCGAGTCCATGCTGCAATGGAGCAGGTATTCTCTTGGCAGAACCCTCACAACAAGAGCTTGACGTTTGGGTCCTGTTAGCTCTGTGCCCTAATCCTAGAGCAGTGCCTGTCACATGGTGGGCGGCCAACACGTACTATGGCATGAATGACTGAAGAGGGGTGGGTAAGGCCCCTCTCACAGAATGTGAGGTTCAGCAAGGGGACACCTGTGAGGAGTCCAGCATCTCCCTGCAAGAGTCCAGCATCGGCCTGGGTGGAGTGCATCTGAGCATCACACAATGTTGATGGAGAAAGAGGCCACAGAGGACACAGTTCTCATGTCCAGACTTATTATTACTATTTTTTAATTGCCACTGAAAATTCAATTTACTTTAATTTTTAAAAACTGAAGTGTAATTGATTTACAATGTCATGTTAGTTTCAGGCATATAGCATAGTGATTCAGTCATACATAGATATATCAATTTATTCTAATTTTTATTTTTCATAAAATATTGCTATTCTTTTGATTTTTTCAACTATTTATTTAAATTTCTTTTTTTGTTGAAATATAGTTGATTAACAATGTTGTATTAGTTTCATGTATTCAGCATGGTGATTCAGTTTTATATATATATATATATATATATGGATGGATATGAGAGTTGGACTGTGAAGAAAGCTGAGCACTGAAGAATTGATGCTTTTTTTTTTTATTTTTCTCTAATTTTATTTTATTTTTAAACTTTACATAATTGTATTAGTTTTGCCAAATATCAAAATGAATCCGCCACAGGTATACATGTGTTCCCCATCCCGAACCCTCCTCCCTCCTCCCTCCCCATACCATCCCTCTGGGCCATCCCAGTGCACCAGCCCCAAGCATCCAGCATCATGCAGAATTGATGCTTTTGAACTGTGGTGTTGGAGAAGACTCTTGAGAGTCCCTTGGACTGCAAGGAGATCCTACCAGTCCATCCTAAAGGAGATCAGTCCTGGGTGTTCTTTGGAAGGAATGATACTAAAGCTGAAACTCCAGTACTTTGGCCACCTCATGCGGAGAGTTGACTCATTGGAAAAGACTCTGATGCTGGGAGGGATTGGGGGCAGGAGGAGAAGGGGACGACAGAGGATGAGATGGCTGGATGGCATCACCGACTCGATGGATGTGAGTTTGGGTGGACTCTGGGAGTTGGTGATGGACAGGGGGGCCTGGCGTGCTGCAATTCATGGGGTTGCAAAGAGTCGGACACAACTGAGCAACTGAATTGAACTGAACTGATATACAAGGTATCTGAAAAAGAATGTATATATATAGTATGTATTCTTTTCCTTATACATTATTACAAAGTATTGAGTATAGTTCCTGGTGCCATAAACAGTAGGTCTGAGACATTTTTAATGGAGAAGCTCTTCAGGCCCCTCACATTCATCATCTTATTCCCTAACCACCCCTTCACTCCCCTGATAAATCACCATCAGCCCCACAAGGCCAGGGAGACCCCTCCTTCTCTTTTCTCTATCAGCTGCAGAGCCCATCTGTGTCAGCCCCTCATATCTCACATATCCACTCCTCTTTCCTTAATCAGAGGGGATCATTCAGGAGAAGTTCAGAATTCAAGCTTTAGAACTAGTTCCTAGTCTCCCACTACATCTGGGATACAGATGAAATAACTGTCAGACTCAGCAACCCTCCCCAACTCATTGTTACAGTGGAGAGAGGGAGAGTTCTATACTGAATGCGGAGACTTCCAAAGGGGATTGACTGATATGAGTGTGTGTCCAGCACACAGAAGAGCTCCATCAACAGCAAGGAGTAAGTATTAGGAGCAGGGTCCAGCTATCCCAACGGGGTTCAGAGGAGGAAGGGAAGACTTCCTCTGCACACCTCGGACCCCCCATCAAGCCTACATGCCATGCAGTAGTCAGAGTACAGAGGAGAGTTCCAAAATGAACAGGATCGCACCACAATTCTCCTGGGGTCTTACCACGTCTGTAGTTAGTCTGAAATCCAGCCCAGTGCACTTGGGCCCCTCCCTTCCCATCATCCTGGGCTATCACATGAGCCTTGCCTTTTCCCCACCCTTCAGCACACATCCTTCACTCTAATACCTTTCCTGAATGGACACGCTATCCATCCAGCCCAGCCTTGCAGTATCATAGAAGAACATATATTTCATAATACGATTTTTTCAAGTTCAAAAGTGTGAAAAGTAAACAATATACACTTTTAGGAATGCATATGTTTTTAGTAAAAAATAGAAAAGCAAAGCAAAGGAATGCCAGCAAAGCCAAGCATCCAGGATATCAAATAGAAAGAAAGCAGCAGCCCAGGGATTTGGGCAGGTGGCAGGTGAAATGGTGAGGACGGAAAATGGGCCGATGACTGGTGGGTAAATTCTACCCATCTATGGGTTACAGACACTGGATGTAGGGGTGAGACGTGCCTGAGACTATACAGTTAGGAAGATACATATCTGGGACTCAAGCTGATGTTTATCTGACTCCCAGGCTCATCATTCATTCTGGGAACTGGAAACTAGTCATCAGTAAAGCCGTGCATAAGGATGAGTTCATCTGGGGATAGAGTGAAGAATGAGACAATGGAGACAGCGGGGTGCAGAGGGCAAGAAGGGTGATCAGCGCCTAGGATGGAACTTCGGAGGGACTGGAGAGATAGGAAGGAGACCTGGGGAGAATGTAGTTTGAGAAGCCCATGTTGAGTGAGTACAGAAAAGGGGTGTGGTTAATAGTGTTGAATGGAGCAGATCATAGGACCACAGCTAGAGACTGACTGTGACTCTCTGATTCATCTGTTGAAGTGTAATCCCCAATATGACTATATCTGAAGGCAAGATTTTTGGATGTAATTGGAAATCAACCCTGAATATTCATTGGAAGGACTGATGCTGAAGCTGAAACTCCAATACTTTGGCCACCTGATGTGAAGAGTCAACTCACTGGAAAATACCCTGATACTGGGAAAGATTGAGGGCAGGAGGAGTAGGGGGGCTACAGAGGATGAGATGGTTGGATGGTGTCACTGACTCAATGGACATGAGTTTGAGCAAACTCCATGAGACAGTGAAGGACAGGGAAGCCTGGCGTGCTGCAGTCCATAGGGTTGCAAAGAGTCAGACACAACTGAATGACTGAACAACAATGACAAAGGTTAAATGAGGTTATAAGGGTGGAGCCCTGATTCACTAGGGCTGGTACCTTAAAGAAGAGGAAAAGACAGCAAAGCTCTCTCCACCATATGAGTGCACAGCTGGAAGACAGCCATTAGCAGGCCAGAAAAACCGCCCTCACCAGAAACTGACCCTGGGCACATCTTGATTTTGGACTTGCAGCCTCCGGAACTATGAGAAGTACACTTCTGTTGCTCAAGCCCTGCATTTGTAGTATTTGTTAGGGCAGCCTGAGCAGACAAATTCCAGGAATGGTGGAAGTATCCCTGGGGCACAGATGGCCCAGAGCCTCCTATTTGAACTTCCACTGTCCCAACACTCATTCGTGAAACAACTTCTGTGACCTGATGAGACGCAAGAAGTATGAAAGTACCCAGACTACATTCGCCAAAGTTGTCCCTGCTGATGGCCGCACCTCTGCTGATGTGGCGAACATGCTCCCAGATCCTTCTGGGTGGTGTCCCAGAAACAGGTCTTCCCAATGGAGTTCTGTCTTACTTTTAAGAACAAATGTTATACCGCTTGGGGATGGAGCACTTTCAGTCCTTCCAAAGCATGAGGCCAGTGAAACGACAACATGGCCTTTGTAGCTGATCTTTGCTTTTGGAAGCAAGTAAGTACAGAGGGTGTTTGAGGTCACTAAGTTTAGAAGGCAGGGCTGGGGTGCAGAAGGTGCTTCGTTTTCAAGGATGAGGGGTGAAGATACATGGGTTTGATTTCCTCCTCAACCAACAGCCTCTCTAAGAGGCCAAACTGGAGGTGCTGGTGTGTGTCCTCTTGTTCTCAGACCTTGTCTGTGGAGTTTACATTCCCTTCTGAATGTCAACAGAAAGACCACCATCGTAATGCCACAGCAAGTGGTACCCCACTGCTAGCAATAGACACTGTAAGGTGAGTTCAGTCTCCCCAATCAGGCAGAGTTCGGGATTGTAACCATGTGTCCTGGTGAAAAAGTGGGGTCCTTCAGGGATGTGGCATCTTGGCATCCTTCATGCTCTTTTTTTTTTTTTTTTAAAAGGTGCTTCAGTTAAAGTGGGAAGAACAAAGGACATTTATTTCTGACCAGATACAAAAGCTTTCACATATGGAAACACTACTCCCCTTCCTTTTTTTGGAGTTTACTTTTTAAACTGAAAACAAATATTTTCCTTGAGAACTGAGCCTTAATGGGAGTAATAGCAAAGCAATATTTTATTTGCAAGTAATAGACTTCATTTTTTAAAACCTGCCTTGCAAATGCATTGACATTTCGAGGACCCTTTAGTTATACTCTTTGCCTCCCATTCATCTGGGAATTGTTGCTTATCTTTGGACATGACATCCATAATAACACACTCTGGGCATTGCAGGTATGAATATACCTCCACATGATAAAAAGATCCAATTATCATCATGATATTGTTCAACATAATTGGCATTTTCTTTTTCTTACCTTTTAGTAAAATAAATAAATGATGTATGGCCAACACATTCAGTAGCTGTATTATCTTTTGATTAATCCAAGTAGTCACTTTCCAGACCATTCCACAAAGGCGGTTCTCAACTAATGAGCAGGCTGCAGCTTTGTGTCTGGGTATCTTCGGCTCTTTCCCCTCCCGACGGGATGGGCTTCGAGTGCTGGTGCAGACTGAGCAGATGGCCGGGCTGTTTATCCTCTCAGGCCCCTCGGTCCAGCCGAAACCTGCACACTTCACCCCTGGCTGGGTAATCCCAAGTCCAGCTAGAAGTGAGGACAGAAATGTTTGCTGGGCCTAAGCTCGTCCCATGTCTGTTTGCTCTTGAAGCCAGACTGGCCTGTTCCTTGCAGATCTGTGGGGAGGCTGCAGTGTCCTTGAATTTCTGATTAACTCTTCCTTGACTGAGTCCCAGGGGGCTGCAGGCAACCACACTGGGGGACACTGTCCTGGCTCTGCATCCTTACCTTGCCAGATCCCACACACCATACCACACGTACAAACACTGTGCCACACGCACACTCATGACACCCTACATGTCATATCACACATGCATCACACCAAACCCCATGTACCAACACTGTGCACACATGCACACACACACACCACACACACACACACCACAGACACCCTGCATATCACACCACAGACACCCTACGTATCACACCACACACACATCACACAAAATCACGTGTACAAACACTGTGCACACATGTACACATATACACACACACACACCCCAGACACCCTACATATCACACCACCCACACATCACACTAAATCACGTGTACAAACACTGTGCCACATGTGCACACACAGCGCACCACACACATACACACACACACATCACACACACCCTACATATCACACCACACGCACATCACACCAGATCATGTGTACAAACACTGTGCACACATGTACACATACACACACACACACACACCACAGACACCCTACATGTCACACCACACACACATCACACTAAATCACGTGTACAAACACTGTGCCACATGTGCACACACAGCGCACCACACACATACACACACACACATCACACACACCCTACATATCACACCACACGCACATCACACCAGATCATGTGTACAAACACTGTGCACACATGTACACATACACACACACACACACACCACAGACACCCTACATGTCACACCACACACACATCACACTAAATCACGTGTACAAACACTGTGCCACATGTGCACACACAGCACACCCTACACACCACACCACACACACACACACATCACACACATCTTACATACCATACTGCATACACACACACCATACTATGCTCACACTCACACACATACACATCACACACAAACACCACCCCACCCCCACACCCCACATATACCAATGTACACTTGCCATGCCATATGCACATGTACACACAGCATACACCATCCACACCACACACACCACACACAAACACACCCCCCCAACTCCCCTCCTCCAACATACCCGACACTCCCACATCTGAGGTCCAACCACTGTTTTCTTAGCATCTTCCCTGAGCCTTACCATGAAGGGGATTCCCAAAGCAAAGCCTGCGAGGTTTCCTCCTCAGGAAGGGCCCATCTGAGCACACCGAGAATGAGGGAATGTGTGAGTCTCTTCTTCCGGCCAGTCATTCATTCCCTACGTTTCTGTCTTCCATAATGCACCAGGAGCTCTTCTGAGTCTTGCAAGGAAGTAGGGGTGGAATGAGGATGCGGAGAGTGGGCACAGCCCTGTTTCCATGGGGCTTGGGGTCTGGATAAAGGGGATGCTGAGAACATGTCAGCAAGGAGGACGGTCACAACCATGAACACAGGGACGAGTGAATACCTGGGACCCTGAAGCAGGAGCTGTAGGGGAAAGATGGTGACAAGAGGAACACTAACCTGTGACTGTTCCCACTGCAGAGGGCAGAGGGCAGCTGGAAGGACTGCAGTGAGAACAATGCAGTGTGTCCGGGATGTGGAGGCCTGAGGGCTGGTCAGTATAGTGTGAGAAGTCCAGGGGTTGTGTATGCAAACATCCCTTTCCTGGGTGTAGAGGTGATGACAAGGTATGGAGGGTGTGCCTGGAAGCACTGGAAGGAGCAGGAAAGTCGGGGGTGCTGGACCCCAGAGAAGAGGAGCCCACCATGGGGATGGAGGGGTGGCCGGAAGAGGGAGCAAGGAAGGGGGCTACGCTGGGTCTGTCCAGGGACAAGCAACTGTGAAAGATACGGGCAGGGTCATGTTCTGCTTTTCATTTCTCTTTTCTAAACTTTTGCTTTGAAAGAATTTTGGATTTCCAGAATAGCTGCAAGGATAAAATTTGCATATACAGTCCACTTGGTTTCCTTTTGTGTTAACATCTTACAAAACCAGAGTCCATTGGTCGAAACTTAGAAACATTGGTCCAAACCGAGAAATGATTATTGGTAAAATACTGCTGATTAAACCACAGAACCCCTTTTCCACTGAGACTCAATCCAGGGCCCCAGGGTACCTTAAGATGTCCTGTCTCTTTGGTTCCCTCCAGTGTGCAATGACCCCTCCGTGAATCCTTATCTTTTACAATTTTGATAAATTTTGAAGAGTGCTGGTCAGTTATTTTGTAGAATTTCCCTCCCCCACTCACCAAGTTTGATGCTTTTCTGAGATTAGGTTGTATTTAGGGATTTCTGTGCAGAATATCATGAGCTGCTGTGCTGTTCTCATCATCAGGGCATGTAGGGCCTCAGATAGCTTCCTCTCTGGTGATGCTCACCTGGGTCTGTTGGTTAAGTCAGCATCTCCCAAGTTTCTCAATGGTTAAGTGACTGTTTTTCCTTTTCCGTATTTTTCTTACAAGAGAGTCACTCAGTCCAGCCCAGGGTCCAGAGGAGAGAGGTGCTAAGTTCTGGAGGTACAACTGTCCCAGAATTTGTGGGGTTATGTTAAATTCACCACAGTAACCAAAAAGTGTTGTCCACAGTATTATTATTATTATTAGTTAAGAGATTGCCTTTCCTTCTATAAGAAGGTGACATTTTTATTCATAACACTTTTGGCAGTCTCAGGGAAGACATCTGGCCCATCCAGATAGAGAACTAGAAGAACTACTCACGAATAGCTGTGGAATGCTATGCTGTACAAAGACCCAGAGGGGCTTGCGGTCAGGATAGAAAGCTGACCATACTCAGGCCTCCCTTCTCTCCTCTCGCTCCACTAAAATGACAGGAAAGGAAACCCTATCACCTCATAGGGAAAAAGAGAGCAGGTTGAAGCCAGGGATTAAGTGTCCTCACATATGTTGTGGTGACTCAGCTGAGTGGGTACTGACAAAAAGTGGTTGTCTTTCTGGCCACCCTACTGGGAAGAGCCAAGCAGTCTGAAGGGCAATGGGGCACAGGGCTGGAGGGGCTGGATGACTGGAGGGGCTGCGGGAGCTGGAGGGGCTGGAGTTGGAGGGGCCGGAGGGACTGGGGGAACTGGAGGGCCTGGAAGGACTGGGAGAACTGGAGGGGCTGGGGGCTGGAGAGGCTGGGGGGTGGGGGCGGAGGGAGTTGGAACTGCCCCCAGCAGGGGTGGGGTGAGCATCTACAGAGAGAGCCTCTAGCATCTCATGTTCCTCTCCCAGTCTGTACAGCAAGGGGTTACTCTGCCCACCATCACCCAAATGAGGAGGTATTAGTTTCCTGGGGCTTCTATATAACAGAGGGCCACAGAGCAGGTAGCTGAGAACAACAGAAATGTGCTTTTTCACAACTCAGGAGGCCAAATGATGACACCGTGTGTTGGCAGGGCCAGGATCCCTCCCAAAGCACAGGAAGAATCTGTCCCAGGCCTCTCTCCAACTGCTGGTAGTTCCTTGGCTTGTGGCAGCATAACTCCAAACTTCACAGGGTATATTCCTCATGAGAATGTCTGTGCCCAAGTTTTTATAAGAACATTAGTCATACAGAATTGGGGCCCATCTTAATTCCCCATTTTAACTAAATTGCATTCGCAAGGAGACTATCTCCAAATAGCGTCACATCCTGAGGTGCTGGGGTTTAGGACTTCAATGTATGAATTCGAGGGACACACAATTCAGCTTATAATGTGGTGAAGAGTTCTCCAGCTGAAAGTACGGAGAGTCCCCATGTCAGGGACACCAGCCCTGGCAGAGGGCTGGAGAGTGCTATGAGGCTGATATCTAGTGAATATCAGCCTACAGGACTCTGCGTCCTCAGCTTCCTTTCCTGGTTTTGCTTTCACAGAGAGAGCAGCCAGGCCCACGTGTGCTCACCCGGGGAGAAGGTGAGACATTCTCAGACAAAATCCCACCAGGTATTGGCACATGACTGTCTCGCGGATGCATCTGGATCATCTCACGGCATCAGTGTGCAAGCCCCCTGTCCAGCTCCCATCTTCCCAAATCACATCCAGCCCGTCAATGCTTTCCTTTGAGATATGAACAGACAGCCAAGCGTCACAGATATTGGAGAGAGATTGTCCACATCAAAGCCTGAGACTCAGAGAGAAAAACCAGAAAGCAAATATGCAGAAGAAAAAATTACCAGGGAGCTAAAAGAGGACTGAAGAATAAGAGTTAATATTCTTATAAATTAAAGATTGAATTGCATCCATAGATTAAAAAAACAGCATGCTATGAAAAAATCATTACTAACTATTGGTCAAGAGGGAAGGTAGAATATAGCTATTTTAGACATGAAAGCAAGACCTATCTATCTGTACATCCACCTCTCATCTACTGATCAATCAATTGTCAACCTATCCATCCATCCATCCATCATCCAGAAAGCCAGTAATTACCTATCTACTTACCTCTCTATATAGTCTGTTCCTGGCCCAGAGGTTGCACCTGGGTCCCCTGTATTGTAGACAGATTCTTTATGATCTGAATTACCAGGGAAGGTCTATTATCTATATATTCATCTATCTATATAGTTTGTTCATCTATCATATATCTCTGTATCTATAATCTATTATCTATCTATCTATCTTTCCCCTGAACTCTGTCTTTGAAAATTACTGGATAATGCACTTCAGTAAAATAAGGAAGAAAACCAGATGAAATGGAATTCTTGAAACAGAGGACCCAAAACAGGAGAGAAGTGGGGAAGTCTCAAAAGTCTCTAGGAGAAAAAACTCTGAATACTGGGAAAAGTTTTCAAGTATTTAACACATGTGTTCAAATTCTTAAAAACTTTTGCTAAGAAGTACTTGGAAAACTAAGCAAGTGAAAACAGAAGACAATTTTTAGTTTCTGGGAAAAACCCCATAAAGATTGTGTGAGAAGTGAGGCACTCTCACTCCAGGCATGGGGAACATTTGTGCCCCATGTAGATAATGTAAACTCTGTTGGGAGGGGAGGACCCGGGGAGGTGGCACATGGGGGTGATGGAGAGAATGAGTTCTCACCTTCCTTAGTTAACACGATACTCTAGAGTATTGATTAATCAAGAAATAGCAGGATTGTATGTCACATAAAAACACGGAAATAAATATCAGAAAAAAATCTTTGGGAGTTGAAAATACCTTCCTCTAAGCAGTAGTAGTGTTTTGAACACTAGGCCCAACCTTTTTATTTTTTTAATAAAAGCTACTTAGAACACTTTGATTTCACTCTGTGGACGTACTTTGCTAAAAATAGAGGCATGATTTTACAGCAGAAAGGCAAATAGAAAAATGTGTACACACAGCTCCCAGAGGCTTAGACACAGTAAAAGGTTTCTGGCAGGATTCTGTGTTGTCTTTTTCTTAGTGAGACAGGCCGATAGAGCTGTATATTTATGCTGCCAGAACTGGGAGGAAGCCCTTCTTGTTGCTTGGGGCCATTCCACTCCATCTGTCACCCTCTCCTTGAAAATGCTTTTGTGACAGGATGCTTACAGTTCTAGCACCTTGCCCTGATCATTCCTGATGTGAGTCACAACTTTGCCGTTCCCTGCAGGGGCGGGCGGCTCAGAAGGCCTGGGAGCCCTTGTCAGACAGTGAGAAAGAAAACAGCAGCTTTCTGTTAGTTCTGATAGAGCTGCCATTCTCCACTGAGGAACTTAATTGGTAAGAGATTGCAGGCTGTTAGAAAACCCAGGTCATGAACTGTTTGGCCATTATTTTCGATATCTACGGAGAGACTCCTAATTTCATCAGCCACCGCCCCCCCCCCACCAGTCCCAACCTTCATGTTTGTGCATCTTGGAGTCTATACCCCATATTTTGCTCACATTGGGCTTCTTGGAACAGCTTTTTCCACATCCTCCTTCTTGTTATTCTCATCATGATGTCCTCTAACTCTCCTCCCATAGGAGCAGAGCCAATGCCAGTGCAGGGGAGAGGGATCTTTATGGCAACATCGAGTCTGTAGCCCCCAGCCCATGAACTGCCCCATCCCAAACTTGCCTTGGAAAGAGGGGAGATCCATAACACACATGAGAGCCACTCTGGGGAGAAAGAGTAAATGGAAGATGAATGCTGATGCTGGTTGGTGAGAGGGTAACACGCAGGAAGGCCAGGGGTCTCCAAATGGAGGAAATAGGCTGTAAGTGTCAGACATTTTTTAATCTCTCTCTTAAGTGCCAGGAGGAAATAAACTACTAGTGTTATATTTTTTTACCTTCTCCATACAAATTCAACAACTGTTGTTCATGGGGTTCCCAAGGCAAGAATACTGAAGTGGTTTGCCATTCCCTTCTCCAGTGGGCCACATTTTGTCAGAACTCTCCACCATGACCTGTCCTTCTTGGGCAGCCCTATACCACATGGCTCATAGTTTCATTGAGTTAGACAAGGCTATGGTCCATGTGATCAGATTGCTCAGATGGTAAAGCGTCTGTCTACAATGTGGGAGACCTGGGTTTGATCCCTGGGTCAGGAAGTTCCCTGGAGAAGGAAAAGGCAACCCACTCTAGTACTCTTGCCTAGAAAATCCCATGGACGGAGGAGCCTGGTGTCCATGGGGTCGCAAAGAGTCGGACACGACTAAGCAACTTCACTTTCACTTTCACTTTCATGGTCCATGTGAAAGTTTCAAAGTCCATGATCAGATTAGTTAGTTTTCTGTGATTGTGGTTTTCAGTCTGTCTGCCCTCTGATGGAGAAGGATAAGAGGCTTATGGAAGCTTCCTGTTAGGAGAGACTGACTGAAGGGAAAACTGGGTCTTGTTCTGATGGGTGGGGCCATGCTCAGTAAATCTTTAATCCAATTTTCTATTGATGGGTAGGGCTGTGTTCCCCTCCTTGTTATTTACAGCTATAGCACCCTGAATGTGCCCCGTCTCCTCTGATCTGGGAAGCTAAGCAGGGTTGGGCCTGCTTAGGACTTGGATGGGAGACCGCCTGGGAATACTGGGTGCTGTAGGCTTTTTGTCTCCCCTTTCCTTTGACTTCCCTGGTGGCTCATATGATAAAGCGTCTGTCTACAATGTGGGAGACCCAGGTTTGATCCCTGGGTTGGGAAGATCCCCTGGAGAAGGAAATGGCAATCCACTCCAGGACTGTTGCCTGGAAAATCCCATGGACAGAGGAGCCTGGTAGGCTACAGTCCATGGGGTCGCAAAGAGTCGGACACGACTGAGTGACTTCACTCACTCACTCTCTCACTCACTCAAACTATGGTGGAGGTAATAAAGATAATGGCAACCTCCTTCAAAAGGTCCCATGCAAGCACTGCTACACTCAGTGCTCCCAACCCTGCAGCAGGCCACCACCAACCCACACCTCTTCTGGGCACTTGTGAGGTCCTTGTCTCTTGTGGGGTCCCTGCTTCTTTCTCCTGGGTCCTGGTGTGCACAAGGTTCTGTTTGTGTCCTCCTTCCAGTAGTCATGTATGAATGTGAGAGTTGGACTATAAAGAAAGCTGAGTCATAGCAAAATCCCTCTTCCAACAACGCAAGAGAAGACTCTACACATGGACATCACCAGATGGTCAATACTGAAATCAGATTGATTATATTCTTTGCAGCTAAAGATGGAGAAGCTCTATACAGTCAGCAAAAACAAGACGGGAAGCTGACTGTGGCTCAGATTATGAACTCCTTATTGCCAAATTCAGACTTAAATTGAAGAAAGTAGGGAAAATCATTAGACCATTCAGGTATGACCTAAGTCAAATCCCTTACGATTATACAGTAGAAGTGAGAAATAGATTCAAGGGATTAGATGTGATAGACAGAGTGCCTGATGAACTATGGATGAGGTTTGTGACATTGTACAGGAGGCAGGGATCAAGACCATCCCCATGGAAAAGAAATGCAAAAAAGCACAATGGCTGTCTGGGGAGGCCTTACAAATAGCTGTGAAAAGAAAAGAAGCGAAAAGCAAAGGAGAAAAGGAAAGATATAAGCATCTGAATGCAGAGTTCCAAGAATAGCAAGGAGAGATAATAAAGCCTTCCTTAGCAATTAATGCAAAGAAATAGAGGAGAACAACAGAATGGGAAAGACTAGAGATCTCTTCAAGAAAGTTAGAGATACCAGGGGAACATTTCATGCAAAGATGAGCCCAATAAAGGACAGAAATGGTATGGACCTAACAGAAGCAGAATATATCAAGAAGAGGTGGCAAGAATACAGAGAAGAACTATACAAAAAAAAAAAGATCTTAATGACCCAAATAACCATGATGGTGTGAGCAGTCACCTAGAGCCAGACATCCTGGAATGTGAAGTCAAGTGGGCCTTAGGAAGCATGAACAAAGCTAGTGGAGGTGAAGAAATTCCAGTTGAGCTATTTCAAATGCTAAAAGATGATGCTGTGAAAGTGCTGCACTCAATATGTCAGCAAAATTGGAAAACTCAGCAGTGGCCACAGGACTGGAAAAGGTCAGTTTTCATTACAATCCCAAGGAAAGGCAATGACAAAGAATGCTCAAACTACCACACAATTGCACTCATCTCACACGCTATTAAAGTAATGCTCTAAATTCTCCAAGCCAGGCTTCAATAGTACATGAACTGTGAAATTCCAGATGTTCAAGCTGGATTTAGAAAAGGCAGAGGAACCAGAGATCAAATTGACAACATCCTTTGGATCATCAAAAAGCAAGAGAGTTCCAAAAAAACATGTACTTCTGCTTTATTAACTATGCCAAAGTCTTTGACTGTGTGGATCACAACAAACTGTGGAAAATTCTTCAAGAGAAGGAATACCAGACCACCTGACCTGCCTCCTGAGAAATGCAACTGGACTTGGAACAACAGACTGGTTCCAAATAGGAAAAGGAGTACGTCAAGGCTGTATATTGTCACTGTGCTTATTTAACTTATATGCAGAGTACATCATGAGAAATGCTGGATAAAGCACAAGCTGGAATCAAGATGGCTGGGAGAAATATCAATAACATTAGATATGCAGATAACACCACCCTTATGGCAGAAAGTAAAGAAGAACTAAAGAGCCTTTTGATGCAAGTGAAAGAGGAGAGTGAAAAAGTTGGCTTAAAACTCAACATTCAGAAAACGAAGATGATGGCATCTGGTCCCATCACTTCATGACAAATAGATGGGGAAACAGTCAGAGACTTTATTTTTGGGGGCTCCTAAATCACTGCAGATGGTGACCGCAGCCATGAAATTAAAAGACATTTACTCCTTGGAAGGAAAGTTATGACCAACCTAGACAGCATATTAAAAAGCAGAGACATTGTTAACAAAGGTCGGTCTAGTCAAGGCTATGTTTTTTCCAGTAGTCATGTATGGATGTGAGAGTTGGACTATAAAGAAAGCTGAGCATCGAAGAATTGGTTTTTGAACTGTGGTGTTGGAGGAGACTTTTGAGAGTCCCTTGGACTGCAAGGAGATCCAACTAGTTCATCCTAAAGGAAATCAGTCCTGAATATTTATTGGAAGGACTGATGTTGAAGCTGAAACTCCAATACTTTGGCCACCTGATGCGAAGAACTGACTCATTTGAAAGGACCCTGATGCTGGGAACAATTGAAGGCTAGAGGAGAAGGGGATGACAGAGGATGAGATGGTTGGATGGCATCACCAGCTCAATGGACATGAGTTTGAGTAAGCTCCGGGAATTGATGATGCACAGGGAAGCCTGTCGTGCTGCAGTACATGGGGTCACAAACAGTGGAACACAACTGAACTTCTGAACATGCAAATTTAAAAAGAGGTTTCTTTTAAAATTCTGTGTTGCCTTGAGGACACCTGGTTCTACCTGAACTTAACTTTACTTAAATCTTGAGCTAACTAATGCGTTTTTCTTATGGAAATGTTTGTCTTAAGCTATGTTAATGAACTATGTATTTATCTTAGAGTCTGTCTTTAAGTAGGTTCTGCCTAAGACTCAGAAAGGACTTGACAAACCTGTATATTTTACTCATACATTGTTCTCCTAATCTATGTTAATGAAACTATATATTTACTCAGAAACCTGCCTTTCTTCAAGATTCATGTAAACTGTTTTATCCTGGGATGACTCATCTGGTGCCAATGTTATCTCAAAACGTATGTTGTGGATGAGGGCCTGGTGCTACTCTGAGTTTTGATACATCTCCTTTCTATAATTAACAGCATGCTGCTGCTGCTGCTGCTGCTGTGTCGCTTTAGTCGTGTCCGACTCTGTGTGACCCCATAGACGGCAGCCCACCAGGCTTCCCATCCCTGGGATTCTCCAGGCAAGAACACTGGAGTGGGTTGCCATTTCCTTCTCCAATGCATGAAAGTGAAAAGTGAAAGTGAAGTCGCTCAGTTGTGTCAGACTTTAGCAACCCCATGGACTGCAGCCTACCAGGCCGCTCTGTCCATGGGATTTTCTAGGCAAAAGTACTGGAGTGGGGTGCCATTGCCTTCTCCGAACAGCTTGCTAGTAGCTATATAACATCCAGCTAAAGACTAGCAGGGGGGTACTCTTTCTGCCCACTTCTGATGTCTGTATCAGAAACTTTCTCTATCTCTTTTATACTTTGATAAAACTTTATTACACAAAAGCTCTGAACGATCAAGTCACTGGCCCTGGACTGAATTTTTCTCCTACGAAGGCCAAGAATCCCAGCATATTTTGTGGTTCAGCAACAACCTTTCATTGGTTGGAGTAGCAAGACTGGATGCTCATGCTCAGGCTGGAGGAATCGAGCAGGTCCAGAGCCATCATTGCAGCCAACCAGGTGAGGGGTCAGTAAGGAATCCTGATACCTCGTCTACCAGCAATGAGTGCACTTTCCTATGATTTCTGTGTTCTGGCTCCTTAAGGGTTTGGGGATTCCAGATCCTGGCCACCTTTCCTCCTTTTCCGAGACAACTAGTGGCCAATGCACTTTGCTCTTATCAGAGTAACTCTGCAGTCTGGGATGGGAAGGCTAAGGATGGGGCAGAGCCTAAGAACAACATTAAATGATGGAACTTTAGGCAAAGTGAACAATTTCTTTGAATGGCCTTTCAGAGCACTCCTGTGTAGAGTTCTTGTGTGCAGACCATGTTGTATCAAATAAAATAAATCCCAGACTTTTGGAACATTTAGATTTTCCAAATTCAAGCCTATTTAGTGAAAATAATAACACAAAACATTCTTAAAGGCTGTAGAGTCTGTGGGGGTTGGCTACTCTAGCAGGTTAGAGGGAATACACAGGACATGGGGTTCCAGAAAGGAGCTGACAGAAGGAATGGGTACAGCCTATGGGCAGGGTAGAACATTCAGGGCTTCTGGACTGATAGTGATGTGGGCAGCTCTGTGCCCACCCCTGACTTCCACTGATCTTCAGCTTTCATGGACACTTTTGGTCCAGCCCTAGTCAGCTGTGTTTGAGCAGAGATTTGTCAGTGTGAGAGTGTGGGCCCCACAAGTGCCTGGGCAAGAGAAGCCTAAGTTCAGAGAGCCACCCCTGCAAAAAGCCTGAGGTTTGGAAAGTGAGCTTTGGGAGAAGTGGACCAGAGTGAGCACTGGCAGGTGGTGGAGCATGCCCACTCTGCAGGGCAGATTCAAGATAGCCCAGACAATTCCCCAAAGTTCCCACTTGCTCATCTCCAACCATCGGTGAGGGTCTGTTTCATCAAGCTGCACTATAAGAAGTTTAGCCTGAAGCAAATCATATATGTAGGAGCTTGAGCTCTCATTGGAGAGAAGTGGACCATGCTCAGAAAGTATTCCTGGTGACTGGAGCTCACTCTGGGGAAAAAGGAACCATAGAACTATGCATAAAGGCTGCTCATAGGACCTGGACTCACAGTGGAGAAGAAGCTCAGAAGATCACCAGTTAGACCTCTCAAACTTCTGGCCACATCTGAGCTTGCAGAGAACTCTGG
Source organism: Bison bison bison (assembly GCF_000754665.1). Taxonomy (NCBI): domain Eukaryota; kingdom Metazoa; phylum Chordata; class Mammalia; order Artiodactyla; family Bovidae; genus Bison; species Bison bison. The sequence goes on along the minus strand of NW_011494781.1, from coordinate 838,906 downwards.
GTATGTCTACAGAGGTGCACTGGTGGGGAGGTCATGGAAGCATCTGCCTCTGTGTAGCCACCATGCTGGAGCAGTGGATATCTGGTAGTCCACTGTGGCTGCCAGATACAGACCCAAGGAAGGTAAGAATTTTCTCCATCTGTCTACCAGAGTTGTATGCTGCCCTTGGCTTCCCAGATATCAGACCAAGGAACACTTGTGGCCAGCTCACTCCAAACCATGCTGCTGCTAAGTCACTTCAGTCGTGTCCAACTCTGTGTGACCCCATAGACGGCAGTCCACTAGGCTCCTCTGTCCCTGGGATTCTCCAGGCAAGAATATTGGAGTGGGTTTCCATTTCCTTCTCCAATGCATGAAAGTGAAAAGTGAAAGTAAAGTCGCTCAGTCGTGCCCGACTCCTAGCGACCCCATGGACTGCAGCCTACCAGGTTCCTCCATCCATGGGATTTTCCAGGCAAGAGTACTGGAGTGGGTTGCCATTGCCTTCTCCTCCAAACCATGCAGGGAAGGGTAATCTGAGACATAACCCTCCAACTTGACCAAGCTGAGCACAAAGCAGCATAGCATCATGGCACTCAGTGTAGGGGACTGGGCTTGGTGCCAGTCTTCCCTTGCAGGCCATGCCGTCTTCCTGCCTTGTCCTTAACTGGCATTTCCTGTTTGCACAGTGAACAGGGGTGTAAGCTAGAATGACAGCTTCCCAGAACTTGTCTCTGACTCCTGCACCATTAGACTGTTGCTCCTGAGTATCCTTTGGGGCCATTCCTTGAGAGATGAGGCCAAAGTGTGGGTGCTCTTCTCCTCTCACATGTCACCACTGATGAGAGTGGCTGGGCTGTGTAGATGTCTCTGACAGGTCTACATTATTGTGACCGCCACCCTGGAGGGTCGCCAGGCCAAAACTCTAAGGCTCTGAAAATGCAAATCCAGCCAAGAAAAAATGGTGCCCCAGTGACACAGGCCAACCCTTTGGAATGTTTCCCAGCTTTTTCACTCAAGGGGTGAAGACTCCCAGGAAAGACAAAACCAGCTGCCAAGTGTTTGTATAGGCAGTAAGGGCAGGGGCCTGGGGGCCTTGGTGTTTATGGAAGTGAGTCTGGGGAAAGGAGATCAGGGGTTGCCATAAACTCCAGGCTTCCGATCTTAAGGAAATTTGTTGTACTGGTGAGGTCAACAGGCGAGCTTTGATCACAAGCATAGACTCCAAGATTGTTGTCTACAAAAGTGACTGATTCATTACATCCAGGTCTCTCATGCCAGCAAGGGTCAAACTGAGTAGGGTTGGAGAAGGGAGGAGAGCAGCCTTAGCACAGAAGTCAGTCAGTGCTCAGCCTTCCGCTGCATGTGTGTGATTTCTGCAATGCTCCTCTGGGATGAGTGATCTCTGAATTAGCTCATGAATTTGCAACACTTTCCTGACTTATGATGTTGGTTTATTTGCTGAAATAGTCACTTCTTTCTTGCCCTCCCTGGGGAAAAAAGAGCTGGGTAGAAGCAAGGCTTAGGTGTCACCATGTCTGGCTGTTAAGTCTTGCTTCCTGGGATGGAGAAAACTGGAGAAAATGAGAGGAACTCTTAGGAAAGGGTGAGGGCCAGACACCTACCATTGGTCACAAATATGCCACTGTAGAAATGCCCATCTGTTCTTGTCCTTTCTTCCCTGAAGGCTTTCTGGGTTCACACCCCACCTGCTGCACAAAATAGGGGCAGTTAACCCCCTCAGAGCTATTTTTATACACACTTCCTGTTCCTGGGAGTCATCCCACGTGATTTCCTTTCTTTGTTTGTCTATGGTACCACTGCCCAGGAAGGGTGCCCAGAGATGCAGAGTGGATGTTCATCTTGGAAGTCATGAAACAAATCTTCCTCTATGTATCTCTGCACCCAGGATCTCTCTGCCTCTTGGGAACCAGCAGGTATCTCAAGACTACTTCATTTTCTGTTACTGAAGCCCTGATTTCAGTCTTATAACTTTTGGTGCAATTAGGTACGTATTACGGACTCCTCCGTAGGCAGAGGGCCTGTGAAGTTAGGTCTGACTGATTGGGCATAGACTGGTACTAATCTACCACAATGCATTACTGTAGTTCATTCAGTCATTCATTTAAGCAATGTTTCTTTCCTGTCTAAAATACATCAGAAATTCTCTTGGAGAAAAAGGCCATGAGCCGATTCCTGCCCCGACAGAGTATGTGGTCCATTAGAGTAGCCAGTCTGTGAGACTAGCAGGTATAGGACCTCATAATGAACTCTGGGCTCCCAAGATGCTGTGGGAACATCCTTCTAGAGGCTGGTGAGATGGGCAGGGAGTTTCCCAGGGAGGAGCTGAGGGAGGAGAGGCTAGGCTGGGCAGAGGAATGGTTTCTCCAAGGCCCGTGGTGAGGACCGAGGAGTCCAGTTCAGCCGAAGGTAGAGTATGAGGGGGTTCTGGGAGGGGAAAAAGCAGGAGACACACACAGAGGCTGCGATGACCTAGTCATTTAAAGATGGTGAGGTCACAGCTAAGGGCCAGGAGAACCCTTAAAGTAGCATGGTAAGATTTTTGTCTTAAAAAAATCTGGTTCTTGACTATCTGGTCCCAGCCTAACTTTGAGGCTCAGTCCCTGCCCTCCTGCCCACACAGCCGAGCAGGAGTTCTTTGACCTTGTACACTATCCTGCTTTGGTTACACTCTTCCCTTTGCTTGGAGTGAAACCCACTCATCCTTTGTGCAGTCTTTTCTGATCCATCCATTCTACCTACAAAATTTTGGGCTCTCATGGACCCCATAACCTATCCAAGACCATTTGTGGAACTGGACGGCTATATGGCTGCCTTTTAGGGCCACTGTGTGGACTCATCTTTCCTGTACCCTGGCCAACCGGATCACAGGGACCTAAATAGGTATGTTAGGAAAAATTATCCAAAATTTAGATAAGGCCAAGAGCATGACTGTATTTTCCTTCAGTGTCATGCTGAAGCTTTGTTTAATTGACCTAAAGAAGATTATTATTTCTCTTTTGTTATTATTGTCCAGTCTCTAGGTTGTATCTGACTCTTTGTGACCCTAATAGACTGCAGCACATCAGGCTCCTCTGTCCTCCATGATCTGCCAGAGTTTGCTCAAATTCATGTCCACTGAGTCAGTGATGCTATCTAACCATCTCATCCTCTGCTGCCCCCTTCTCCTTTTGCCTTCAGTCTTTCCCAGCATCA
>NW_011494781.1:833395-835611 GCF_000754665.1 Bison bison bison | reverse complement strand
AGTCCTTCCAATGAATATTCAGGGTTGATTTCCTTTAGGATTGACTGGTTTGATCTCCTTGAAGTCCAAGGGATTCTCAAGAGTCTTCTCCAGCACCACAGTTTGAAAACATCAATTCTTCCATACTCAGCCTTCTTTATAGTCCAACTCTCACATCCCTACATGACTACTAGAAAAACCATAGCTTTGACTATATGGACCTTTGTCAGCAAAGTGATATCTCTGCCTTTAAATACACTGTCTAGCTTTGTCATAGATCTTTTAATTTCATAGCTGCCGTCACCATCTGCAGTGATTTTGGAGCCTAAGAAAATAAAATATATATGCTTCCACTTTTTCTCTTTGCATTTGCCAAATGATGGGATCAGGTGCCATGATCTTAGTTTTTTAATGTTGAGTTTCAAGCTTGCTTTTTCACTCTCCTTTTTAACCTTCATCAAGAGGCTCTTTAGTTCCTCTTCCCTTTATGCCATTAGAGCGGTATCATTTGCTTGTCTGAGGTTGTTGATATTTCTCCCAGCAATCTTGATTCCTGCCTGTGTTTCATCCAGCCCAGAATTTCACATGATACATTCTGCATATAAGTTAAATGAGCAGGGTAACAATATACAGACTTTTTGTACTCCTTTCCCAATTTTGAATCATGGGAGTAACCCAGTTGTTCCATGTAACATTCTAACTGTTACTTCTTAACCATATACAGGTTTCTCAGGAGCCAGATAATGTGATGTAGTAGTCCCATCTCTTCACAGTTTGCTGTGATCCACACTAGAACTGTGCTATCAACACGTGGCTGTTGAGCCCTTGATATGTGTCTAATGCCACGTGTCAAACTGACTGTATCTTAAATGTATTGGATTAAATAAAATATACTCTCAAAATTAGTTTCATCTATTTGTTTTTAATTTTCAATGTGGCTACTAGAAAAACTTATATTACACACCTGACTCATGTTGCATACTATCAGATAGCACTTCTCTAGAAGACAAGCCAATTGTCTGACTTTATTGTTTGCTCTTAGTAATGAAGAGCTCGAACACTGAAATACATGTTAACTTGTAGATAATTGCTGGTAGAGATTCAAATGATTTCCACCTAGAAGGAGAGATAGTTTCTGTTTTATTACCCTCTGGTATATCTACCTGATTTGTCTCTAACTTAAAAACTTAGATCCCCTAGGGAAGGGAACCCACTCCAGTAGTCTTGCCTGGAGAATTCCATGGACTGAGGAGCCTGGTTAGCTGCAGTCTATGGGGTCCCAAAGAGTGGGAGACAACTGAACAACTAACACTCCTTAAAATCTCAGTCCTTTCAAAGCTCTTTGAACAAGCTTTGTCATCTTATTGGTTCCCTCTTTAATTAGTGAATTTAATTATGTATTTTACACATATTCATTCTAAAAAGGAAACTATCTGGGCACACTGTGAAGAAGGGACCAGAGATGGACAGGTCTGGAGTGGGGTAGCCTGTATGTAGGGCTTCTGGCAGCGAGGCCAGAGTGGGAGGTCACTAAGAGTGGACAGAGGTGAAGGGAGTCAGGAGGGAAAAGGGACAGAGCAAGAGTGTGGTGACTGTGCAGGAGGGAACTGGATTGAGCTGGGAAGAGGGAGTGAAGAGCGAGTCTTCATCAGTTTGTGGCTCCAGGTTGTTCTAAACTTGGCGTTCAGGGAGTTATTGGGGTCCTGGTCATGGTCCATTTAAATTCACACTTCTTCCTCTCTGGGTTCCAACTCCCACAGTGCTCTAAGGTCTCACCTCAGGTTAGGGTCTTGAAACAATGGTGAAGCCATGCTGGCTCTGAGAATCTGCCCCAATTTGCCTGTAAGGGAGCAAGAGTGTCACCCCAGGACACTACTCTGAGAAGCGATAGACTGCAATCCAGGGTATGAGGTTACAGGTTGTACCCCCAGAGCCTGAGTACCTGGACAGCAAGACTGTTACACACAGCCATTCTGAATCAAGGTTTGGGTTGCTTTAAGATTTTGATGTTTGGCAAAACTAATACAATTATGTAAAGTTTAAAAAAAAAAAAAAAGAATGAAACGACAACAGATGGCATTGAAAGGTAATTCTTGGAAGCCAGATAGGAAAGAGCACATACTGTATGAGTCTATTTATATAAACTACAAAACAGGCAAAGCTGATCCATGCTGTTCAAAGTCAGGAGAGCTGTTATTCTGGGCTTGGTGCCTCGAAGGGAGCAGGCAGGGGGTGGG
>NW_011494781.1:819645-833295 GCF_000754665.1 Bison bison bison | reverse complement strand
GGCTTCACAAGTGTGTCCAGTTTTGTGAAAATTCATCAAGTCATGCTCTGCACTCCCCACCTGCTACCTCCATCCCAACACACAGCTTCAACAGAAATGCTTTTCAAAGGACGACCATGGGGCTCCCCTGGAAGTGCTCACTCTGCATGCTGTAGCTGTGTAGACAGGAGAGCTGTCTGAAGGCGGGTTCAGGGAATCACAGAGGACATCAGAAGTTCCAATGGGCTTGTTGCTGATTTCCAAGCAGGCAAAGGAAGTCACAGTTTTTCTGAAACAATAGAATTTGGGGCCAAGTCTCCTCTTCTGAAAATTTAGCCCACAGAAGTTCTCAGAGAATCAAGCAAGGGATGGGTCTCCAGCTAGAAAGGGTCATGACTTCATTAAACTACAATTTAAAAACAGTGTCTTCAGAGGGAAACCATGGTTCACTTCAAGTGGCTTGAAACCACCGGGAGGAGCACAGTGTTGGCAGAGTCAGCAGGTACCTCCAGGGAGCTGGTGAAACCTGCTCAGGGGTCCATGATCCTGGGCAAAGCTGCTTTTGCTAAAGGAGTCTCATTTGAATGGGGATGATCACACACAAAGACTAGTGCCTGACCTGCTGAGCGAGGGTTCTTTACCAGCCCGGTGTTCCTGGGATGCAGTGGTGTGTCACATGGCAGTCACACCTGCCAAATTTGAGTGCTTTCTGCCTGTGTGTGGATCTACGAGTGCCTGACTAGGAAGGTAGCACAAACCTCCCGGACACCCACATTTGTGTCTCAGAGTCCAGTGCTTGACTCCAGACCCAGCTGATGCTGTCCCTCTGCCTTCACTGGGGACCTCAACTCCCCCTACTTCTAGCTTCAGCACTGACTCCTGGATTGCTTGAATTCAGTTCCACTCCCAGGGACCTCCTGTGCATCAGGGTGGTGGGACCATTGGCTCTAGCCAGTGTCCAGGGAATAAGAGAGCGGACCCCTTGCCTGGTGACCGGGCATGTTCCAGATTCTAGCTGCTGTCAACTATGCCCTAGAGAACAGAGGATACAGGGTGGCTCGCCTGCTGATGGCAATAGACAGGGTGTGGATGGCAAGTGAACCTTGTCACTGCTGTAGAGGTGCTGCGGCTATCGTTGCTGTGAGACCCCAATCAATCACCCTAATACCACGTCTTCCTCTTGACCCCCTAACCCCTGCAATGACTCCTCCCAGTCCTCCTAAGTCCACTCTGAAGCCTGGGAGGCCTCGCCTTTCTCCAAGCCCTCTCCTGCTCAACCTCACACTTAGTATAAAATCCAAACTCTGAAGTCTGGCCCTGCTGACTGGTCCTCCAACCACTGTCCACCCCTCCCAGGAACACCCATCTCCCTGCTCCACTTCAGATCAGGGACTCATTTCTGTCCCAGCCCTCAGGTGGGAATATTCATCTTCAGCTCTTATCAGGTTCCTCTGGTGACCATCACACTCCTTAACTGAGGTCCAAAACACAAACTCATTGGACAACATAACAAAAGACACCTTTATGCTTTCATCATTTTGGAAATCCTAGGATATGGAAGCTCTGTACCAGAAACAAAGATGAAGACAAAGATACGTATTTCTTATTATAAACCACCATATCACAGCAACTGTCCTGTCTGCCACTCTATCCAGCAATGCAAAGGCAGTGCTCAAAATCTGTCAGTCCCAAGAAGTCTATGGTCAGGGTAAGGGGCAGTGAGTTCCACGTGGTCCTAGGGTCAGAGGAGAGGGCTCAGGGTGTGGAGGCTGCTGTTGTTTTGAGAATTTACAGCTGGAGTGACCATGGGTTCAGGCTGGCACCACCTTCTCTCAGCTCAGATGAGAACTCTGCTGAGAGCTGATGGAGAGAGACCACACCTGCATGAACCAGGAGAAGCAGCAGAATGGCCCTTCTGCTTCTATATCAAGATGCCTGATACACATAGGACCTTGTTAATTTCATGGAAGTGTCCCAACGACTTCATCACTAGGCATAGTTATTGTTCCCCTGGGCTTCCCTGGTGGCTCAGATGGTAAAGAATCTTCCTGCAATGCAGGAGACCCAAATTTGATCTCTGGGTCAGGAGGATGCCCTGGAGAAGGGAATGGCAATCCACTCCGGTATTCTTGCCTGGAGAATCCCATGGACAGAGGAGCTTGGTGGACTACAATCCATGGCGTCACAAAGAGTCAGACACGATTGAGTGACTAATACTATGGCTATGACTTACCTTACGTAGAGAAGAAAATGAGGGCTTGGAGAAAATAGGTGGTCTCAGACCCCATGGGTGGTGACCTGGGGAACTGATGTTTGAGACTGGGCCTGCTTATCCCCTGCCCCCAAATCCTTCACCCCTACTATTCACTGTGTTGACTTTCACTGTGCTGAAGATGTTCAAAAGCTAAGTTTGATAAAGGCTGGGCTCCCCTGCTCCTGTTCTGGGGACTAAGGACTTCTAGAAGGAGTCTGAATGTGAGCCATTTCTCTATAGCTCTTCTGAATAAACTGCCAGTTTTCCCATCAAGTATCTAGGACTTGCCTGGTGGCTCATTCAGTAAAGAATTCACCTGCAATGCAGGAGACCCGGCTTAAATTCCTGGGTGGGGAAGATCCCCTGAAGAAGGAAATGGCTACCCACTCCAGTTTTATTGCCTGGGAAATCCTGTGACAGAGGAGCCTGGTGGGCTACAGTCCATGAGGTTGCAAGAGCCAGACACAACTGACTGGCTAAACCAGTGACACAACTGACTGGCTAAACAAGTGACTAAACCACCACCACCATCATCAGTGATCAGTATGATTGCTTAAAATCTGCTTTGGGGAAGGACTAAGACTGCTTTGGGGAATAAACCTGTTTTGACTCCACTTGCAACCAGGACAATGGGTGAAGCCGGCCATCTGGGACAAAGTAGAGACCCCAGCCTCACACAGGCTCCCCACAGGTAGCTTGTCCCCATACCAGGCCTGTGCCAGGATGACCATAGAGTGGATGAAAATGGGGGCAAGTGAGACAGAGGGGGCAATGTCCTTTTTCTCCTTGCAGCTTTAGGACCATACTCATGCCTTGGAGGGAGGTAAAGTTCACCCACCTCCACCTTTCTGTGGCTGCTCCCCAAAGGGGAAGTTCAATCCACTATGCTATGTATTTGACAAGGGGTCATAGCCAGAACAGACAAGACACTTTCACATTTCCATAAATGAAAGACAAAAATCCAATTATAAAATGGGCAAAAAACAGACTTAGTCATTTGTCCAAATGGACAACAAACATAATAACAGGTGCTCATCATTTTTATTCATCAGGGAAAGACAAATGAAGCCCTAGTGGTTCCCATTACAGGCCTACCGGTGCAGCTAGAATAAAGCAAGCAGTCTTTGGTACCAAGTGCTGGTGAGAGTGGAAAACAGATCTCGCACATGGGGAATCTGAACATAGTAGATCCAATTTGGAAAACTCTCTGGCAGTTTCCAGCAAAATTCAGCACGTGTATATCCTGGCAAACAGCAACTGACTCCAAGGTGTATTCTTAGGAGAAAAGAATATGTATCTTCAAGAAAACTTGTTCAAAATATTCACAGAGTTTTATTCATTAAAAACTGAAAAGAACTCATCCGTTAATAGGAGAACAGATAAACTAATTCACTGCATGGAACACAACACAAAGTTAAAAAGAAAAAGAATAAGCTACTGATACATGCAATAGAAAAAAGATGAATCTCTAAATGAAGGAGGCCAAACAAAAAAGAGGGTGCCCTATATAAGTCCATTGTGTGAAGGTTCAGAATAGGTAAATGAATTGATTGACAGCTCAGAGTGATGGTTACTGCTGGAGAGGGGATGGGGTGTGTGTCGAATGGGCAGAGCCATGAGAACTTCCTAGGTAGAAGAAACGTTGAGCTGGGCAACAAATGTTGAGCTGGTACTTACATGGGTGTATACAGTTGTCAAAATTTATGGAACTGTACTCTTTTTTTAAAATATAAATTTATTTATTTTAATTGGAAGCTAATTACTTTACAATATGGTATTGGTTTTGCTATACATTGACATGAATCCATCACAGGTGTACATGTGTTCCCCATCCTGAACCCCCCTCCCACCTCCCTCCCCATACCATCCCTCTGGGTCATCCCAGTGCACCAGCCCTGAGCATCCTGTATCATGCATTGAACCTGGACGGAACAATTCGTTTCACATATGATAATGTACATGTTTCAATGCCATTCTCCCAAATTATCCCACCCTCTCCCTCTCCCACAGAGTCCAAAAGACTGTTCTATACATCTGTGTCTCTTTTGCTGTCTTGCATACAGGGTTATCATTACCATCTTTCTAAATTCCATATATATGTGTTAGTATACTGTATTTTGTGTCTGTTTCTTCCACAACTGAAAAGACTGAGTTATTGATGCATTCAGTATCTTGCCCAATTACTTACCCATTGGGTGCCTACTAGATAGTATGCAGGGCTTCCCAGGTGGCTCTAGTGGGAAAGAACCCGCTTGCCAATGCAGGAGACATAAGACACAGTTGGATCCCTGGGTCAGGAAGATCCCCTGGAGGAGGGCACCGCAACCCACTCCAGTATTCTTGCCTGGAGAATCCCATGGACAGAGGATCCTGGTGGGCTACAGTCCACAGGGTTGCAAAGGGTTGGACACAATTGAAGTGGCTTAGCACACCACAGCCAGATAACAGACACTCTGGTATTAAGGACAGGGAAGATTTCATAGATGCTCCTATCACAGGTGGATGGGATTCCGAGGCCTGAAAAGATGAACTCAGTCCTCTACCTGGAGACACATAACAAGGCAGTGGGAGTCAATCTGTGTTCCTCAGACAGGAGAAGACAAAACAGTCAACAGGGAGAGTGGGAAGAGGAGTTCTGTGCAAAACCATGAAGGTGTGCATCAAGGGCAAAGAAAGGGAAAGTATCTTTTCAGACAGTTTGGTCTTGTGATTGCACACAAAAGGCAACTGGAGGTCAGAGTACAAAAGTCAGAGGGCAACAGATCACGGCATCATGAGGAGCCTGTGTGCAGCTTTCTGTTTTGGAAACAGGAGGTGGCCAAGGCAGCAGCATTACTGACCCTGTGATAGGTGGGGGCTGGGCTTACAGGCTGTCCTGCATATGCTGCTCACGTGCCTGCGATTCCCGTCATCACCTGCCCTACCTCTGTTTTGGTTCATGGAATCGTGATGGACAGACTGATCAGGAACAAGTGTTCTCTCTCTAAACAGACATGGGTAAGGGCAGTGGCAAGTAGCTTTGTCATCATTGCTCCATACAACCATCCACTCTACTATAAAGAGCTGTAGTCAATAATGCAGAATATTTATTTATCCTACCAGTAGGCACATTTCGGAGTCAACCTTCATGGTAAGCCTGGAGTCAGATGGGATGAGTGTGGAAAAGAAGAGAATGTGCACTGACATCTAGGGGACTGCGGGGAGTGGTGTTCTCAGGAAACAGTCACTTTAAGAAAGGGGGGAGGACAGTTCACAGAAGAAAGAAGTGCCTCAGGGTATGGGGTAGTTTGCTGGTGATCAGAAGGGGAACACAGGGACTTTGGAGAGGGAAGGGAAGTTGGGCCCCAGAGCAAAGACAGTTCTTTCCTTTTTCAGGCTTTGTAGAGCTTTGATGAGCACATTCATTGGTTTCAAGCCAAGGCATGTTTCTAGTGAAGCGGCACCCAGAGCCCCGGGGTTTGCTCTCTGACTGAATTGTCCTCAGAAAGAGTGAGTGGACTGAGCTGGCCTGAGCACATGCTGGTACAAAGTGTTTCTGTTGACTAAGAACTCGGGTCACTGACCGCAAATGCCTGAGTTCATGCTGGCTGAGATGCAATTTGCTCTTATCGCAACTCATAGTACCAGTTACTTTATTTATTTCCTTATTTGTGTTTATTTGGGCTTCCCAGGTGACACTGGTGGTAAAGAGCCCACCTACCAATGCAGTAGACATAAGAGATGTAGGTTTGATCCCTGGGTCAGGAAGATTCCCTGGAGGAGGGCATGGCAACCCACTCCAGTATTCTTGCCTGGAGAATCCCATGAACAGAGGAACCTGGTGGGCTACAGTTCTTAGGGTTGCACAGAGTTGGACATGACTGAATTGATTTAGCACGTTTGTTTATTGCTGTCCAAATTTAAAAAGACTTTGGCACTTAGAACATCTTCTTGTCTGAGATTGAAGCTCACTTTCTGTACTATTAGCCAAGTGTGGAGAAACATTTCTAAAAGGTTATGACAATAGGGGGAAATGACTCTGGAACGTTTTCTGTAAAATCAGAATGAATAAGTCATATTCTTACTGCACAGTGAACTGACTGGGATTGGGAATTGTAACTGCAGAATCTTCTCTGTGGACGGGGGGAAGACATTGTGAGACACACCGGTGGCTGGTGACGGAGAACTCCTCCAATCTCAGAACTCCAGTTTACACACAGAAATGCAGCATAAATCACCCTCAGGAGAAAGCAGATGGATGAGACCTTAAGAAATCCAAGGAAATGCAATTATCCACTCCCTCTACTCAGTGTTCAGTGCACTCCTCCATGTGACCTGGCTCTGCAGAGAAGCACTGAGTCAAGTATAAACACGGTAATCCCACACCCTCTGGGGAGGGCTTGTACCCCCCTGCTTAGCTCTGCATTAGTTGCTGCATCACACCCCCCATTCCATCCCCCTGCCACTGGGCTGTTTCAGTGCTAAGTCTGGACATCCCTGATCCTTTGCTCCAGGGACTGTCCACATTGTGGGGAACCCTGATGCTCTAAGCATATAAGAAACAGGTAGCATTTGAAGAGAGAGAAAGGGAGAGAGGTAGAGTGATGCTAATACAAGGAGGCATATCTCTGTGAGACAGTGCAGGAATGTCTTCGGTGGTAGAGAATTAGATGGTTAGATAGCATCGCCGACTCAATGGACATCAATTTGAGCAAACTCTGGGAAATAGTGGCGCTTTCCAGGTGGTGCTAGTGGTAAAGAATTCTCCTGCCAATGCAAGAGACGTAAGAGATGCAGGTCCTATCTCTAGGTCGGGAAGATACCCTGGAGAAGGACATGGCAACCCACTCCAGTATTCTTGCCTGGAGAATACCATGGACAGAGGTGCCTGGTGGGCTACCAGTCCATAGAGTCACAAAGAGTCGAATAGGACTGAAGCAACTTAGCATACAATGGGAGACAGTGAAGGACAGGGAAGCCTGGCATGCTGTAGTCCATGGGGTTGCAAATAGTCAGCTATGACTTAGTGACTGAACAACATCTTCCAAACCCCAGATCTACAGTCACATCACCAAGTCACCATAGTCAGGGTTTTAGAGCCCACAAACCTGAACTCTGAGTTTGTTGTTTTTCAGTCACTCAGTTGTGTCCTGCTTGCAACCCCATGGACTGCAGCATGCCAGGCTTCCCTGTCCTTCACCATCTTCCGGAGCTTGCTCAAACTCATGCCCATTGAGTTGGTGATGCCATCCAACCATCTTGTCCTCTGTTGTCCTTTTCTCCTCCTGCCTTCTATCTTTCTCAGTATCAGGATCTTTTCCGATGAGTCAGGCTTCACATCATGTGGCCAAAGTATTGGCGCTTCAGCTTTAGCATCAGTCCTTCCAATGAATATTCATGGTTGATTTCCTTTTGGATTGACTGGTTTGATCTCCTTGCAGTCCAAGGGACTCTCAAGAGTCTTCTACAGAACCATAGTTTGAAAGCATCAGTTCTTCCATGCTCAGCCTTCTTTATGGTCCAACTCTCACCTCCCTATATGACTACTGGAAAAACCATAGCTTTGAAGCTATGGATCTTTGTCAGCTTGCATATCATGAAGCCGTTCCCTGCTGGCCCTCTTGTGTCCACAGCCTGCTCTGAGAATGCCCTAGTCCCAGCTGTCCTTTTGGCCATGATGACCCATTGGATCCCACTGGATTGAGAAGTCTTCATTCTTTAGGTACTGGTTGCAGTGGTTGGAATCTAGTAGGGGCTGATGTTTCACCCTCATCTCTCACTGAAACAAGTGGACTGTCTTTCATCACATCTAGCAGAGAGCCATGTGTTTTCAGAGTTGGCAGCTGCCCAAGAAAGAAAAAAAAAATTAGTTGTAGAGGCAAGAGATCTAGTAGGTTCAAGTGAAATGTGCATTAGATGATGCTCAGCATCTACCACAAGGACCCGTTCCAATCAGTAGCAATGGCTCTTTAAACAGACACTTTCTCCTATGTCACTTCATTTTGTGGCCTTGTAAAGATAGTCAAGGACACTGGGGCTGGAGCAGTATTTCTTTTTTTTTTTTTTCATTTACTTTCTGACTTTTATTTTTATTTTTTAACTTTACAATATTGTATTGGTTTTGCCATATATCAACATGAATTTGCCACAGGTATACACATGTTCCCCATCCTGAACCCTCTTCCCTCCCCATACCATCCCTCTGAGTTGTCCCAGTGCACCAGCCCCAAGCATCCAGTATATTTCATTATCAGTGCTGGTGCCCAGAGACGGTAACACATATTCACATGAAATCTACAGCTGGGAAGTGAAAGGCGAATCAGAGTCAAGTGCCAAAGCTGAGATCGAGAAGCTTTGAGAGCCCAGCAAGACCAGGGTGGTGGGTATCTTGTGACTAGGAGAACCACGCTCTGAGAAAACTGGAGAATGTACTTCACTTGCTCAAGATCACATAATGAGACAGAACTAGGACTGACCCCAGTTCTTTAGAAACCCAGGCAGTTTCCACATTAGCTTGCGTTTGTGTGGTGCTTTATCATTCTCTGGCAAGTTTGCCCAGTCACCTCATTTGATGCTCATAGTAACACAAATAGCAAGGTGTCCACAGATATGCTTACTGTAGTTTATATAGAGTCTTATACTCCCAGTTCATGTTTCTTCCTTTTACTTGCCTTTGGAGAAGTGGAAGCACTTTAAGATGTCTCCATTCTATACAGGAGATGAAACAGATGGGACAGGTCCCTAAGATGTGTGGAAAACTGTTCTGTTTCCTAAAATCTTACTCTTGGGGACCAACATCATGGGCAACAACAGTTCTGCGCAAAGCACATGTGCATCAGAATATGGAGTTGAAGAAAAATAGGCATTTCGCTATCTCTGGGCACTAGAAACCACACACTGTTTACTCTTTTCTGAAACAGTGCTCATCCTAACCAACCCAAAGGTATCTCTAGCATAAATCGACACCATCCGTGAGACAAGCAGCACATCTCAATTGACCCATTCTCACCAAAGAAGGAGCTTTTATTTCTGAATCTTGGTTGTGACTTGTTGGATAAAGGACGATGTGTGTTTGGAAATAATTTTCCATCAGCTCCAAGCTGAAGTGACCTTCAGTGTCTTACTTTGGAGGAAGTCAAGTACTATGATGAAAATAACAAATGGAAATAGAGTATAATTTATCACTAAATAGGCCGACATGTGGAAAGATCCCTCCAGGCTCTTACAAAAGCAGGTGGCCTGGATTCAGAGTGCAGAGGACGGCAGCAGAGGGCCCGAGGAGCCAGGACCTTGCCTGTCCTTGAAGGAAGCTCAGGAAGCTGGGCCACCCAGCAGTTCTCCTCTGTTCATCATACACCTGCCACCGAGGCTGCTCCCAACCTGGGGTGAGCATCTCGGACCCTGAGGGTAAGCACTGGGCAGGTGTGTCCATTCTGGATGACCTGTGTGCCGAGAGAAAGGCACATCCTAAGAACACATCTGGGGTTCTGAATGATCCTAATATTGAATATTAATTGAGAACATTTGAGAAGCTTGCAGTCTCTTCTAGATCTTCAAAAAAGATGGGAACAAAGTGGGGACTGTGGATTGAGGGAAGAGGTCTGCTCTTCCTTGGATGAAATATGGTCATTTTTAAAGATTGGGAAGTTTAGGAAGGTCATTGAGGTCCTTGTCTTGCCCTACATTTCCTCACTGATTCTTTCTGAGGTCAAGGTGTACAGGATGGAGGACCAAGGGACCCAAGCTTGAGAAGGATTTGTTTGAAGCACCTCCATGATCTGTGGCTTCCGGTTCTTCTGTCTGCAAGGGTTTGTTCAGTCATGGAGCAGTTTCTTCTCTTGGATGAGCTCAAGAAGGAGGTGAGTGGCAGTCAGCAGTCAGACTCTGCCCTTGGTCAGTGCTCTGTGGGGGCAGGTCAACTGGAGTTTTAGCACTGTGGGCAAAGATTAATGTTGTGCAATTTTTGTTCCCCTCAGTGTTTGGCATAATCCTGGTGCGAGGTGTGTGCCCTTGTTCTCTGAATTTTTGTTGGGGACTAAGTGTGTCAGTGCGGTCCGGAACATTCATGATAACCTATCTTCAGTTTTTCTTTTCTTCCAGATTAGATTATTTGGGCCTTTTTTTTGGCGGGGCGGGGGTCGGGGGGACATGCATTTTACTTTCCCTCTGCTTTTTTCCATCTTCTGCAGAAAGTTTGAATACATGGCATGTCAATTGGGGATTATAATACTTTTCATGATCTTGAGGAAAAATATTGAGAAAAAAGTGGAGAACTGAATTAAACTCTACAAATCAAGGCTGGGAAGGTTAGAAACAGACATTTCTCTTTGCTCTCTCTCCCTCTCTGACTGAGGGGTCAGAGCTACTGGGTCATATATCTAAATAGTCATGTTTCTGTTTTAATAATCTTCCCACCCATAATCTGGAACACAGGGCTTCCCTGTTGGCTCAGACGGTAAAGAATCTGACTGCAATGCAGGAGACTTGGTTTCAATCCCTGGGTTGGGAAGATTCCCTGGAGAAGGGAATGGTTACCCACTCCAGTGTTCTTGCCTGGAGAATCCCACAGACAGAGGAGACTGGCAGGCTACAGCACATGGGGTTGCAAAGAGTCAGACACAGCTGAGCAACTAAGAGTTCTCTCCATTTATAGGAGTGTCTCCTGGAGGAAGAGAAGAATGAATGGAATGCAGACCTCATAAAATGCATGAGACTTCTCCTTTTTCTTCTCTCAGCCTATTGAAGTCCTCTCATCTTCTCAAAAACAGTCAAGACAGCTCTGTAACTTGAAGCTGTGGAAAGCTCTGGGATGGGGCAGTTGCTATGGTCCTTAGCACTTTGTTATCAGATCTGATCAAGTGCTTGGCTCATCCCTCTAGTCTTCTTTGAACAACTCCCTGATGGTCTGCTTTCAACCCCCACGTCTGCAACCTGTGACAGACAGTCTCTTCCTGCTCAGTCACTCAATCATGTCTGCCTCTTTATGACCCCCTGGGCTGTAGCCTGCTAGGCTCCTCCGTCCATGGGACTTTTTCGCCAAGAATACTGGAGTGGGCTATCATTTCCTTCTCCAGGAGATCAAACCTGCATCTCCTGTGTCTCTTCTGCTTTGCAGATGGATTCATTACCCACTGAGCCATTCGGGGAAGACACCAGGGTGATCCAATAACCCTCACTATCTGGTATTCACACTTCTCAATATTTTTCCATTTGAGTGTGGGCAGAACCTGTGGTTTGCTTCTAACAAATAGAATGTGGCAAATTGGGATGTCTTCTGAGATTAGCTTGTAAAAACAGTGACTTACATCTTGTTCTCCCTCTCAGTCTTCATAACTTGCTTGCTAGACATGCCAGCATCCACATGAGTAATCTCGGGTGCTGATCCTTCCTAAAGTGAGCCTTGCAGTGACTGCAGCCTGTGTGAGACCCTGCATCAGAGTCACCCCGACAGCCATGCCCTGAATCCTGCCCCACAGGCACAGCAAGATAATAAATGTTGTTGTTTTTGATCACTGAGTTCTGGAGGCACTCTTTTATGCAGGATAACTAATAGAACCCCCTATAGATCCTTTTCTTCAACTTTTCTGAACAGTTCTTGATAGCGGTGTCTTGGAGCAGGGGCTTGCTTAAAATACACACATTTGTTGCTACCCTCAGAGACTCCATTTGGATGGGGTCCCTGAAATCTCTCTTTTAAACAAGTTTCCTGGGGCTACTGAAAAGAGCAACATTGAGAAATGGTGCCCAAATGCCTTCTGGAACTGCTGTGATTGTTCTGAGTACCAAGGGTAGAGACCAGCTTCATTTATGGTCATTCAATGTGATCTATGAAGTAGTTCCTAGCAAAAGTACCATGTCACTGTCATGGGTTATATTTTTAAAGGAGGCTGCAACAATGTCTTCTGTCACACATGCTCTTCTACAAGGTGAACTTGACTCTTCTCCTGTCCAGAGGCTGAGTCTGATTCTCACTCTTGATCTAGGCTGGTCTCATGACTCTCTTGTGACCAATGGAATATGATGGAAGTGAGGCTGTGTGACTTCCAAGGTGAGGCCAGCAAAGCCATGCCTTCTGTCCAGTTCCTTGGGGACCCAAGCTCTACAGGAAGTCAGACTCTGTGAAAGTAGTATGATTATGCCAAGACCACCATGCCAGACAGGCCATGAGTGCACACTTTAGTTGACAGCCCAGTTCAGCTGTCACTCAATAGCCAACATCACCGGCCAGCCGTGTGAATGAGCCTTCATGAATGGCCAGCTTAGGAAGCCTTTGGATGACACCTGACTTTGGCCCCAAAGAGACCTTATCTTTCCAAACTTCTGACTTGGAAATCATGGTGGCTTTAAGCAGGTAATTACTTTGTCACACAGCTATAGCTGAATACTACTCAAGCTGGAAATACAGATTAAAAAGCTGTTCTCTGCTCTCAGCTTAATAACTAGAACTATGGAAAGACAGACTTAAAATCAAATAAAATGACTGTGATTTCCTGGGGACCATGTACAGAGATAGAGGAAGCAAAGGAGAATGAATCTGAAAGAGAAAAGTCATACTGAGCACTTGAGCTGAGGTTTGCCACAACCCGAGTCCAGGGGCAGCACCTGTAGATGCATCAGATCAGTCGCTCAGTCATGTACAACTCTCTTCGACCCCATGAATCGCAGCACACCAGGCCTCCCTGTCCATCACCAACTCCCGGAGTTCACTCAGACTCACATCCATCAAGT
The DNA here is from genome assembly GCF_000754665.1 of Bison bison bison. Taxonomy (NCBI): domain Eukaryota; kingdom Metazoa; phylum Chordata; class Mammalia; order Artiodactyla; family Bovidae; genus Bison; species Bison bison. Next base: position 820,355 of record NW_011494781.1, on the reverse strand, counting down.
CAGTGATGCCATCCAGCCATCTCATCCTCTGTTGTCCCCTTCTCCTCCTGCCCCCAATCCCTCCCAGCATCAGAGTCTTTTCCAATGAGTCAACTCTTTGCATCAGGTGGTCAAAGTACTGGAGTTTCAGCTTTAGCATCATTCCTTCCAAAGAAATCCCAGGGCTGAAATCCTTCAGAATGGACTGGTTGGATCTCCTTGCAGTCCAAGGGACTCTGAAGAGTCTTCTCCAACACCACAGTTCAAAAGCATCAATTCTTCGGCACTCAGCCTTCTGCACAGTCCAACTCTCACATCCATACGTGACCACAGGAAAAACCATAGCCTTGACTAGATGAACCTTTGTTGGCAAAGTAATGTCTCTGCTTTTGAACATGCTTTCTAGGTTGGTCATAACTTTCCTTTCAAGGAGTAAGTGTCTTTTAATTTCATGGCTGCAGTCACCATCTGTAGTGATTTTGGAGCCCAGAAAAATAAAGTCTGACACTGTTTCCACTGTTTCCCCATCTATTTCCCATGAAGTGGTGGGACCGGATGCCACGATCTTCGTTTTCTGAATGATGAGCTTTAAGCCAACTTTTTCACTCTCCACTTTCACTTTCATCAAGAGGCTTTTGAGTTCCTCTTCACTTTCTGCCATAAGGGTGGTGTCATCTGCATATCTGAGGTTATTGATATGTCTCCCAGCAATCTTGATTCCAGCTTGTGTT
>NW_011494781.1:812563-819527 GCF_000754665.1 Bison bison bison | reverse complement strand
GCAGAAATAGATGGTTTTCTGGAACTCTCTTGCTTTTTCCATGATTCAGCCGATGTTGGCAATTTGATCTCTGGTTCCTCTGCCTTTTCTAAAACCAGCTTGAACATCAGGAAGTTTACGGTTCACATATTGCTGAAGCCTGGCTTGGAGAATTTTGAGCATTACTTTACTAGCGTGTGAGGTGAGTGCAATTGTGTAGTAGTTTGAGCATTCTTTGGCATTGCCTTTCTTTGGGATTGGAATGAAAACTGACCTTTTCCAGTCCTGTGGCCACTGCTGAGTTTAACAACCCCTAAACATTACACACAATTCAAGAGAGGGTAAAGAGCCAAGAAAAGTGAGCATGCTGTCATGGACAAAACAGCTACTACATGGGGAATCTACTATACCAGGCAAAAGAATGCTGATTTAATCTGGTCCCAGTGGGTGAGCCACCAGAGAATTTGGAACATGCTTATATGGGTAGTGTAAACATCCATTTCTTCATAAAAAAAACAAAAACCCAGCTATAACTCTTTGCCAATCAACTGAGTGGAAAAAGAACTGAATTGCAATTCAAGCAGTTTCTATTTAAGTCCTTGTTACTCACCCTGTGATTGAGCAGAGATTACTTAAGGCTGGTGCCCTCCCTATAAACACCTGTCACTTCCCTGGTTTGCAGAGATGCTGGGAGGTTAATGAGATCACATATATGGAATGTATGCAAGTTTCTAAGAGAAAGAAACCAGATACATTCAAGATACTATTATCATTCCCTCAGCTATCTGGGAATCAGCTTTCTAGCAAACCCAAGGGTTCAGAAGCCTGAAACTTCTAAATAAAGGAAAAATAAAGATAGGTATTTGGCCCCAGAGAAAGTAGGAAGCAGATTCGGAAATGGCTGAAGAGCTAGAGATAACACAAAACAGGATACGGGCTGGTCATGAAGGAAATCCCCACACTCCTTGGAGAGAGCAACAATAAAAGCCAAGCCATTGTGTGTAGACATCCAGAAGCAAGTGATGCCGTGTGGAGAGATGAGCAGGAAAGGATGGAGAGAGAGCAGACTGGTGAGAAGTGGCAGAGATCAGAGGATGCTGGCAGGAAGTTTGAGAGCAGAGAGAGGCTGAGCTGGGTGTGGAAAAATGGAAGTCAAGGAGGAGGGTTTGAAATGGCAGGTGGCAGCCAGCTTCTCCCAAGCTCAGAAGCTGGACATTTTTGCAAAATACCCTTTAGATCAGGGGGTAGGATCTTACTGTTTGAAAGAGCGGATGCAGCAGACATGTCTAAGCGGTGAGGTGAAAAACCCGATGTTCTAGGAGGAGGCCACTGGTGTGGCTGCCTGGTGATAGAATTCAGTGTGTGTGTGTAGGAGGGGCTCAGAGGACAAGTTAGAAGCAGTTAGAGCTGGCCAGTGAGACTAATGTGTGACAAGACAGTGGCTGTCTGGAGGGCCCTAGAGATGCTCTTGCCATGTGCTGTGTGCTGCTTGTGCTGTGCTAAGTCACTTCAGTTGTGTCCGACTCTCTGCAACCCCATGGACTGTAGACTACCAGGCTCCTCTGTCTGTGGGATTCTCCAGGCAAGAATACTGGAGTGGGTTGTCATGCCCTTCTCCAGGAGATCTTCCTGACCCAGGGATCGAACCCACATCTCTATGTCTCCTGCATTGGCAGGCAGATTCTTTACCACTAGCACCATCTAGGAAGCCCTGCTCCTGCCATGACCTGGTTTCAAACACCTGCCAGACTTATAGCAGCATTTCCATTTGTCCCCACCTCTAAAACCTCCTGAGTCAGTCCAACACCCTTTGCAAAACAAACACCCCTTAAGGAATCCCAAGATTTTGTTGTATACCTCTGCACCCAGCTAAATGCACTGGACTGGATATGAAAAAGAGAACTGGACACAAACTTTGTGGGGGACTATCCCTTGGGGATGTGTCTCTTTCCCCTTCTTAGCAGGAAATCCTTGGCTGATGGTTCTGGGACTGAAAACTCACTTGGATTCTGGCTGTGGTTTACCCCGGCAGTCTAGATTTCAGAAGGCTCTTCTGATCTTTGGAAAATGCTCCTCTGATTACATGCCTCCTTCCTGTCCCAAGTGAGAGGATGGCAGCCCTATGGGCTCACTCCCCTGAGGCCCTGAACCCTCGTGTGAATCCACCCACACTGGGGTTCATGCCCTTCCTCCAGCCAGTGCAGTGCTTCCAAACTTGGCTGCATGTTGAAGTAATGGGGAGCCCCTGCCCACCTATACCAACTACGTCAGGGTCTCTGGAGGTGGGGCCAGGGGTAGCCTCCTTTTCCCTCTCTTAGGTAATCTGCGAGAACACCCGTGCCCCCCACCACAGCCCCACAGCTTGGCTGGAATTGCTAGCTGCCATATTGGCTATTGGTGAGCCTTCTGCCACCTCCCATCTGAGATCACTCCTGCCACCCCAACTACAGTTAATTAAGGAAGAATATTCCTCCTCTGGAGAAGGCAATGGCACCCCACTCCAGTACTCTTGCCTGGAAAATCCCATGGACGGAGGAGCCTGGTAGGCTGCAGTCCGTGGGGTCGCTGAGAGTCAGACATGACTGAGCAACTTCACTTTCACTTTTCACTTTTCATGCATTGGAGAAGGAAATGGCAACCCACTCCAGTGTTCTTGCCTGGAGAATCCCAGGGACGGGGGAGCCTGGTAGGCTGTCGTCCATGGGATCACACAGAGTCGGACACGACTGAAGTGACGTGGCAGCAGCAGCAGCATTCCTCCTCTTCCTGGCGCTTGTCTTCTTTACAACTTCATATCTGCTTGCATAAATTACTTGACTTGTTGATGTTTACCCCCTTGGATCATAAGCTTCAGAAGGGCACAAACTAGGTGGGTTTGTGGTCAGTATAGTGTCTTTGGCACTTGTCCCAGTGCCTGGCACATAGCAGGTGGCCCATAAATATGGGATGAATAAACAGACAGATGGAGAAATACCTTATTTTCCATAACCTATCTTCTCCAAGACATTTCTATGCACCTTTTCCCTTTCCATCACATGTGGAGAAGGTGTGCGTAAATTGTTGCTATTGTTTTTCAGATGAAACTAAGTGTATGACTTTCCTTCTTGATTAATCTCCAAGGGCACTTGTTACAGAAAGAAGGCTGTGAGGAGGTCAGAGGTCATTCTCCCTGACTGTCAGTCCATGCTGACTGTTTTCCCTTTGGTATCTGGTGCTCAAGACTGTTAGTCTCTGTGTGGTGGGAGTTGGGCACTCCGCCTCTCTTGTCTCCTTTCCTCACCTGTGAGGTGGGGAGAGGCCAGACCCCGGGGCACCCCTCTGGTGCTGTGTTCAGTGCTCTGTGTCCCCTGGGGATGCACATATCACTTGCCTTTCCCATGCATCCTGAGGAATCAGACCCATTAAGCTGGTGGGTCTTAATTTGTCCCCTGACCCTCTCACTCCCCTTGGAGGCAACTGAAGATGATCTTTTCTGTTTTTTTCTTTTTGGGGGGGGTAGTGTTTCAGGTGATCTTTTGAGGGTGTGACATTTGTAGACTCAGCAGAGGGTTTTTAAATGTTTATTTTATAGCTCAACGTTTATTCAATATTTGGCTTCTGACACCTATTGATACTTCTTTTTTGCAATACTTCTTGTTATCTGGATACTGATCTAAACAAAAGTGTGAAATATTCCAAAGGCATTTTATGTACCACATCTTTAAAAGTATGACTGGGTTGTTATTCCCTTTCCCAGGGGAGTTTCCCCAACCCAGGGATCAAACCTGCAGTCCGTGCATGCTGTAAGTCTTCACCTAGAGGCAGCAATGGCGATCATGCCTTTCCTAAGCTCAGGGGGTGGGGGTGGGGGTGCATATTCAGTGGACAACCTTCTGAAAAGCCTGAAATTGCACACAGGCAAAATAGCAGGGACCACACCCAAGCCCTCTCTATTCCATTTTTCTTCTTCCTCTTCCTGATGACGTAGGATTCTTTAGTCATGTCCTCAAGTAACCGCCTGCCTTTATCCAGTCACATCCTTTGATGTACTACCCTACAGCCTAGGGCCCATTATTCTATTTTTGTTTGAAAAGGTAGACCAGTTCTGGGAGGTACATACAACATTCGTATAGAGAATATTTGGCAAATGAAAAATTAGGCTTGAAAGCTAAAATATGGCATTTGTATCCTAAGAGAAAGCAGAGGTGGGCGATGGGAAACCCAAGACACAGTGAACATGGTCTTCTTTCCTCCAAAAGCCAACAGGACACCAAGAGAAGCGATGCTGTCTGCCCCTGCTGGAAAGCTGACCTGCGTCTGCACGCGCTCCATAGATGGGTGGTATACGGCTGGACATCACAAAAGAAAGAACAAAAGGAAAATACTCAAATTATGGCAGAATTATTAGAGTTTTCTGCCAGGGGAAACAAACCAATCAACCAACCCAAGGCTTACACACTTGAGAGACTTTGAGAGCTTGCCAAGCATTTGCTGGGGGAGGTTGTGAGGATACTCTTTCTAGGGGCCCATAGACAAATGGGCTGCCCATTAGATGGGGCAGGGGCTGACGAAAGATCGAGCAAGTGGCCTCTTGTTGCTCTAGCTTCAGCCTTGTCTGATGCCCTCTGGCACACCACTCCCATTACTTGTAGGAGAAAGCTGTGTGTAAACCCTCACTCACCTCGGCCCGTGTTAAGGCATTGGTTTTATTATGGGTTCTGCTGTTCAGATCTCCTTTGCACAGCTTTCCTGGTGCTATGCAGCAGCAAACAGAGGTCACAGAGTAGTACTAATAGACTTAATCTTTAGCACCCAAACCCAGGGTGCTGCTCTTCTTTCTTGCTCTCTGAGCTCTGAATTTTATCTGACACTGTTTCAGTCCTTTGAGCAGGAAAGAGAGGGTAAAGGGCATTGGCTCCTGAGGCTTATCTAGTGTGAACTTTCCTGACCCACATCACTCAGCTTTGAAAGCAAGTGAACGCACAAGAGCAAAGAGGAACTAGGTAGCTAAGAACAGAATTATTTGTGTTCTGTACCATCTCTTCTCTGTGCACGTCACAGAGCGTTTCTATGATCATTCAAAATACTCTCACAGAGAGCTTAATGTGAAGCAGATTTCTTTGTGTAAGACAGGAAGGATGCTGTTTGACAGCAGTTCTTGAATCCAAGGATCACAGAGGAACAGGGGGGCATGAATAATTCCAGTTCTAACAGTACACGGGTCTGCCATGAATGCCCTGATGGTGATGTGTATTTTAAATGGGGCTCCAGGGTCTGACAAATCCTTACTCATTATGTTGAAGTACATTTTTTCATTCACTACCAGATAGGAGGTTAACGGAAAGAGTAAACACTAAACCTCACAGAAAGTGTTCCTGAAGAAATGTCACCTTTAATAAAAATGCAATGACTTGAAAGAATGGGTGAGGACAGAGCCCCACCACTGTCTATAATACCCAATGGCTTCTAGATCGACTTCAGCTATCCCAACATTCTCAGTTGAGACACTGCTTTAGGTAAGCGCAACGTCTGAGACTGGGGCTTCCTTGTATTCTTTACAAGAAAAAAAAGTCATGACATGGGACTTCCCTGGTTGTCCAGTGGTCCTAACCACTCAGCACTTTCACTGACATGGCCCTGGGTTCAATCCTTGGTCAGGAACTAAGATCCTGTAAGCTGTGTGGCATGACCAAAAAAGGAAAAAGAAGAAAAACCATGGCAACTGAGGGTATTTCAACCTAGGTCTTTGCTTTTCACTTGCAGTTGTCAATGTTTTGGATCAGGGCATTCTGACTATACTATGCACTTCAATCCTCTGAGTATTTTGTCAAAACACAGAAAATTATTTCCAAGATCTGGGGAACAGTCTGAGATTCTGCATTTCTAAGAAGTTCCCATGATCCATGGACTATGCTTAATTCATATAATCCTAACAGAACTAGAGATTAAATACTGTTACCCTCTTTTATTTTTCAGATAAGGAAACAGACACAGGAACTTTAAGGAATTTGTCTATGGTTCTATAGGAGCAGGTCCCAGGCTGGATTCAACAGTTGGTCTCCCAGAGGGAGCTGACCCTTTCCTGTGATCTGACATAGATGATGAGCCAGGACAAGGTGGTGAGAGGGGGCACTGGTTGGCATTCTGGCCTCTCCCACGGTGTTGGCAACATCCCAAGGGGAAGTGAGCTAGGCTGTTACCTGTGCCGCATTTTCTCAGGAAGTTGTCAGTAGACTGAGGAGGGAGCTGAATTTCCTCCTTCCCAACGCACAAGGAGAAGGTCCAGAGGGAAGCTGCACTTACACAGCCCTGGTTCTTACACCATACTTCAACAGGGGGCTCTCTGCTACTAGAAGATAAAAGGAGATTCAGAATCTCATAACACCTCAAATGTCCAGGGTCACAACATTGTTTTGATTGAGTTAATGGAAACAGATTTTTATTAAGTAACAATATCAGAAAAATAAAACTCTTAAGAGTAATTCTCTTTACAATGAATATATATGTCAATATTTTGACCATTTTAATGTAAAAGCCCTTTACATTAAAATATATGATTTTAAATGCCACTCTAATTGAATTTACAATTGCTATGGCTTCCCTGAATATACAACACAGATAAGATCAGATCAGATCAGTCGCTCAGTCGTGTCCTACTCTCTGCGGCCCCATGAATCTCAGCACACCAGGCCTCCCTGTCCATCACCAACTCCCGGAATTCACTCAGACTCACATCCATCAAGTCAGTGATGCCATCCAGCCATCTCATCCTCTGTCGTCCCCTTCCCCTCCTGCCCCCAATCCCTCCCAGCATCAGAGTCTTTTCCAAGAGTCAACTCTTCGCATGAGGTGGCCAAAGTACTGGAGTTTCAGCTTTAGCATCATTCCTTCCAAAGAAATCCCAGGGCTGGTCTCCTTCAGAATGGACTGGTGGGATCTCCTTGCAGTCCAAGGGACTCTCAAGAGTCTTCTGCAACACCACAGTTCAAAAGCATCAATTCTTCAG
>NW_011494781.1:811712-812463 GCF_000754665.1 Bison bison bison | reverse complement strand
ATAGCCTTGACTAGATGAACCTTTGTTGGCAAAGTAATGTCTCTGCTTTTGAATATGCTATCTAGGTTGGTCATAACTTTCCTTCCAAGGAGTAAGCATCTTTTAATTTCATGGCTGCTGTCACCATCTGTAGTGATTTTGGAGCCCAGAAAAATAAAGTCTGACACCGTTTCCACTGTTTCCCCATCTATTTCCCATGAAGTGGTGGGACCGGATGCCATGATCTTCGTTTTCTGAATGATGAGCTTTAAGCCAACTTTTTCGCTCTCCACTTTCACTTTCATCAAGAGGCTTTTTAGTTCCTCTTCACTTTCTGCCATAAGGGTGGTGTCATCTGCATATCTGTTATTGATATTTCTCCCAGCAATCTTGATTCCAGCTTGTGTTTCTTCCAGTCCAGTGTTTCTCATGATGTATTCTGCATATAAGTTAAATAAACAGGGTGACAATATACAGCCTTGACGTACTCCTTTTCCTATTTGGAACCAGTCTGTTGTTCCATGTCCAGTTCTAACTGTTGCTTCCTGACCTGCATACAAATTTCTCAAGAGGCAGATCAGGTGGTCTGGTATTCCCATCTCTTTCAGAATTTTCCACAGTTTTATGATCCACACAGTCAAAGTCAAAGGCTTTATTGACAGTCAAAGTCAATAAAGCAGAAATAGATGGTTTTCTGGAACTCTCTTGCTTTTTCCATGATTCAGCCGATGTTGGCAATTTGATCTCTGGTTCCTCTGCCTTTTCTAAAACC
>NW_011494781.1:807173-811612 GCF_000754665.1 Bison bison bison | reverse complement strand
TTTAAGCCAACTTTTCCACTCCCCACTTTCACTTTCGTCAAGAGGTTTTTGAGTTCCTCTTCACTTTCTGCCATAAGGGTGGTGTCATCTGCATATCTGTTATTGATATTTCTCCCAGCAATCTTGATTCCAGCTTGTGTTTCTTCCAGTCCAGTGTTTCTCATGATGTATTCTGCATATAAGTTAAATAAACAGGGTGACAATATACAGCCTTGACGTACTCCTTTTCCTATTTGGAACCAGTCTGTTGTTCCATGTCCAGTTCTAACTGTTGCTTCCTAGAGTGTGCTAAATTAGAAAATACTAAACTCAATTGATAATTAATGATTTTCAGTTTGTGGTTTTTACCACACACACCTAATATATACTGAATTTCTTATCTTTTTGTTGCAGTGAACAAGGTAACAGAACATCAAATATATGGTTGGTGAACATTCATTTCTGTCTATAAGACAGCAGGCAAAGACTGGGTTTCAATACTGATATTTAACTGTCCTACAACCAATTAGCTTTATGTCATCATATGCCATCAAGGCAAATATTTTACATTGAAAAAAGTAAAAATCAAAACTGTTATTTGCTAACATTCAAGTGAAATATAACTCTTCAAGTGGAAAGAAAAAATAAAGTTTGTGTATTTATTATTTGATGCATATAGGATTTCAATTTTTATTATAATGAGAAAAGCTCAACAGCTTTTTTATGTTAAAAAAAAATTGAAAACCCCTTGTCACACCAAGAACAGAAGAACCATGGTCCAAAAGAGAAGAGACAGTCAACAGACACCAGCATTAAGATGAAGCTGATGTTGGTATCACTGACAGGATTTTAAAGCAACCATCATCAGAGTGCTTAAGCAAGCAACTGTGAATTCTCTTGCAAAAAATGAAAATATTTTGTCAATAAAATAGATGATACAAAAAAGAACTCTATGAGAATTATAGAACTATATTAAAAGCACAAAAATAAATAAAAATCAAACAAAAACAATCAACGAACAAGCAGCAAAACTTATAGGATGGGTTCAGTGGAAGCAGGGAGATGACAAAGAAAAGATCAAAAAACCTGACAGAGTCCAGGCATTTACCCACGCAGAGACAAAATAGACTGGGGAAAAAAGGACAGAAACTGTCTCAGGGACCCATGAGACATGAAGCCAAAACCTAACACTGGTATCATTAGAGTCCCAAGAGGGGAGAGAGAGTAGGACTAAAACAAGTGTTTGAAGAAATAACGGCTGAAAGCTTCCCAAATTTGGCAACTGCGATAAATCCAAAGATGTTCATGTCAGTATAGTTCACAATTAAACATATACGGTGTCATATCCTAGAATGTGGTGGTTTGAGCTCTGCCTTGGAGCATCCGGGAAGACCATGTGACAAAGAAGGGAATGCCACCATACGAGGATGCAGCATCTCAGGGACTCCTGGTGAGGTCTTACAGCTTTTCAGGTTGGGTCCTAGACTATTTGAGAATGGATGGAGATGATCCTTGCCCAGGAAGCTCACAGGTTAGCTGGGGAGGTGGACTCATGGACAATCTAGTATGATGAGTATGTCATGATTGTTCTGCCCCTAGCTGCTCTCATGAGGCCTGTCTGGACTTTGAGAAAGTCCCCCTACCCTGCATGTCTGTAAAATGGGTATATAAGTTTCTGTGCTCTCAGAGTGTGGGACACGATTAATATATGGAAGATAGCTGTGTAAAACACTTCTTTTATTTTTTCATGAATTAGAGCCAAGAAAAAGTTGACTTAAAACTCAATTCAAAAAACTAAGATCATGACATCCAGTCCCATCACTTCCAAATCACTGTGGACACTGAATGCACCCACAAAATGAAAAGACATTTGCTTCTTGGAAGAAAGTTATGACCAACCTAGACAGCATATTAAAAAACAGAGGTATTACTTTGCCAACAAATGTCCATCTAGTCAAAGCTATGGTTTTTCCAGTAGTCGTGTATGGATGTGAGAGTTGGACTAAAAAGAAGGCTGAGCACAAAAGAATTGATACTTTCAAATTGGGGTGCTGGAGAAGACTCTTGAGAGTCTCTTGGACTGCAAGGAGATCAAACAAGTCAATCCTAAAGAAATCAGTCCTGATTATTCACTGAAAGGACTGATAATCAAGCTGAAGCGCCAATACTTTGGCCACTTGACGGCAAGAGCCAGCTCACTGGAAAAGACCTTGATGCTGGGAACAATTGAAGGCAAAAGGAGAAGGGGATGAGAGAGGATGAGATGGTTGGATGGCATCACTGACTCAACAGGAATAACTTTAAGCAAACTCTAGGAGATAGTGAAGGACAGGGAAGCCTGGTGTGCTGCAGTCCATAGGGTCATAAAGAGTTGAACATGACTTAGTGACTGAACAATGAACAACTCCCTATTTCTGTGAAGTTCTGCCATTTTGGGTGATGACTCCTGGCTGTGATCTGCTTAGTTGGATCCTCTCTCTCTTGACATTGTGACTCCAGGCTGTGAATGCAAGAAATGGTTCAAAAAATGACTTTCCATTTCTACAGCTTGACAGGTGCAGGAAGATGAGACCCTTGCATGTGCTCTGGGTTTCTCTGCATGTCTTTGCAAGTATTTTGTGACTTTGTGAAATTAGCTTCTGAAGGTGACTTTCTTTTCCCTAAAAAACTCCAAAATAATGCCTTGACAAACTCAGAATTTCATAGACCGTGTAAGTCATTTTCACTCCTGAATACTTCCTTGCACACTAGGTGGCAACTGAAATTCTTTCTAGTGAATTTGAACCCAACAGAAACCTCGACCTTTGTGCTTTGCTCTTCCTGTCTGAGTCACATACTCATCTGTGCTTACTTACCCGTCCTCCCATTGTACCAGTAAGATGAAAGAAGCAGTGGGTCAGAACAGTAAAGCTATTGGTACCAGCGAGCCCCAGTGAGAGCTGCCCCAGCCTGAGAGTTGTTCCCATGATGGGGCAGGAAGGGGGGCCTGCCCCACTGGTGTGAGGAAAGGCCCACCCGATCGCTCCGGCACCTCAGGCCTGCAGGAACCTGGCAGAGTTGCACAGGCAGCAGAGACTCATATGGGCACTGGGGTCCACACCAGGAGCCTGGGTGAGCCAAGCGGTAAAGGAAGGAAGGGGTCATGGATTCTATTACAGTAACCCTGCAAGCCAGCCTGGGGAGTTATCTGGTTGAGCTACATTTCCTAGTCTCTTGATTACTTTGCATCTTTCTCCCCTTCAAACCATCTTCCCATCCCCACCTCCTGCCTTATTAGTCCATGACTTTCCCATTCCCTCATCTCTGCATCACCAAAGCCTCAATGCTGAATTCTTTTGCACATACCTTCTCCTTTTTCTTTCCTGGGGAAATTAACTTTCCCTATCTCGTACCAAAGTGCAGTTGCTCAGTGTGTTTACTGGGTCCTGTCTTTTCTTACCTTTTCTCTCATTTCAGATTTTCTTTCTCCATGAGATCATTCACAACCCCTTAGAAGCACTATAGTATCTCTCACCACTAAAAATAACAATCATCCCCAGCCATTGACTTCTCCAGCTGCTCTTTTCTAGTCCAAGAACCTTTTGTATGGGATACTTTCCTATAGTACTCAGTTTATTCTATACCTGTACCACCACGTGAACTGTAAACCAGTCATGTTTAAAACCTTTCTGTTGTTGCATCCAGTCCCCTTACTTCAAGGTAAACAGAAGGGGAAAAAGTGGAAACAGGGACAGATTTTATTTTCTTGGGCTCCCAAATCACTGCTCATGGTGACTACAACTATGAAATGAAAAGATGCTTGCTCCTTGGAAGAAAAACTACGACAAACCTAAAAAGCAGAGGCATCTCTTTGCTGACAAAGGTTTGTATAGTCAAAGCTATGATTTTTCTGGTAGACATGTAGGCATGTGAGAGTTGGGCCATAAGGAAGGCTGAGCACCAAAGAACTGATGCTTTTGAACTGTGGTTCTGGATAATACTCTTGAGACTCCCTTGGACTGCAAAGAGATCAAACCAGTCAATCATAAAGCAAATCAACCCTGAATATTTATTGGAAGGACCGTTGCTGAAACTGAAGCTCCAATCCTTTGGCCATCTGATGAGAAGAGCCAACTCATTGCAAAAGACTTGAATGCTGGGAAAGATTGAGGGCAGGAGGAGAAGGGGCTGAGAGAGGATGAAATGGTTGAATGGCATCACTGACTCAATGGACATGAATTTGAGAAAACTCTATGAGAGAGTGAAGGACAGAGAAGGCTGGTGTGCTGCAGTCCATGGGGTCACAAAGAGTTGGACTGTAAAGAAGGCTGAATGCCGAAGAATTGATGCTTTTGAACTGTGGTGTTGGAGAAGACTCTTGAGAGTCCCTTGGACTGCAAGGAGATCCAACCAGTCCATTCTGAAGGAGATCAGCCCTGGGATTTCTTTGGAAGGAATGATGCTAAAGCTGAAACTCCAGT
>NW_011494781.1:778290-807073 GCF_000754665.1 Bison bison bison | reverse complement strand
CTGATGCTGGGAGGGATTGGGGGCAGGAGGAGAAGGGGATGACAGAGGATGAGATGGCTGGATGGCATCACTGACTCGATGGACGTGAGTCTGAGTGAACTCCAGGAGTTGGTGATGGACAGGGAGGCCTGGTGTGCTGTGATTCATGGGGTTGCAAAGAGTCGGACACCACTGAGCGACTGAACCGAACTGAACTGAAGCGACTGAACGACAGCTTTTCTCTTTGCCCTTCAGGTAAATCATCTGAACTTCTAAGACTGACTTTGGAAACTTGGCATAACCTATTCCATCTGCCCTGCCCCATTTTAGTGCCCCTTTCATGCATTACTACATTCCAGCCCTGATCGTCCTGATGGCATGAAGACCCCAAGTCCTTTCTGCTGTAGGAAACTTGCATTTATTTGCTCTGCGGAAATTTCCTTCCTCATTCTGTTTGTATGGATATTATAACTATGACACTCTGATAAAATGGAAGGTCACTCAAACCCATTTATATAGATCCCTGCATAGTGTTTACCTAAAACCATGTCAACAGAAAGACATTTGGTCTTTTGCCAGAGATCAAGTGGGAGCCAGATGAAGTACTTGGAAGTACCATCTTTTCCTGGCTTTGGCTGGCATCCAAATGCTTCCTTGTTACTTACCACTGAGGTGCTTTACAGGTCTTTAACATTCTGGCTGCTGCTAAGATCATGTGTAAACAAACGTAGTGTAAGAAGAGTAAAATTAACCAACATTGATCTGACATTGTTATTGATTGTCTGTAATGAGCTCTTCTTAGTTGGTGGCTAATTGCTGTAACAGTCAACCCCAAACTGTAGGCTCTTAATGCAATACAAATGTATTTCTCACATTGCAGTCCTATGTGAGTTGCAGGGAATTCTCTGCTCCACAGGGTCATTCAGGATCCCAGGGTCCTCCTATCTTATTTACCATTCATCTGGCAGATGGGAGAATAGCCAAGATTATGTGTAGATTTTGTAGACAGGTCTGGGAGGGGGTGAACATCACTTCTGCTTACACTCTACTGTCTGGAACTTAGTTATGTGACTCCAAGGGAAGCTGATAAACACTGTACAGGTATGTGCCAGGAAGAAGAAGAGCACAGGTATTGGTAAGAATTAGCCAGTTTTGCCTTATCTGCCTAGACTCCCAAATCCAGAAAGCATCTATGGTTCAGATATGTCAATAAACAGACAAGGAAAGAAAGGCAAATATAAGCAAATAGTCCAAAGCCAATGGAGAAGGCGATGGCATCCCACTCCAGTACTCTTGCCTTGTCACACAGAGTCAAACACGACTGAAGTGACTTAGCAGCAGCAGCAGCAGTCCAAAGCCAAAACTGTTTGCAGAAAGAAGACTCGATTTCAAAAGGGATTTTTCAAGCTATTCTGTATTAGTCAGGATAAGTTGTGGCCACACTCCCAAGACAGTGGTCAGCCCAGCTATGGAACTACAGCTGTTTCACTCTGCCATTGGGGCGTGGTGCCCACAGCAAGGCACTTAGTCACGAAGTGCAGTTGCTGGCCTTCCTTGAGTCAGGCCCATCTGCTGGAGGGACATGGCCACCTAAGCAACCCCTCCCCACCCCACCAAGTGTGGGGGACAGGACCCAAGCCAGAGAGAGCTGACTGGGAAGTCCCAGATTGGACATCTGCTCTTTTGAGAAGTCCTTGGGGTTGGGCTCACGGCCCCGCAGTCTCCTTTCCTTGCTTTCCCGTAACAATAGAAGAGAGGATGCTTCCAAATGCTTCTGGCTGCCATGGCCAGGCTGTCTCTCTGCGAGGTCTGCGGACATCCTGAGGCTGTTGGGAGCCGAAGGCTTGCCCTCCGAAAGCTCTGCAGGGACCCTCTGGGTGAAAGCCATGGTTTCCAAGGGGACAAAGTGACCTGCAGAAGATGCGTCCAGATGATGTCCAGATAAGCCTGGGCTGTGCCCAGGGGAGACCAGCTTGGAGAGAGCAGCAGATTTGTGTATAAGGCAGGAGTCTGGCAAAGAAAACTGAGGCTGGCTGGTTTCCCTCCAGATGAATGACAGAGAGCAGTGGTTGCAATGCTGAGGCAGGGCTGTCTACACTGGCATCTTCTCACTCAACCTTGATAAGCTAGAGTTCTGGGAAAGTGGCTGATTTCTGCCTCAGTTTCTTCCCCCATCAAAGGGAGATAATCATCCAGAGGACTGTTAGGAGGACTAAGTGAGCTATGTAAAATGCCTGGACAGGTCTTATACATGTAGGCACTCATGGATGCCCATCAGTTGTGTAACTTCCTGAGCGAGACTTCATGTACAACCTGCTGTGCCTGGTCACCCCAGCACTCTCTCCATGTGAGCCGCCTGCACATGTGCCCCTAGACCTACACTGTCCAGCACCCCAGTCACTAGCTGCATGTAGCCACTTGTATTAAATTTAAATTTGTTAAAGTGAAAGCAGCCTAAACATTAATTTCCTCCATGTTCAATAGTCACATGTGTCAGTGGCTACTATGCTGCCTGTCACCAATACAGAGCATTTCCATCTTTGCAGAAAGCTCTGTTGAAAAGCTATGACCTAGTCAGAAGTTAATGGACAAGGACGTGTTGCTTATCTGCCTGCTCACCTGAGTCAGAGGGAGAGCGTTTCCAGGACACACCAGGGGCCATGGGGGTGTGGCTATCTCCACCACATGGTCACAGAGCAGGAGGAGCCCCCTGCCAAATGCCAATAAATTGGAGACTGATACTTGATGTGCCCTTGCCAAGTTCTGAGCCAATTTTGGGGAGCACAGTAGGGAGCCAGCTGACATGCAGTTGTTGTTGTTCAGTTGCTCAGTCATGTTGAACTCTTTGTGGCCCCATGGGCTGCAGCACACCAGGCTTCCCTGTCCTTCACCAACTCCCTTAGCTTGCTCAAACTCATGTCCATCAAGTCGGTGATGCCATCCAACCATCTCATTCTCTGTCATCCCCTTCTCCTGCCTTCAATCTTTTCCAGCATCAGGGTCTTTTCCAATGAATCAGTTCTTTGCATCAGGTGGCCAAAGTATTGGAGCTTTAGCTTCAGCATCAGTCCTTCCAATGAATATTCAGGACTGATTTCCTTTAGGATGGACTGATTTGATCTCCTCGCAGTCCAAGGGACTCTCAAGAGTCTTCTCCAACACCACAGTTCAAAACCATCAATTTTTTGGCACTCAGCCTTCTTTATGGTCCAACTCTCACATCCATACATGACTACTGGAAAAACCATAGCTTTGACTAGACAGACCTTTGTTGGCAAAGTAATGTCTCTGCTTTTTAATATGCTGTCTAGGTTGGTCATAACTTTTCTTCCAAGGAGCAAGTGACGTTTAATTTCATGGCTACAGTCACCATCTGCAGTAATTTTGGAGCTCAAGAAAGTAAAGTCTGTCAGTGTTTCCATTGACATGAATTAGCACCAGCCATGAGAAGAAGGGATTGGGCTTGAGAAGTGAGGTGGATCCTCTGACATAAAACAAGTCTATCTCACTGGCTGGCTTGTATTGTTGGGATTTAATTTATAACAGTGGGTCAAATATAAAGTCATTTCTTCTTCTTCTTCTTTTTTTTTGCAAAATGGACTTTAATTCCAATCGCAATAGTTCAGTTCCACAAGCAGAGCTCAGAACACAGATATATAAGAACGCCTCCCAGTAACAGAATATTCCACGTGAACTCCTGCCCACAAGAGAATCCTGTTCTGCATCCTGACCCATTTCAAGGAGGTGGGCTGTCAAAGGACCTTTCCAGAAGGGAGTGAGGCCATGGTGGTGATTCTAGTGGCGGTAGGGGTATTGGGGAGTCCTCCCACCAAAACAAAAAAACAAACAACTTCCATCTCACATCTCCCAATGACAAAAACGAAACATAGTTTAAATGATCAGGAAGGCAATTTACCATTCATTTGGTATTGAATATTTTGCACAATTACTCAAATTGCAAATGTGTGAAAATGTTGCCTCCTATGAAATAGAGAGAAAGGGGGTGCATAGCACTTCCTTGAAGAGGAAGAGAGGAGAGAGGCAGAAGGGACAAAGGACAGCAATAACAATAATAACATAGCAAAAACAGACCATAATTATGAAGTGAGTAAAATATGTCAGGCCCATTTCCAAATAATAGACGTGTATTTATGCATCCGAAACTGACAGCAACTCCCTGGGGTAGGTGCGGCTACTACCTCTCTTTTACAATGGGGTGACTGAAGCAGACAGGTTAGGTAACTTGCCTGAGGTCACATAGCCACTGAGAAACAGAACTGGATTCAAATGTAGGTTTGGACTCTGGAGCTTGAACACTTGTCCACCTGCTCCATTGCCTGAATTTACATCTTCTGTCCCTCAGAATGCCTGGAAGGTGTTCACTTTTCTGAGAGATGTGTTGGTAGACAGGTGCCTCACTCGGTGAGCAGTATTTATACTAGTAGGTTTTATGTGTTTTCATGTTTATATCAGAAATCATAAACTGGTAGGCCACTGCCATCTTTTTTTTTTTTTCTTTTCATTTCTTGGTCTAAAACATTTTGGGATAAAAAGCAATATTTTAATGAGACATGTATAATTTTTCTCACTTCCAGGTTTTCTTAAAACATAGGCATCTCTGGCACTCCTATGTCCTCCTTTCCTGGTGGAATTGAGGCTCAAGGGTGCCTTTAACTGGTGTGTTCCCTTCTTCTGCACCCCTAATCACTCATACATTTCTCCTGCTGTCTCTCTTTTTTTAACAGCATTTTAGAGTTACAGTTGACATATGAATAATCACACATTTTTAAAGATAAAATTTGGTGGGTTTTGAAATATGTATGGCATAATCAACTCAATGGATGTGAGTCTGAGCAAACTCTGGGAGATAGGGAAGGACAGGGAATCCTGGCATGCTGCAGTCCATGGGGTCGCAAAGAGCTGGACACGACTTAGCGACTGAACTACAAATACATCTGTAAAACTATCAGCTCCACCAAGATAACAAATACAACCACCATCCCCAAACTGTCCTATGCCCTTTTGTGTCCTTCCCTCCCACCCCGAGGCAACAACTTGTGTAATTTTGGACACTGCAGATTATTTCATTTTCTCTAGAATTTTAGGGAACTAAAACCATTTAATACATATCCTTTTATCTGGCTCCTTTCACTCAATGTCACCACTTCGGGATACACTCACTTTGTTTGGTGTGTCAGTAGTCCATGCACTTCTATTTCCTTTTGATTGCTGAGCTGTATTCCATTGCATGAACATGCCACAATCTGGTCATCCACTCTCCTGTGTCTGGACATCTGGGTGGCTTCCAGTTTGGGACTCTCAAATCAAGCTGCTGTGAACATCTGTGTGAAAGTATTCGTGTGAACACAGCTTCCAATTCTCCTGGGTAAATATATGGGAGAAGAATGGCTGAATCACATGGTAGGTATATATTTAATTTTTTTAAAAAACTGTCAAATTATTTTCCAAAGTAGATGGATTGTGTGTCCATGGCAGGCACCTGCTGACATTTGCAACATCCGTCCACCAGCCCCATGATTTGTCTGAGAGTTGTCTCATGATAACTGTCATGTCTGTGAGCACAGACATGAAGGGTGAATGCCTATAGAACCGAAGGGGATTCTTGTTGCTTTTACACAGAATACTATCATATTACACTTATGAAGAGCTGTGTGATGTTCAAAGACCTTTCACATAGATTATTTAATGTGATCTAAATCATGATTGAATGTAGGTAGAGTTTTGATTTCATGTACAATGAGTTTCTTCCTTATAACAAGACAGAAGCTGGGCATGTAACAACAACTTTCTGTGGACACATCAGAGAACTGAGGTCACAGGACAAACATCATTCTGAAGACAGGTGTCTGCAGGGAGACATAGCAGCTAGACTTTGCTTGTCTCGGGTAGAAACCACCAGAGAAACCAGTAGAAAAGTAGACGTGTGGATGGATCGTGTAGACTAGCATGAAAGTGTGGGTGGGGCTCCTGGGTGCTGCAAGCACAGACGGGTTCCTACCTTTTGCTGAGCAGAATCTGAAATGACAAGAAGTAATGGCAGTACCACAGCTTCCGGGGCTGAATGGGGTCTTGTAATGTGAGGTTGCCTGCAATTAGAAGGATCTATTGGGTCCCAGCAAACAGCTGCTCAGGAATTCTGCTCCTTGAAGGAGAAGGTGACATTTGCTAGAAACTGGGTGATGGTGTCAGTTGTCACTCAGTACAGACCACAGATGTATTTGAAATGTGCTGACCAACAGACACATATCCAGTTTACAGACGTTGGAGCAGGAGACAGAGCATAAGGCAGTCCGTATATTTAACACACACGCTCTGCTGTGAATATGCACTCACTTCAAGCACTCTGCCAAGGGCTCAGATACAATGCTGACAGACATCTTTATAGGTCATTATCAACAATGGCGAAACCACTCAGAAAAGACCCAGCTTTCAGATCATTCAGGCCTCATAGAGGAGATGATATCTGACTTTTGCCATTTCTAAGAAGAATTTGTGAGAGTCAGCTGGTGAGGAACTCAGACGGAAAATGGGAAGGGAGTAGGGGAGGGCCCTGGATCAAAGGCACGAGATCAGAAGGAGATGTAGGTATTACCAGGTTCAGGATGCTAGAGCAGAAAGTGTGTGTGTGTGTGTGTGTGTGTCTGCGTACATGTGAACATGTGTGCTTGCGTGTAAGGAGTTCTGAAATTATCCAATTCTCAATTAAATCATAGCACTCAGGAGGTATTCTTTTGTGATGGCTGGATCCTTTGGGAGAGTCCCAGGGGTAAAAGTTGTGCAAAGACGTATATGATGAGCTCCTGGGGTCAGGTGGGGCTGCTTCTGTTGCACAGATCTGAAAACTGAATAGCTGTTCCTCCACCTAGGTTTGTAAATGACACGGTGTCTTGAAAAGATTGTCATAAAAACTCAGAATATAATCAGCACTAGTCTGCCCATCACTTGGTTTCTTATGAACTCATACTTGGCCGTTTTTACTTTCAAATGTTTTCCTTTTGAGAAATGAAATGTAGCAGGCAAAACTGACCCCACCTCTCCTCCATGGGTGTAATGTGCCTCTTGCCAAGTTTTTATCCCCCACATGTAATAGTACTGTAGCATGTGCTTTACGTGTTACACAAATGGTGCCTAAGTGTAAGTCTTGCTCAGCTTGCTCTTTCCACTAAGCTTACACAGAGATTTCTCCATGTTGGCATATTGTTTTTTATTTTGACTGATACAAATATTGCATCATGCAACAATAAAAATTTTGTCCATAGTCCTACTGAGGGATATTTAAGATGTTTCTCACATTCCTGTTGTTTTCAAACATTCCTGAATGACTCTTTGTGGAATGCGGGCATGGTTAGTGTCCCTTTGGGACACTGGCTCTCAAACTTGGCTTCCACTTGAGTCAGCTGGAAAGCGTAATAACAGCCATGCTTGGCCCTTACACCAGAGTGCCTGGAGCATTCTGTATGGGGCTGTGGTCAGAGGCCACGTAGGACCAAGTGGACCCTCAACCTGAGGTGGGGGAACCTTGGAAGATCTGGAGACTCGGGAGACAAGGTGAAGCACATCAGTGATGCTGCAATGCAGCTCCCAACCCACCTGTTCATGAATGTGAATGGGGCCAATGCAAAATGAACATGCCCATGTCTCAACCAGGCAGTGTGTGAGTATCCAACTCCTGCCTGCTTTAATCCCCTGACATCTCTCAGTACTGGCTGCTTATGGATCTAGGAACGACCAGAGTGATTTTATTTTGTTTTCTGAAATCCTGAGGCAAAGGCACATTTGTGCCACTCTGAGCAGTGGCAGATGTGGCTCTTGGTTGACTTCGGACTGAGACTGGTCCCCATGGAAGGTAGAGAGGATGAAGGGAGGAGCAGAGGGAGCAAAGGTCATCTTTACATCAAGAGTTCTTGGTTTGGCACATGTGGGTATCACACCATCTCCAACAGAACATCCCATACTGTCTAAAGTAGGATATGAAATGAATATGTGTACATCTGTATTAAGCTTTGGATGTTTGAAGGGCCAGGGCTACCAAAGGTTAAGAAAGGCTGCTGATAAGGTGTCAGAGTCTAAAAGGATGTGTTCTGACCTCTGAACCCCAAACCAGTGCATCTAGTGTAAGAACTGGATGTGCCCTTTGTCCAGCACCTCACATATCCAGGATCTGACCTGCCTCGCGTCTATTTGAATACTTTGTGGTCATATTTCATTTAAAGATAGTTGACTAAACCACAAATTTAGCTGAAGGTAATCCGATGTTGAAGCTGGTTTTAGAAAAGGCAGAGGAACCAGAGATCAAATTGCCAACATCCTCTGGATCATCGAAAAAGCAAGAGAGTTCCAGAAAACCATCTATTTCTGCTTTATTGACTATGCCAAAGCCTTTGACTGTGTGGATCACAATAAACTGGAAAATTCTGAAAGAGACAGGAATACCAGACCACCTGACCTGCCTCTTGAGAAACCTGTATGCAGGTCAGGAAGCAATAGTTAGAACTGGACATGGAACAACAGGCTGGTTACAAATAGGAAAAGGAGTACATCAAGGCTGTATATTGTCACCCTACTTGTTTAACTTATATGCAGAGTACATCATGAGAAACACTGGGCTGGAGGAAGCACAAGCTGGAATCAAGATTGCTGGGAGAAATATCAATAACATCAGATATGCAAATAACACCACCCTTATGGCAGAAAATGAAGAGGAACTAAAAAGCCTCTTGATGAAAGTGAAAGAGGAAAGTGAAAAAGTTGGCTTAAAGCTAAACATTCAGAAAACGAAGATCATGGCATCTGGTCCCATCACTTCATAGGAAATAGATGGGGAAACAGTGGAAATAGTGTCAGACTTTATTTTTCTGGGCTCCAAAATCACTGCAGATGGTGATTGCAGCCATGAAATTAAAAGACGCTTACTCCTTGGAAGGAAGGTTATGACCAAACTAGATAGCATATTGAAAAGCAGAGACATTACTTTGCCAATAAAGTTTCATCTAGTCAAGGCTATGGTTTTTCCAGTGGTCATGTATGGATGTGAGAGTTGGACTGTGAAGAAAGCTGAGTGCCGAAGAATTCATGCTTTTGAACTGTGGTGTTGGAGAAGACTCTTGAGAATCCCTTGGACTGCAAGGAGATCCAACCAGTTCATCCTAAAGGATATCAGCCCTGGGCGTTCATTGGAAGGACTGATGCTAAAGCTGAAACTCCAATACTTTGACCACCTCATGCGAACAGTTGACTCATTGGAAAAGACCCTGATGTTAGGAGGGATTGGGGGCAGGAGGAGAAGGGGACGACAGAAGATGAGATGGGTGGATGGCATCACCGACTCGATGGACGTGAGTCTGAGTGAACTCCGGGAGTTGGTGATGGACAGGGAAGACTGGCATGCTGCGATTCATGGGGTCGCAAAGAGTTGGACACGACTGAGAGACTGAACTGAACTGAACTGAACTGAATCCTTGGATGACATTCTAGATCCGATTTTTTTTTTCTCCCTAAAATAGTAAACTAGATTGGAAATTATAAGGGGAAAAAATCTTAAAGAACAAGTGTTTGGTGCCAAGCAGCGGAGCGGAAATACAATTTCACTTTCAGGACCAATTGTGTTTCCACCCCTCTCCAGCAGCTGAGAGTTTATGCAAAGAGGGTGATGTAATGGCTCTGTCTTCATGGGTATCTGAAGATAAGAGAAAAACTGTCATCTCACATTGTCCAGCCTAAAGATGGAACTGTTATCATTAGCATTTGGAATGGCTGGTTCCATAGTGGGGGCCTGTAGGGTATAAAGGAATCAGTTACACTGTGTCAAAGCCCATGGCCATGCCTACTCCACAGGGTAATGTGTTGAATCATGTTGGGAACACAGTGACACCAACTGTCACTGTTGGTGACAGTTTCATAGATTCATAGACAATTTCATAAATTCACAACAGACTCAACTGAAAAGAGTGTTAGGAAAAATCCTGACCAGTTCTTCAGGATTGAAGATGAAGAAGGGATGAAGCACTCAGGTTTATCTGAAATCATCAGCTCCACATGGCAGGGCTCCTGGCAACCTGTGATCCTATGCTCTTGGGTCTCCTGAAACTCTGAACACATTAGCCAGTTGTGTTTTAGCATGGTCCCCATTCTCTTCCCCCAGACGCCCCTGCTGAGCCAGTTTCACTCCTTCCTGTACCTGGGCTCAGGCCCACAGAACTGCAGTGATGGAGGAATTCAGACCCCCACACACTCCTGGCTATATCCCTGGGATGGGTATGAGCAGGGTATTTAATCTGCAGGAAGTCTCCTTCCCCCTGTTCTATCCATGTTCATTCCAAATATTAGCATCTATAATTATTAATTGCTTCTAGATGCATCTGTCTCTCCATCACAGGTTGAACTATGTCTTTACAAAAAGGGCTTGCAGGACTTCTGTTCCCCAGCACCTCAGAATGTGACTATTTGGAGACAGTTTCTTTAAAGAGGTAACTGAGTTAAAATGAGGTCATTAGGATGGGCCCTAGTCCAATATGATGTCCTTGCATAAAGAGGAAATGTAGACATAGATATTCACACAGAGGGAGCATCACGTCAAGGCAGCAGAAATATGACCATCTACAGCCAGAGGAGAGAAGACTCAGGAGGACTCAGTCCTGCCCATGCCGTGATCTTCTATACTCCAGAATTGTGAGAGGATGTATCTCTGTTGTTCATTCCCCAGACTGTGGTACTTTGTTATAGCAGCCATAGCAACCTCAACACTCCTTTACTGCATGGTAATCAGTTTTTGTACCATGTGGGCTCTGGGTGAGGTGACAGCCAAAGTGGGAAAGGCTGGGATCTCCTGGAGGAGCAAGCTCAAGGAGTCACAGTACCTGTCCAGCTGCCTTCAGACTCCAGGTTCCCCAGGCTACCCTCTGTTGTCCCTTCCCCAAGTGTTTGCTGACTATAGAGTGGTCACTGTGCCCCTTAGAAAGTTCCAGTTGATGCTGTATGCCTGTCTGTCCTTACATTTAAAAGGCACTTTAAAAACCGTCTTGTCCAACTCCTTTAATAAAAAGATTGGAAACCAATATAGGACCCTTACCATGAGTTTGCTCTTGGAAACCAATATGGGACTCTTACTATAACATTCTCTACAAAGGCCCACATTCTTATGCTCCACTTCTTTGTTTTGGCAGAAGAAAGATCTGGTAGATAACTTACTTATCTTTTACAGCCAAGCCACGCATCATCTTACAGCACTCTCAGCATCTTACAGCACACTGCTTTCCTTTGCATCTGACATCTCCACCAGAGATCCAACAATGACGCAGAGATCAGTTTTAGTGGTGAGCACAGTGGTGGCTGAGCCAAGATCCTCAGGCCAACCTGGATGCTAGGGGCATATTCCCAGATCCCCTCCTTCCTCTCTGAATGCTCTCTTTTTGCTGGGAGCCCTTGTGCCTGGATTGCTAGTAATCCTAATAATGCTACTTGGGTCCTTCAAGCCTCTCTCCAGGGGTATGACTTGACCCCTGGTCTTCCCCACCTATAATCATTGCAACACACACACAGAATACACACACATACTCACACACATGTGTGGACACCTTCTTGCCATAGATCAAACACAGCCAGAAAATAATAAATGTGTGTGTATGTGTATGTAGGCATTTATGTGTCTTTTAATAATTGAAATGATTCATATAAAAGGGCTTAATTATTTCAGGAGCTTTTGTATATAAAGGCTTCCCTGGTGGCTCAAATGGTAAAGAATTTGCCTGTGATGCAGGAGAATTGGGTTCGATCCTGGGGTTGGGAAGATCCCCTGGAGAAGGGAATGGCTAACCACTCCAGTGTTCTTGCCTGGAGAATTCCATAGACAGAGGAGTCTGGCGGACTACAGTCCATGGGGTCACAAACAGTCGGACACGACTAAGTGACTAACACTTTGTATATAAAGAAGTGAGCTAATTAACCCAAAGGATATTTATATAGCAAAAAAATTTAAAACTTACTCAGTTTAAACTGAGTTTCTGACTTTTTAAAGCAAAGTTTTATTTCATAAAAGTATCCTAGGTGAATATGTGAAATAGCAGAGTGTATGGAAGGAAATTAAATGAAGTGTGCAAGTTTCTCTCAGGCTTCCCCGGTGGCTCAGATGGTAAAGAATCCATCTGTAATGCAGGAGACCTGGGTTTGATTCCTGGGTCAGCAAGATCTCCTGGAGAAGGGAATGGCTACCCACATTAGTATTCTAGCCTGGAGAACTCTATGGACAGAGGAGCCTGTTGGGCACACTTCCTTCAGTTCTAAGGCCTACATTCAGAGTGAGTCTTTGAGGAAAACTTCCAGAAGAATGCTGTACATATGGCTGTGTGTAAATGCCTTTAAAATCTGTGCACATTGAATCATTTTATACCATTATTCATATACCTTAGGCCTTTGTTTATTTTTTCAATAAAAATATCGTTGACCTCCATCTACATTCCTACATTCAGACTGACCAACATGTTCAATAAATATGTTGATAAATGGCTTAATTGTTATCATATAAAATGTGGAATGTTTTCTGGAATGGATTAACAGTTAATGGTTCCTTATTGATGGCTATTTAGGTTGTTTCTCATCTTTTTTTTTTATTTGTTTTTGCTCTTACAGACAGTAATGGAAAACTATCCTTCCAAATCTATTAGGAATAGTTTTTGTGAGTATACTTGCAGGAAAAATTCCCAACAGAGAAACTGCTGAGTCAGAGGAGATTTTCTTTTAAAACTTTAATGGATGTTGCCAAATCACTTTCCAAAGAATCCCACTAATTTATATTCCCACAATCAGGTTAAGCGTCTGCTTAATTCCCTATGGCTGCACCCGTATAGTGGGTGTTACTCAACTTTTTAATCAAGGCCCATCTGCTGGTTAAAAAAAGGGATTTTGTTGTTAACATGTGCTTGTATTAAATCACGAATGAGGTTTACAATCTCTTTATTTGTTTATTAGCCAATTTTACATCTTATTAGCAAACTATCTCTGCTTAATTTTCTCTATCATCGTTCATCTTTGTCATAGGGATCCATGTAAGCCCTCTGGGGAAAAAAAAAATTAGTCACTTGTCAAATATGCCAGATATTTCTTTCCAGATCATCATCTTTTAAACTTTGTTTTTCTACATGGAATTAAATTTTTTTACATAGTCTAAATTAAAAAAAAAATATTTTGCATAATCTTCTGTTTAGAGGTGCTGATTTTAATGATAGGAGAACTTGCTTTTAGGCTCATTGTCCAATTAATCCTCTTCCAATGCCAGAAAAACTGCCTTTTAATTAACACTCCAATACACTACTCTTTAATGATTACTGACTACTGATCTAAAGTAACAGGC
The DNA here is from genome assembly GCF_000754665.1 of Bison bison bison. Taxonomy (NCBI): domain Eukaryota; kingdom Metazoa; phylum Chordata; class Mammalia; order Artiodactyla; family Bovidae; genus Bison; species Bison bison. Next base: position 793,728 of record NW_011494781.1, on the reverse strand, counting down.
TTAAAAACAAAGATCATTGAGACAAACAATGGCTTCAAATTCTATATTAGAGAAAATGTTCTATCTGATTTCAAAGTTCATAGAATATGTTTGAAAGTAATTGCTGGAAATTAAAGGAGATGTAAACAAATGTAAAGACAGTCCATGTTAATGGATAGGAAGACTCAATATTTTAAGATGTCAATACTATCCAAAGAAATCTACAGACTCAGTGCAATATTTCTCAAAATTCCAATGGCTTTTTTTTTTTTGTAGAAATGGAAAAGCTGATTTTCAAATTAATATGGAATGGCAAGAGTCCCCTGGAGAATCAAAGCAATTTAAAAAAGTTAAGTTAGTATACTCTCAATTTCGAAATTCAGTGCAAAGCTTTGGTAATAAAAATAATGTGTTACTGGCATTAAGAGAGACATAGAGACCAATGTAATAGGATTGTGAGTTCAGAAGTAAACAGACACAACTATGATCAATTAATTTCCGAAAAGGGCACCAAGTCCATTCAAAGGTAAAAGAATATTTGATTCAAAAGATGGTGCTGAGACAACTACATATTCACATGCAAAAGAATGGAGTTGCACCCCTACCCCATACCATGTACAAAAAGTAGTTAAATGGATCAATGTCCTAAACATGAGCTAAAATCATAACTCTTAGATGAAATCATGGGGTAAATCTTCATGACTTTGGATTTAGCAATAGATTTTTTAGATATGACACCAAAAGCATAAGTAGCAAAAAAACCCAAAATAGATGAATTGCACTTCATCATGGAGATGGCAATGGCACCCCACTCCGGTACTTTTGCCTGGAAAATCCCATGGACGGAGGAGCCTGGTGGGCTGCAGTCCATGGGGTTGCTAGAGTCTGTCACGACTGAGCGACTTCACTTTCACTTTTCACTTTCATGCATTGGAGAAGGAAATGGCAACCCACTCCAGTGTTCTTGCCTGGAGAATCCCAAGGACAGGGGAGCCTGGTAGGCTGCTGTCTATGGGGTCGCACAGAGTCAGACATGACTGAAGCCAATTAGCAGCAGCAGCAGCAGCAGCAGCACTTCATCAAAATTAAAAAAAAGATTGTGTGCATCGAAAACATTATCAAGAAAAAAAATTTTTTTCCCACAGAGTGGGAAAATATTTGAAAATTGTAAATATAATAAGGAATTGCTGTCTAGAATTTACAAAGCACTTCTAAAATTCAACAGCAAAAAGAACGCAAACAGGCATTTTTCCAAAGAGGATATACGAATGACAAATAAGTACATGAAAAAGCACTCAACATCACTAGAAACGGGGGAAATTCAAATCGAATCACAGTGAGAAACCATTTCACACTTACCAGGATGACTATGAAGATTCACTGCTTGTGGGATTGTAAAATAAGGCAGCTGCCATGAGAGCAATTTGGCAGTTCCTCAAAGAAAAAGCAAGAGAGTTCCAGAAAAACATTTGCTTCTGTTTTATTGACTAGGCCAAAGCCTTTGACTATGTGGATCACAGCAAACTGAAAAATTCTGAAAGAGATGGGAATACCAGACCACCTTACCTGCCTCCTGAGAAATCTGTATGCAGGTCAAGAAGCAACAGTTAGAACTGGACATGGGAAAACAGACTGGTTCCAAATCGGGAAATGAGTATGTCAAGGCTGTAGATTGTCACCCTGCTTATTTCACTTATATGTAGAGTACATCATGCGAAATGCCAGGCTGGATGAAGCACAAGCTGGAATCAAGATTTCCAGGAGAAATATCAGTAACCTCAGATAAACAGATGACACCACCCTTATGGCAGAAAGTGAAAAACTAAAGAGCCTCTTGATGAAAGTGAAAGAGGAGAGTGAAAAAGCTGGCTTAAAACTTTTCTGAAGAAAAGTAAGATCATGGCATCTGGTCCCATCATTTCATGGCAAAGAGATAGGGAAACAATGGAAACAGTGAGAGACTATTTTTTTTTGTGCTCCAAAATTACTGCCGATGGTGACTGCAGCCATGAAATTAAAAGATGCTTGTTCCTTGGAAGAAAAGCTATGATCAAAACTAGACAGCATATTAAAAAGCAGAGACATTACTTTGCCAACAAAGATCTGTCTAGTCAAAGCTATGGTTTTTCCAGTAGTCATGTATGGATGTGAGAGTTGAACTATAAAGAAAGCTGAGTGCCAAAGAATTGATGGTTTTGCACTGTGGTGTTGGAGAAGACTCTTGAGAGTCCCTTGGCCTGCAAGGAGATCTAACCAGTCAATCCTAAAGAAAATTAGTCCTGAATATCCATTGGAAGGACTGATCCCAAAGCTGAAACTCCAGTGCTTTGGCCACCTGATGCAAAGAACTGAATCACTAGAAAAGACCCTGATGCTGGGAAAGATTGAAGGCAGGAGAAGGGGATGACAGAAAATGAGATGGTGGATGGCATCACTGACTCAATGGACATGAGTTTGAGTAAGCTCCAGGAGGTGGTGTTGGACAGGGAAGCCTGGTGTCCTGCAGTCCATGGGGTCGCAAAGAATTGGACATGACTGAGCAACTGATCTGAACTGAATTGAAAATGTTAAACACAGACTTACTGTATCATGCAAATCCTACTTCTAGGAATATACACAAAGGAATTGAAAGCAGGGACTTTTACACCAATGACCATTATGGGCCTATTTATAAAAGCTCCAAATGGTGGAGACAACCTGAGTGTCAGTGGTTGGATGAAGGATAAACAAAATGTGCTACACACATACCATGGAGTATGATTCTGCTGTGAAAGGAAGGAAATTCTGATATATTTGACAGCATGGATGAATCTTAAGAGATAATAAGTGAAGTAAGCCAGGCACAAAATAAACAAATAAGATTCTACTTATATGTAATGTCTAGAATAAGCAAACTCATACAGACAGAAAATAGATTATAGGTTACCAGGGCTTGGGAGGAGGAGGGAATGGGGAATGATTGCTTAATGGTTACAGACTTACTGTTTGAGGTGATGAAAAAGTTTGGAAATAAACAGTGGTGATGTTTGCACAACATTTTTTTCCACTCAGATGTCTCATCTGGACACTTTTTGTTGAGTTCTGTTTTCACTTGGTCTAATTGGGAGTGGTACTTAAAATTAATCACTTGATTTTACAGAAGGAGTTGTAATAGAGGACTCCCTTTCAATCTACAATATACACAATATCACCTTCTTGGGATGAAGACCTGCCATTGGTGGTTCATTTTGCTTGCCTCTCAATTTGTTCCATTCCATATTATTGTTCAGTATCTACTTTTCATTGCCCATCACTGCTGCCGCTGCTAAGTCGCTTCAGTCGTGTCCGACTCTGTGCGACCCCATAGACGGCAGCCCACCAGGCTCCCCCGTCCCTGGGACTCTCCAGGCAAGAACACTGGAGTGGGTTGCCATTTCCTTCTCCAATGCATGAAAGTGAAAAGTGAAAGTGAAGTCGCTCAGTCCTGTCGGACTCTTAGCGACCCCATGGACTGCAGCCTACTAGGCTCCTCCGTCCATGGGATTTTCCAGGCAAGAGTACTGGAGTGGGGTGCCATTGCCTTCTCCGATTGCCCATCACAGTTTGCTTTAAAAACTGAATTTTTCCATTATGTTTAAGTAAAGAATTGCATGTAAATAAATACAAGCATGTAAATACAGCAAAGAAGGGTTTTTTTTTTTTTTGCTTAATTTATATGAAACCCAAGAATGAAAACAAAACTAGTGAAAATAATTTTCAATGCTTGATTTGAATGTTTTGAGTATGTCGACTACCTCATGCATAACATTAAGTATTCTCAATTAATGTCTCTATTTGATTTCTATCAACTTCAACATGTCTTCCTGACCATGGAGCACCGTCCAGCAAGAAATCTCTAGCATAAACTTTGCAAATCACTGTAAAAAATTATGAACCATTTTTTTCTCTTTTAAAAAAGATTTATTTATTTATTTTACTTTATTTTTTGGCTGCAATGGGTCTTTGTTGCTGCACCTGGACTTACTCTAGTTGTGGTGAATGGGGCATATACTTTGCGGCAGTGGACTACTCATTTTGGTAGCTTCTCTTGTTGCAGAGCACAAGCATATGGAATTCAGTGGTTGCCCTGTACGCGCTCAGTAATTGCGGCACAGGGGCTTATTTGCTCTGCAGTGTGTGGAATCTTTCAGGATCAAGGATGAAACTGGGGTCCCTTGCATTGCAAGGTGGATTCTTTACCACTGGACCAGCAGGGAAACCCCAAAAACCACTTTTGACATGTTTGATCAGTCACAGCACCTTCTCCATACACTGCACAAATCTTTTTTTCATTTGCATTTTTACCGTTCCTGAAATCATAAAGAATAATATGCTGAAAATGTTGCATTTTTTCCATCTTCAATATTAAAATGACTACAGAAAAAGTCACCAATTTTGATAAATTTCCTTTAAATTAATGCTGATGTGACAGCTATCACATACAATCTAATACAATTGTTTCAAATGAAGTTTAAGACAACTGAGTGCTACTAGAATCATCTTACGGAAAAAACCAAATGAACTTTTTGGCTAATCTCATATATGCAAGAAAAATGAAAATATATATTCACATAAGAGCCTGTGAATGAATATTAATAGAATCATTATCTATTATAGCCAGAAAGTCAGTTACAAAGTTCACTCATTCTGATTCCATTTATATGGATGTCAAGAATAGACAAATTTATGCAGACAGAATGTGGATTAGTGGTTGCCAGGGCTGAGAGCAGGTCACAGATGGGGAATTAGAGGAAGGGACTCCTAATGGGTACAAAGTTTCTTTTGGGGGTGATGAAAATGTTCTAAAATTAGAGTACAGCCATTGTTGTTCAGCCTTGTAAATATACTAAAACTTATCCAACCGTATATTTTAAATGGGTAAACTTTATGGTATGTCAATTATGGATCAATAAAACTTTTAAAAAGAGAGATACAAAATCAAACCTCGTTACTCTGTGCCTCCAGTGTTTCTTCTCCCTAGACACATATTGGGATTTAGTGTTGCTCTCTTGTGTCTTACACAAACATACACATATACACATATTATGATCTTTTTCTTTTCATCTTTCAAAGACATCAGCAATTTGGAAAGTCTGTTCCCAGTAAGGAGATATTATCAAAATTACTGAAATCACAAGCAGACAGGCAAAAGAAGCTGACCCTTAGGACTTTGGTTTCCAGGAAAATAGGGCATGTGGAACTCACATGGGCTTTCTTTTCTTTCTTACAAACAAATTAAAAGGTGGATAAAATAACTTCAAGAGGGAAGAGATCCACCTTGCCTAGTAAGGGGAGATGCATCTCCCTAAACAAGGGACAATGGATGGCTGCCCCCTCAGTGATGGAAGTGCAAACTTCTGCCCAGTGGACCAGTATGTGCCAAGTCACTTCAGTCATATCCAACTCTTTGTGACCCTATGGACTCTAGCCCACCAGGCTTCTCTGTCTAAGGGATTCTCTAGACAAGAATACTGGAGTGGGTTGCCTTGACCCTCTCCAGGGAATCTTCCCAATGCAGGGATCAAACCTGTGACTCTTACATCTCCTGCATTGACAGGTGGGGTTCTTTACCATTAGTGGCACCTGGGAAGCCCAATGATCAGGGATATCACTAAAATACTTAGTCCTGATGAGGCGTCTGAGTGGGAAAATAGCACAATGCCCAAGGAAAAGGCTAGGATTGAGTAAGGCTGAAACACTGAACTCTTAAAGAATATGTCTTCGTTCAAGTACCCAGGAAACGAGTGGAAGTCTCCACAGATATCAAGATTTTTCCTCATCTGAGTTGTAGCAGTCTCTCATTGGGTGGGCTGTTGCCAGGCAAGGAAAAAACTTCTCTTCTGCTGAGTAGTAAAGTAGTAATCTTCTTTCTTTTGGAGATAAGAGATACATCTCTTCATGTTGGTTCTACAATTGATGTGGAGGGTAGGGCATGAGAACTCCTCCTTCTGACCCCCAACTCATTTTATATGAGGATTATTAATTTATTACTTATTAATTTTCACAATGGCAACATAGGAGACTCCTGAACTCACCTCCTTTCACATCAGATCTACAGTTACATGTGAAACAATTTCCTCTGAAAGAAACTCATAAACTAGATGAGCAATTCCTATGCAATAGGAAAATGAGGGAAAAAATACACACACATTGAAACAGGTCTTGGCACAGTCTCAGCTACTGGTAGCCAAAGATTAAAAAAAAAAACAAAAAACTACTTCAACAATCATGAAGGTTTGAGACAACCAAGAGATAATTCAGTTCACTTACTTGGTTGTGTCCAGCCCTTTGCAACCCCATGGACTGCAGCACGCCAGGCTTTCCAGTCCATCACCAACTCCCTGAGCTGACTCAAACTCATGTCCATCAAGTCGGTGATACCATCCAACCATCTCATCCTCTGTTGTCCCTTTCTCCTCCTGCCCTCAATCTTTCCGAGAGACAGAAAGGAATGGCATCCATATTCAGAGTGCTGAAGAAAAAACAAAAAACTGCTGCCAAAAATCCTCTACCCAGAAAAGTAGTCCTTCAGAATTATAACTAGGATAAAGAATTTTCCAGAGAAAGAAAAAGACTGGCCTTATAAAAAATGCTAAAGGGATTTAATCTAGCTATAATAAAAGCATGCTAATGAGTAATCATGTGAAATGCCAGGCTGGATGAAGCATAAGCTGGAATCAAGATTGCCAGGAAAAATATCAATAGCCTCAGATATGCAGATGACACTACCCTTAAGGCAGAAAGTGAAGAAGAACTAAAGAGCCTCTTGATGAAAGTGAAAGAAGAGAGTGAAAAAGTTGGCTTAAAACTCAACATTCAGAAAAAGAAGATCATGGCATCCAGTCCCATCACTTCATGGGAAATAGATGGGGAAACAATGGAAACAGTAACAGATTTTATTTTTTTGGGCTCCAAAATCACTGCAGATGGTGACTGCAGCCATGAAATTAAAAGATGCTTGCTCCTTGGAAGAAAAGCTATGACAAACCTAGACAGCATGTTAAAAAGTAGAGACATTACTTTGCTGACAAACAGCCTTCTAGTCAAAGCTATGGTTTTTCCAGTAGTCATGTATGGATGGGAGAGTTGAACTATAAAGAAAGTTGAGTGCCAAAAAATTGATGCTTTTGAACTGTGGTGTTGGAGAAGACTCTTTCAAGTCTTTTGGACTGAAAGGAGATCCAACAAGTCCATCCTAACACAGATCAGTCCTGGGTGTTCATTGGAAGGACTGATGTTGAAGCTGAAACACCAATTCTTTGGCCACCTGATGCAAAGAGCTGAGTCAATGGAAAAGACCCTGATTCTGGGGAAGATTGAAAGCAGGAGGAGAAGGGGCCAACAGAGGATGAGATGGTTGGATGGCATCACCAACTCGACGAACATGAGTTTGATCAACCTTCAGGACTTGGTAATGAACAGGGAAGCCTGGCATGCTGCAGTCCATGGGGTCGCAAATAGTAGGACACGACTGAGTGATTGAACTGAACTGAATGAGTAATAGGAAAACATATAAAAGTATAAATCTCACTGATAAAGGTAAATATATTGTTATATTCAGAGTAATGATAGTGGGTAAATTACCTAAAATATAGTATGAAGGTTAAAAGATAAAATTAATAAAAAGAAATGTAACTACAACAATATATTAATGGGTATGCAAATTTAAAAGATGTAAATTATAACATCAAAAATGTAGAAACTTGTTGGGGAAGAATAAAAATAGAGGGCTTTAGTATGTGTTTGAACTTAAATTGTTGTCAGCTTAAAATAAACTATTATAACTATAAGATATATATAAGCCTCATGGTAACCACAAAAAAAAGCATATAGTAGTTATACAAAAGATAAAGTTATCTAATGTAACACTATAAAAAATCATCAAGTCACAAAGGAGGAAACAAAAAGAAGAAAAGAACAAAGGAATTACAAAGCAGCTATAAGACCATGAACAAAATAATGGTAAGCCCATGCTTATCAAGAATTACCTTATTTTTTTAATTGGAGGAAAATTGCTTTACAATGTTGTATTGGTTTCTGCTGTATAACAAAGCAAAACGATCATATTATATATGTATCCTCTCTTTCTTGATCCTTCCTCCCCTCCCGCCATCACACCCCTCTAGGTTATCACAGAGCATCAGGCTGAAATCCTGTGTTATACAGCAACTTCCCACTAGCTGCTGCTGCTGCTGCTGCTAAGTCACTTCAGGACTCTGTGTGACCCCATAGACGGCAGCCCACCAAGCTTACTAGTTTACATATAGCAGTGTATATGTATCAATGCTACTTTCTCAATCCGTTCCACCCTCTCCTTCCCCTACTGTGTCCACGAGTCTCTTCTCTACATCTGCATCTCCATTCCTTTCCTGCAAATAGGTTCATCTGTACCATTTCTCCAGATTCCATACATATGCATTAATATGCAATATTTACTTTTCTCTTTATGATCTACTTCACTGTGTATAATAGGCTCTAGGTTCATCCACTTCACTAGAACGGACTCAAATTCATTTTTTTTATAGTTGAGTAAATTTTATTGTATATATATAAATACCACATCCTTTATTCAGCTGTTGATGAACACCTACATTGTTTTCATGTCCTGGCTATTGTAAATAGTACTTCAGTGAACATTGGGTACATGCATATACCCAGTAGAGGGATTACTGGGTCATATGGTAGATTTATTTCTAGTTTTAATAAGTACTTTAAATATAATTGTCTATATTCTCTAATCAAAAGACATAGAGTGGATTAATGGACAAAAAACCCCAAGACCTATTTGTTGTCTACAAGAGACTCACTCCAGCTTTAAGGCCATATGGACTGAAACAGGAACATTCCATCCAAAAGCAACAGAATACACATTATTTGCAAACACATATTCAACATTCTTAGGGATATACTATACATTAAGCACAAAACAAGTTTTTATGCATTTAGGAAAATTGAAACAGTATCAGGCATCCTTTCCGACCACAATAATATGAAACTAAAACTCAATTTAAGACAAAAACTAGAAAATTTACAAATATGTAGAGTCTTGCTTGGAGAATCCCAGGGACGGGGGAGCCTGGTGGGCTGCCGTCTATGGGGTCGCACAGAGTTGGACACGACTGAAGTGACTTAGCAGCAGCAGCAGAGATTAAACAACAAGCTACTGAATAACCAATGTTCAAAGAAGAAATCAAAAGAGAAATCAAAATGATATGTTCACATGAATTAAAATAGAAAGACAACATATTGTAACTTAAGTGATGCAACAAAAGCAGTCCTATGAGGGAATTTCATAGGAATAAACACTTATGTTAAGAAAAATGAAAGAGCTCAAGTAAACCAGACATACCTCAAGGAACTAGAAAAAGAAGAACAAATTAAGCCCAACATTAGGAAAATGAAGGAAATACCAAAGATTGGAGCAGATATTTGTGCTCATGAATTGGAAGATTAGTACTGGTAAGATGTCCATAATCTTAATGTAATTCCTATCAAAATTCTAATGACTTTTTACAGAAATATGAAAAATAACCCTAAAATTTGTAGGAAACTGCCGGGGTCCAGCCCCAGTGGATCCAGGGAATTTGAAGTGGCGACGGCGTTGGGGAGGATCAGGAAACAACTGCTTAATTAAACTTTAATTAAGGATATAAAGAGTAATAGAATAAGGATAGCTCAGTGAGGGAATTCAGTGGAGAAAAGAAGCTGAAATAAGGATAGCTCAGTGAGGAAATTCAGCGGAGAAAAGAGGCTGAAATAAGGATAGCTCAGTGAGAAAATTTAGTGGAGAAAAGAGGGTGAATAATTCAGCCAGAAGGTGAGAGAAAGAATGACAAGGGGACAACAAGTCTCGGTGAACAAGGCCTACACTTTATTTTCCAAAGTAGTTTTTATACCTTAAGTTATGCATAGAGGATAATGGGGGAAGGGGTAGAGTCATGCAGTAAGCCAGGCTTTCTTCCTGCAAACTTATCATATGCAAAAGTTTAGGTGATTTGCATCATCTTCTGGCCCGGAGGCCTGTTAACATTTTAAGAAACTCATTTTTCTCTAAAGGTGATTATTCTAAAGTCAGGCGCCACCGTCCAAAAGCATTAGATAAAGTTGCATTCCTATAGGGCAAAGGTGTGGTGGGCTATAACAAGAAAAAGAATTAACTCAAGGGTCCAAGATTACAAACATTAAAGCTACTACTTACACCAATTATATTAATCAATACACTGCCAGGGACACAGCAGATAAGGGATATGGAAACTTAGCAGCAAACATTTGCCCAACAAGTGAAAAACCCTTCACAAATACAATTTCTAATCAATCTTTTAACTGCTCAAAGGAATCTGTATTTAGACAGTTTAGAACATCTCCTGCCTCTCACAGTTGGGAGGCTCTGAGCAATCACATGTGGCTGGAAAAACCTATTCAGGCAGGCTAGAGGACTTCCACAGGGGTTTGTAGGTTGAAACACTATCACACCCAGGAACTTTATTAACTGGAGCTGTAAGTTAACTCTTTTTTTTTTTCAGAGAGAGGTAGTGGGGGACAGCCCCCCGTAAAGTCAGAGGTGTAGGTGAGAGCACAAAGCAGAAAGTAGGCAGACTCTGGTTTTGGGGGTAGATGCTCGAGAATTTCCAGGGGGACTCCTGAGGCTCGATCCCGCCTTTGAGTATGCCGAGCCTCCTTCCTCATGACCTTTGCCACAGGAGGAGCTCCTGCTCCCAGCAGGAAACCACAGAAAACCCAGAATAAGAGAAGCAATCTTGAGAAGTAATAACAAGGCTGGGGACACCATATTTCCTGATTCAAGCTATATTACAAAGTTATAGTAATTAAAACAGTATGCTACTGGCATAAGAAGAGACATGTAGATCAATGGAAGAAAAGAGAGATTTCAGGGAAAAAACCATTGTTTATATGGTGAACTAACTTTTGACATAGGATCCAAGCATATATGATGGGGAAAGAATAGTTTCTTTAATAACTGGTGCTGAGATAACTAGACAGCCCACAATCAGGAAAATAAAGCTAAATCCCATCTTATACCCTATATGAAAATCAACTTAAAACCATTAAACTGAAACAATAAAACTCCTATAAGAAAACATAGCAGGGTGAGCTACTTGATATTCAATCTTGGCAATGATTTTATTTTTTGACTTGACACCAAAAAACAAAAGCAACAAAAGTGAAATAAATAAGTGAGACACATCAAATTTGAAAGCATCTGACAGGAAAAACATCAACAAATGGAAAAGTGAACTATGAAACTGGAACCATTTATATATTTTTGAACCATTTATATGGTGAAAGGTTAATATTCAAAATATACAAAGGACTCATAAAACTCAATAGCAAAAAAAAAAAGTCCAACTTCAAGCGGTCAGAGGAATTGAATAGACATTTTTCCAAAGAAGACATACACATGGACATGGACAGTAGGTACACGAGAAGGTGCTCAACGTTACTTATCATCAGTTCAGTTCAGTTCAGTCGCTCAGTCGTGTCCAGCTCTTTGCAACCCCATGAATTGCAGCATGCCAAGCCTCCCTGTCCACCACCAACTCCCTGAGTTTACTCAAATTTATGTCCATTGAGTCAGTGATGCCATCCAGCCATCTCATCCTCTGTCGTCCCCTTCTCGCCCTGCCCCCAATCCCTCCCAACATCAGGGTCTTTTCCAATGAGTCAACTCTTCACATCAGATGGCCAAAGTATTGGAGTTTCAGCTTCAACATCAGTCCTTCCAATGAACACCCAGGACTGATCTCATATAGAATGAACTGGTTGGATCTCCTTGCAGTCCAAGGGACTCTCAAGAGTCTTCTCCAACACCACAGTTCCAAAGCGTCAATTCTTCAGCACTCAGCTTTCTTCATAGTCCAACTCTCACATCCATACATGACCACTGGAAAAACCATAGCCTTGACTAGCCGGACCTTTGTTGGCAAAGTAATGTCTCTGCTTTTGAATATGCTATCTAGCTTGGTCATAACTTCCCTTCCAAGGAGTAAGCCTCTTTTAATTTCATGGCTGCAATCACCATCTGCAGGGAACTGTAAATCAAAACCACAGTGAAATATTACCTTATACCTGTTAGAATAGCTATCATCAAAAAGATAAGAGATAACAAACACTGGCAAGGATGTGGAGGAAAGAGAATCCTTTTGCATTGTGGTTGGGCAAGTAAACATGAAGAGTCCTCAACAAATTTGAAATATAACTACGATAATATCCAGCAATTCTATCTCTGGGTATTTATAGTAAAGAAACAAAATCACTATTTCAAAGAGATATCAGCACTTTCATGTTGATCATAGTGTTATTTATCATAGCTAAGACATGGAAACAACCTAAGAGGCCATCAGTGGATGAGTGAATAAAAAATATGGTATATGTATACAATAGAATATTATTCAGCCTTGAGAAAGAAGGAAATCCTGCTACCTGTGGCATGAGTCGACCTGGAGGGCATTGTAGTCAGTAAGATTCACAAACCACTTATTTGTGAAATCTAAAAAGAATGAATTCATAGAAACAAAGAACAGATTGATGGTTGCCAGAAGCAGGAGGTGGAGGGGGGAAATAGGTGAAGGTGATCAAAAGATACAAATGTCCATCATTATTTATCAAAAGATAAATAAGTTCTGGAGATATAATGTACAGCATGATGACTATAGTTAACAACATTGCTTTCTATATTTGAGACCTGCTAAGACAGTAGATCTTAAAAGTTCTCATCACAAGAAAAGGTGTAAGTATGTGAGATGCTGGATGTAAACTAAACTCACTGTGGTAATTATTTTGCAATATATACATATATAAAATTGCTAGAATGTACAACTTAATACAGTATTTTAAGTTAATTATATCTAAAACTGGAAAGTTGTTCTATTTATTATTATATTTTAAATATCATAAAAATTTTGTAGAAAAATAATAAAATACAATCTATCTTAAAACTGGACAAGCTCAAACACATTTCTTGAAAAATACAAATTTTCAATATTGATTTAAGAATTAACGGCACTTAATTGGACCTAAAAAACTATGGATAAAAATTTACTTATAATTCCCAATTTTTACCTAATTAGATAAAACAATTGCTGATTCAAAGTTCAGACTCCAAATTGCTTTCATTTGCCTAAATTTTGCAAAGTATTCTTTCGTCATTTTCAAAACAGGCTTCCACCAAATTTGTACTTCATGTGTGCTCCATGGGTCTAAAGTTCTCATTTATTTTCTCTTTTACCACATTTCTTATGCTAGGCAACAATTATTTTATGTTACTAGATTCCTTAAAAGATCTTAATAGTTATCTATACTGAAGCATATGCCTTCCTTAACATCCTTACTTGGTACACGTGGTTTGGTGGCACTAGCTGATTACTTAGTTCAGCTTATATTATTTTAGCATTCTCTCTCTCTCTTTCATGGAAAAAATGATACACCCACATACCTTAAATGGACCATTTTGCCCTGGGGAGTCCCAGTTTATGCCTCTTGTCCCTAGTTAATTCAGAGCCCCACCCACACCCCACAGACTATCAAAAGTGACATAACCGTCTGGTAAATGCGATAGATGCCTGCCAGTTAATGAATCTTTCACCCTAATCATGCAGTGAGCGTGATCTCAGGCAGATCCACAGCCATTGTCTCTACATTGGAGCTACGTGCAGGCAGGCAGCAGCCTGTACGTAGATTGCGTCAAGCAGTTTAACAGGAGAATCCACCCATCCTGAAACTGCCTTTGAAACAGTAGTGTGGGATGTGCATTTTCCAACTGCTGGTCAAGGAAATATAAACTCATCTGGCAGGCTGCAAAAGTCTACCGTCCATTTGCTCTAGAGCTTCTGCGTTTGAGGTAACATTCCTCTCTGGTCAGAATAAGATTTATTCATTTGGTGAAGTGGCATTTGAGCATCTTTCATGGGCATTGGAATCAGGAAATGGGGCAAAAATAGCCTGCAGTCAAAGTTCCTCCCCAGAGTGACTCTTCGGAATGGAAACTGATAACCAATGATCCGATGTATATACTTCTCCCTACAAGGATGGTGGTCCCTGTTCTTTACTAGAGGGCATCTTGAAATATTCAGCTAAAATAGGCATTTAGGCCAGAGAGTCTTATTCAGAGTTATGAGGTGTTTCTGTTAGGAAATATTAGGTTTGAGGAGTTCTGTTGGTGAGGGTGTTAAAGGAGGATGCTTAACCCCCTACATTTTTGCTTCCTCTGTGGCTCTCCCACCTACTCATGGGATCTGTGCTTTGGCAAGGACTTTGTTTTGGTGGTGGTGGTGGTGGGGTATACCATTATCTTTTTTTAACTGAAGTATAGTTGATTTACAACATTGTTTAATTTCAGGTGTAGAGCATAGCAATTCATATTCTTTTTCAGATTCCTTTTCCTTACAGGTTATTACAAAATTTTGAATATAGTTCGCTCTGTTATGCAGTAGTTCTTTGTTGTTTATCTTTTTTATATATAGTAGTGAGTATATGTTAACCCAAACTCCTAATTAATTCCTCCCCCCCCCATAGAGGACTTGTTTTAAGCAACAAAAACCCTATGTATTTGATCCTATAATCCCAGGAAGAGATACACAGCTTTTCATGTAAACTCTTGTTAGATTTCCCTGAAGATTGGTCTGCTCTCCTTATTCACAGAAAACCTTATGGCAGGATTTAAGTCAAACTGTTGCTTCTTTTTAAAACTCTTCCTGAAGATTTTCCTTACCACGAAAGTAATGTAAAAAAAAAATGTAATCAGTCTGACAATATAGACAACTATAAAAAACGTGGACGATTTCTCCTGCTTCTCTCCAATCTTATTTCTCCAGGAAATGAGATCAGTGTCTTTCACTTTGTTTGTACAAATAAATCATATGTAGAATGTATCTTCCTATCCCATTCAGTACTTTTTTTTTTTTTTTTTTAATTACGGTAAAATACACATAACAAAAAATTTACCACTTCTACCATTTTAAGTGTAGAGTTCAGTAGTGTTGAGTACATTCACACTGTTGTACAACCATAACCAGCATCTACCTCCAGAACCTTTTCTTCCTGTTAACTGAAACTCTGTCCCCATTACAGGCTAACTAGCCATTACCACCCCCACAGTCCCTAGAGACCACATTTTACCTTCTATCCCTAGAAATCTGACTACTCTAGGGACCTCAAAGAAGTGGAATCTTTCAGTATTTGTCTTTTTGTGACTGGCTTATTTTGTTTAAAGTAATTACACTGAGGAAACCAGAAGGGAAAGAGACATGTGTACCCCAATGTTCATCACAGCACTGTTTATAATAGCCAGGACATGGAAGCAACCTAGATGCCCATCAGCAGATGAATGGATAAGAAAGCTGTGGTACATATACACAATGGAGTATTACTCAGCCATTAAAAAGAATACATTTGAATCAGTTCTAATGCTATGGATGAAACTGG